>NC_054371.1:189555490-190156490 GCF_017654675.1 Xenopus laevis
GGCTCGTGAGAAGCATGTTTCTCAACAACGTCTTGGATGTTGCTCTCAGTGGCATCAAAGCAGGAGCTTATTTTTGAATTTCAGGCTTGGAGGCAAGTTTTGGTTGTATAAAAACCAGATGTACTGCCAAACAGAGCCTCATGTAGGTTACAGGTCCATATAGGGGCTACCCAATTGTCAACCACAGCCCTTATTTAGTATGCCCCAGGAACTTTTTTCATGCTTGTGTTGCTCCCCAACTCTTTTTACATTTCAGTGTGGCTCATGGGTTACATTTCAGTGTGGCGCAGAGGGTTGTTCTTATGAAAATCGTAATTTGTACTCAAAGACATTAACATAATAAATATTGACAAAGGAAGGATGAAAAAAAATCACAATTCTCTATGTAATAATATTCCTTAGGCACAAAATTAGACACAAAATAATTATTTTATTACATTTTCTGCATACTGCTGCTAATCGGAGTAAAAAGGGATGGCAGCACAAAGAAACCATTTTTTGCATCAAGTTTTCACATGGCACATATTTTTTCCTATAAAGGGGACACATAAGGGTACATTATAACTTATTTTTATAATTGTTAAAGAAATTAGTTTCTGATGTTCATGTCAGGAAACATTTTTACAAATGCACTTGGCGCAATTTTATATTATTATAATGTACTCTCTAAAAGTCTGAAATTGTTTTTATGTGTGTTTCACTTGTAATTCAATTTAAAACTGATAATATCAGACAGAGAATATTGAACCATGTATGTGGACTAACAATTCTCATATTAATTGCACCAGTTACCCAAAATACAATTTTCTATGTAAACATTTTATAAAATAAAATTTTCCGAGACTCATTAAGGCTCATGTACATGTGCAAGTGCACTTTCCCTGCAGTCACCACTTTAATTAAAGTGCCCATCTGTCTTTCTTGATGTTCACATTGAGTGCATCTACACCTCTTGACGCAGGGGTTCCCTCAGTGCTCTCTGTCAATCCTCACAGTTTAGTTGCGACAAAAGAATAGGGCACAGGTGTCACTTGCATAGCGAATGGCTGAAATGGCACCAACAAACACTGGAAATGATGCTGGGCAGACTTTGAATATACTGTATTTGTTGGCACTGCACCAGATTTGTGACAAGGCACACTTGCAGTTGTGTTTTTGCTTTTGAGAAAGTGGCCGTGAGTCAAGCGTAATGGTTCTGTGCACCACATGCGATTTTTGCCATTGATTTTTTATACTATTTTAATGGACGAATAAATATAGAATTTTTTACTCTATGTGCTGCTCCGTGCCTTATACAAGAATAATAGATTTTGATGCTATCCGGAGCAGTTTTCCATGTGCAGCACACAGCGAGTTGATCTTTGGAGTGCTCCCTAGAGACAGTTCTATCTTGTATAACACTTGCAGTTGTGAATGTTTTTGGAAATTGGTGCAAGCGCAATGATTCCGGAATTCTACAGAAAAATGCTGCATTGTGGCAAAAACATGCCAATTGCGCTTGATATTGCACTTTGCTTTCTGCACTTGAAGATGTACATGTGCCCTCTTATTTATAAAGAAAGGCAAGGCTGTAATTATTTTTAGTATTTTCCACCATTAACTGAAAATCCCTAATATGTTGGCAAGAATCTGCCTGAAACATGTCTGTGAAAACCTTTACTGTCCTTCATTAGCCAACAGCCCTTCAATCTCAGAGAATAGGTTCCTTCTATTTATTGCATCTGAAAATGTAACTGCACTTTAGCAGTTTTAGTCTCTAATCACCCCAACACCCTATTTTCTATTGTTTTCATTTAAACATAATCCCTGTTCTTCTACTGTGCTGTGGCTATGTCAAGTTACTTATCACAACTCCTAAAAGTACATTTTGACAAAGCAAGACAGATAGAAACTCTGAGAAGCAGGAACAGGAAATTAGGAAGAGGAATAGATGTAGTTCTGCCTTCCCAAGAGGATACAGTATGTCTGTCTGATTAGTACAGTCTGCAACTTATCTTAGGGGAAATTGTCATTTGATCTGGTGTGAGGTCTTTTAGTGTCCAGTGGGAAAATTTGACTGGTAAACAATAATTAAAATAGCCATTTACAATGTGAATATCTACAGGCCTCAGGGCTTGGACACCATATTTAAAACTGATTTCTACTATAGGCAGCCAGGATGGGGAATGTGTAATTTAAATGGATACTGAAGTTCTTGTGTCTCCAGTTTATGTGCAAGGGAGGTAATTGAAGCTGTATTCCAACTTGGACATCAAAATAGTACATTTACAGGACCCTGGGTGGCAGAGAGGACTTAAATACAATGTTAAAAAACATGACTGCACTCTTTTCCCTTTCTATCGTGCTTTTTGATATTAACCCCTAACTTCAATCATTTTATGTGTTTCATAGTACAGAAATGCATTATTTTAATATTCTGTGGTTTTTCAATAATGTGGCATTGCTACTCTCTTACATATCTGTACATAACTGTACATGTAGTTAGACATGAAATCCCTGATTTAGCTGCTGCAAGCCCGTAATTCCCCCTGGCACCTCTCCTTATACGAGGAAAAAGCATTTGAGGGGTTGCTGACATTCGGCCTGTGTCTAAGAGCACAGAAACATCTCTTTTGTGCTTCATTCTTCCAAAGTGACGTGCCTATCAGTAGCAGGCAAAACCTTTGGGACTGGGACAGATGCATTATGAGCCAAATAAAGTTTTTTTTCCCTGTTGCATGTCCTGATAAATGAACCCTTGTAAAAAAAAAATCTTAACAGAAAGTCATACTTATAGTCACAGTTTTTTTTTTAAATTTTGCCTCCATAGTCAAATTCTCTAAGCTAATGTTGTTTATTGTTTTGGAAGTGGTGTCTATTAGCCACACTCCTAATTAGTGTTGAATAACTTGTTTTCACAAACAAAAGTCAGAAAATATAATGAATCACATTAAATCTAATTTCATCTGAAGGAGGTCATTATAATTTATAAATGAAGAATACAAAGTGCAGGTTAATTGCAGTAACAATGTTCTCAGATAGATGTGGGTTCTGTATATTTCCTACAATGCCAAGCTATTGTTTTACAGTGCTCTTTGTGCGAGTGCTTAATACAATTGGCCTGCTATTGTTGTTGGTGCTTTGTGAGAAACAGATGTTGCATTTTCTTAAGCTGTGTTTACTGATTTCAGAAAATTAAATGCATTTTCGTTTGCAGTGAAACTCTGGTATAGCAGCCACCTTGTGGTGAAACAGAATGCTCAGGCCATCAGGATTTTGTTATTTGCCCAATTACTACTGGATCATTTGGAAGAGAGAGAGAGAGTCTGGAATTCATGTGCCAGTTTTACTTATCCATAAACCAGTGCTCGTTTGGGAAAGAGAAGGAACATTTCAGAAGATTCCTAAGTAAAAGGGTCTCTGTAATGACACAGTCTGTAGGCTGCTAATTATATATTGTCTGCCAGACATAGAAACAACCATGTATATATAATTGCCAGAAACGCAAGGAAATAGGAGTGCCCTTTAAAGCATTGACAAAAAAGTAGTTGCCTTAAAAGTAATTGTGACATACAATTGACTGAGCAGCTTTGCACGTACAAACTCACCATGTAAAAGCCAGTAAGCCCCACCGTGAATGATTTGCAGATTGCCACAGAAAGGGCAGACTAGCTGGAAATCATTATTCAGTACAGTCCACAGATTGGCATATTCATCTACTTTCATTCTAGAAAGATTATCTTTTTAATGATTAAAAAAAGTAGGATATGTTGTACCAGAAAGAGGGAAAAACCACACATGCATATGGCATAGTAGCCTTCCCTTTATATTGTTGTAGCTTTAGTCCTATTAGAAGATAAGACTGAATTTTCATTAGTTTATGTTATTCTTGTCCAGTGGTGCTGCTATGCCAAGCCATGCAAGTGACCTAAGTCTTCCAGTAGTGCCAGTAGTTCCTTTATGGGATATGTCATTGCTGGAATTAAATTATGTTTGCACATGACTCTATCTTTTGTTCTTTAATGAATAACTTTTACTGATGTTTTTCATTGTCTGGAGGAGAGAGGCCCTGGGTGATGGGTTTAACGCAAGTAAAAGCTGAATCTCTCTCACAGCTCTCTCTAGTCTATAAGAGAGTGCACTGCTTATTCCATCACAGGCAAAAACATGTAATGGAATAAGAGTGGAGAGGTGGAGAAGGGACAATGACAGAATTGAAAGGAAGAAGGTAGCAAAAGGGTTGGTTAAGAGAGGATCAGAATGGTAGAGAATAAGTCAAGATGATGTGCTGGGATGAAACAGCAAAATTCATGTAGGAATAGAAAGGAGAAGCAAAAAAGAAATGTGGAAGAGAAGATGAAAAATAAGCGAGTACAAAGAACTTTGTTAGGGAAGAGTAAACAGAAGGGAAGGCAAAGTAAAAGATCAAAATTTACATTTGGAGAGAAAAAAGGAGAGTGGCCAGAAGGTTGGAGCAGATGAGAAGAGAGGCCAAGCGAAGATGAAAAGAAAAAGAGCAAGTGAAAAATAGAAAGCAAAAATGAATTGAGATATACAGACACTAGTGATGGGCGAAACTGAAACGCATTGAAGTCAATGGTTGTCAAAATCATTTTGACTCGACAATTTTTACAATTGCAAATTTTTTGTCCAAATGCATTAAAGTCAATGGGCATCAAAATTATTTTGACGTGCGAAATTTTTTACATGCGTGACTTTTTTGATGCAGCAAATATTTTTGCCGGCAAAGTTTTGCAGCAGTTTAATGAAAAATGTGCAAGGGGCGAAATGCGGAAATTCACCGCAAATCCATGCCTGGTCAACAAATTTGCCCATCGCTAAGAGATAGCGGAACGGATGTAAGGTGAAGAAAAGAAAAAAGTTTAAAGAGGGGAGAGAAATTTAAGGAGAAAAGGAACAGAACACAAGAAGGGATAAAAAAAGAAAACATGGTGATTTGTCCAAATGGCACAAAACACGTAAGGCCACCCTCTGAGATGTTCCTTTTTGTGTAATAAAACCCTTTTTATTTGCATATATTTTGGGGTGAAGCCCAGTTTCTGTGCCAGCCTACTACTGAGTGCTATATATATGCAAAATGGTAACAGACTGAAAAAAGGGAGAAAAAGAGATGAATATAGAGGAGAACAAGGCAGGATAGCAAAAGTTGAAGAAGAGAAGAAAGCAGTAGAGTAGAGAGAAGTCAAGTGCACCATATTTTTGTGTAAATGATGTTGCTCTGCATTTGGTTGGGGCTTATTCTCCAAGTGTCTTGATTCCCTAGCAGCACCTCTGTGTGCATCTCTGTTATATGGTGGAGACATGGAGGTCAATTTATCATTACGTGCTGGTGCCACTATACAGTTATATTCTGGGGCCACTCTAGACCATTATATACAAGGAGTCACTGTACCCTAATTTGCCATGGATTGCTATTACTATTACTATTATATAAGGGGAAATTTTACTGTTACGCTGAGTGTATTTTACTATTTATGGTGGGGGTATTAGCATTATAAGGGTTCACTGTACTATTACATGCTGTGGTCACCATATCATTATATGTGAGACACTCGCCTAAGTATTATATGCTTGTGGGCTGCGTTACTATTCTGTAGTGGAAGTAGTGTTCATTGGTTAAACGTGACATTATTTGGACTGACTATTCCATGTTACATATTGACATGCAACACTGCATGTCTAGGAGGCACTGTTGGCATTTAAACACAAACTTTCCAAGTTATCACTGACAATAACATATAAGCAAAAGCCGAAAGCATCATACAATCTTACTAACAATTCACACAATGAAAACCTTAATTTGCCTCATGCTGGTTCACACCACTTATATAGTATTGGTAAAATAAATGCACCACTTCCAATGTTCATTTTACTGTACAGCTGCACACCTGGGAAAAATGAGTGTCAAAAAAGGAATTTAAACCAACATATAAGATGCCTCAAATAATGAAAATGCAGAAATATTCTTGGGTCACCCAAACCCTAAATGACTGTTAATGTAATTCTTATTTTATATAAAAATAATATCATTATTATTATCCATCATTCTCTTGTGATCTCTAGGAATTTCTTTTTCTCATATGATAATTGTTCGGTAACCCCCTACACCTGCTTTTGCAGCCAATTAGTAGTAAATGTATCAAGCTCTAGGTGTTTGTGGCACTAACTGGTGATATCTCATCTTGCCGAGGTCAAATTTGTTTTGGAACCCTGTTCCAAAGCCTCTGAACAGTACACAGGTAACCCATAACACATTGGAAAACCAGTTCAACAAGATCTAATATACAGAACCAGAAAGTTGTTTTATATCGCATCTTTGGAAGCGTTATAAAATCATAGTTTATAAACTATCATCGACACATACTATCATCAGTTTTTTTTATCATTTTGTCCAATCTGAAAAAAAATAATATACTGTATATTTATGAAAATTAGAACAATCTCTTTATGGGAAGTCAAAAAAAGCAACAGATTTCTGCTTGGTAGCTCTGCTCGATTGCAAACTATAAACTGCATGCTAGTAAGTTGAGTAAATGCTAACCAGTCATTCTTTGATAAGGTTTAACATGAAGGGCCTGAAAATATAGCTTGAAGGCAACCAAGTATGCCATATTTCAAGGACATTTTTCACCAGTAATGAGCAGTCACAAAATGTGATTTAATAAATGCTATTTCAACCTTAAGTACCTTGGATATCTAATATTCTGTGAGTAGAGCTGGCCCCACACCGAAACTCCTGGATTGCTAATGAGATCTTTTTAAGCAGTGACATTCTTTGCAAATTGTAACAAAGAAGAGTTTACAGAAATTGACGTGGGCAATTATGGAACAAGGTTAATGATCATACTCCTAAGTGAAAGAGTTGAATACACTGATATATACTGATTATATCAAATCATAAGGGGACGTGGGGCTTACTTGCCTTCCTTCCCCTCCCCACTACATGTTGCAAAGTTGTTTCCAGATTTCTTAGTTTATTTCTTTGTCTCCTAACTTATATCGCCCGTATCAGTTTAGGCGTACACTTTGAAATATCATTTCCTTTGCTCATGTGTTTCCTTTTAGATGTATTGAACTCCAGTTTCCTCCTCTTTAGCCCAGAGAGATGAGTATGCCCAAATATGTTAATTCCTTTAGAGGTTTAAGGACTTTGCTGTAAAATATTTATTTAGACCAGAAGGGGTTAATCAATTTGTTATACTTCACTAAATAAACATTTACAGTCAATTGCATAGTATATCTAGCTGTTCTGCAGAAATTAAAAGTGGAAGTTCAGCTTAAAAAATAGTTTGTATTATGTATTAGCATTTGTTACCATTGCTGCTAAATGTATGACTTTTCTTCACACTTATGGGATATTACAAGCAGCTAACCTAAACTATATTTCAAGCATAAGTGAATATAATACATATGTTTTAGATTTGACTTTGTAAGCATTTGTATCCTACACATGTACAAGCTGAGGGTCTGTGTGATTAAAAGACCTCTGGTTTTTATGAAAGTAACTGATAGGCTGCTGCCTTCATGGTTCTTGAGCATTGCATGGCCTAGGTGGAATGGTACATTGTGCTACAAAATAGTAGTGAATGTCCAACCCCATCTGAGCAAGCAGCTTACATATATTTATATGTTAGCACATACTGTGGGCAGGAGTTCCTAACCTTTTATACCTGTGAACCACATTTAAATGTAAAAAGAGTTGGGGATCAAAAAAAGCATTAAAAAAGTTCCTGGGGTGCCAAATAAGGGCTATGATTGGCTATTTGGTAGCCCCTATGCGGACAGACAGCCTACAGGAGATTCTAGCAGTATACCTGTTTTTTATGTAACTTAGATTTGCCTCCAAGCCTGCAATTAAAAAAAGAAGCACCTGCTTTGAGGCCACTCGGAGCAACATTCAAGAGGTTGGTGAGCATTGCTCAGGAGCCACTGGACGGGGATCACTGCTCTAGGAATTGCATAACATAAATAAGATCTGATGGCCTCATTTTTTTGGTGCCTTGACTAATCACATAGTCAACACAGTAAAGACCACCAGCTACCTTGAACTGAATGAAGATATATTCTAATATACCCCAGTACTGCTTGGTTTGTTGTCTCATCTTGGTCCTTGTGATTCCTGCTAGCGATAGACAGAATCCAGGATTTGGTTCGGCACTTGGCCAGGATTCAACCTTTTTCAACAGGATTCAAATTCAGCCAATTCCAAGGTTTTTTCTTCCTTTAACCCTTCCTATCCGTAATTTGCACAAGCAGTGCAAACAGTTAAGATTTGGTTTGGGATTCAGACTCATCTTTCCAGACGGATTCGGAATTCAGACAAATCTAAATATTGTATTTGGTGCATCCCTAATTCTGACATATTGAGCACTGTTTTGTTCAAGATTATGCTGATTATTCCAGTGTGAGTGAATGCCATAGCGATGTCTATTACAGAAGATGCAAATTTTGTTTAAACTAAAAAAGCAGTTTGGTGAGAACAATTGAATTGGATATTTACTTTTCATGCTGCATTAGAGGATCAGTGCCTAGAGACATTTCATATCTCTTTCTGTGCATCTACTGTAATAAACATTCTAAACATTAAGAAAATGGAATACCATGTCAGCTACTTAGCGTTTTCGAGTGAAATGATTGGTGTTAAAACACATAACAGACTTGATGTGTAAAGGTGATATCTTTTCTGGCCACCAAAAATAATAATGGCAGTGGAATCTGTAATGTTCTAAAAACTTACCATGGTTGTTATCTTGGATAGCAAAGACAAATGTTCGGAAAGCTTACATTTTATAATATACTATATTAACCAATAAATAGTATCACCTACTCTATATTTTCTGGATGGTATCCTTTCCTAGTTTGACCAGTAGTAGCCACATTGGCCTATTTTGAGTGTTTGTCCCTCATGTCAGTGAGCCAGAGTGGATTATGAGTCTTGTGTTCACCCTCGGTATCAGGACTGTATCAACAGCCAGATGAGACCCTCCTCTGACTATATATTCCAGCCTTCCACATCAACATCTAAACTGTGCAATACAGCTGTCAATCAGAGGCCCTAATGCCGATTGTCAGCCAGGATAGGTCAAGTCTGATTGCTTTAGTAACTCAATAAAGGGAGGAATATGTGGTGTGGTATAAGGTTGCTGTCTGCAGAGATGTAATGACCAGGCCAACTATTCTAGAGCCAATTAGGGAAGTTCATAATATTAGTATCTGTCATACTTTATTTTTAGATTCTGTTTACTTAGTTTTGTCTAAAAAGACTTTCCATAGATTGTCCTCCACTTTATTTCAATAGGGAAGACCATTCTTTACATACTCGACTAGATTTGTCATATTTTTTTTTACCTCTGTTTTTGAAGTTGGGCAGTAATTGATGTGGCTTCTACATTGTTGGGATACTCTATCCAGTGACCCGCTGAGATACTGTTTTCATTACATTGTGACCTGAGGCACATTTTGGAATTTCTAAGCCATGACCCATTAAGGTTGGATCCGGACTATAAGGCATAAAAATACATGACTACACTGATACTTGCTAACAAAGACTTCATGATATTTATTCAGCATAATAATTCAGCAGATCCATCAAGTTCAATTTATACATAGAGTGGAATAAGAAAAGTCATTAGCCTCAAGGGAAGAAATTCTCTTACCCCAACATGTCTATCAGATTTTTAATTTGTTTGTACATTTGAATAATTTCTTTTGTTTATCTGCAAATTTTGCAGTTGCCCATTTGTAATACATTTGGTAACTATTGTAAATGTGTGTGAGTGGTGATTGACAGCCATCTTATCATCTTGCAGAACTGATTCGCCAGCAGGTTCCATTGCGCTGTCAGAAGAACTTGACTGTAAAGTCAATCTGGCTTGGCCTTATATTTCTAAATGTTTGTATTGTGAGTTGTGCTCTTATCTCTTTGTACTCGTTGTGATTATTCTGCATTAAACACAACACATGTTTCTTCAAAATCAAATCTCTGAAACTTTATTTGGTTGAATTCTTCAGATTTGTATGCCCTGATACCCCTGAATACTTATTAACAACATTCTTATTTTTGCAGCTTTGATAGCAATTGGTCGGTACAGTAAGAGCATAGAGACAGTAGACGTTGGATGGTGCAAAGAAATTACAGATTATGGAGCAAAACAAATTGCACAAAGCAGCAAGTCTATCAGATATCTTGGGTTGATGAGATGTGACAAGGTAAGGGCAACTGAAAAATAATAAATGTATATCAAATGTATTTTAGTGTTTTCTATAAATATATATATTTTTTTTCATCACATTTCTGCAGTGCTTTACAGACATTATACATCAGTCCCTGCCTCAGTGGAGTTTACAATCTAAGATCTCATTCACACACAATAGGGTCAATTTTATCAGGGGCCAATTGACCTGCTTGTATGTATGTAGGGTGTGAAACCAGCACAGACACAGGGAGAAACATATAAACTCCCTGCAGATAGAGAGCTGGCTGGAATTGATTTCAGGACACAAGTGCTACAAGGCATCAGTGCAACCTACTAAGACGCTGTACTGCCCTATATAAATACAGGAACTAAAATAAATGAAATTATGATACTGCCAAAGGGCCAGTAACCTAAAAGAGAAGAGTGAAAATATGCCATTTTGTTTGCACTTTGGTACGGCAATCCTTGCTGTTAAGCCACAGTATTAGTGTGTTGCCTGCAACGTTCCATACAGAGTTCCATTGTTGGCATTTGTTGCCATTCCTGTTTTTTTCAAGTGATTCAGTTATCGGCATATGCAAGATTTCTTGTTGGAGTCGCCCACCTTAACCATTGCAGGTGTAAGAGTCTTGCAGATCCTAAAGTTTGCACCCCAAGATAATTTCATGTCTTCCTTCTCTGTAGTTATATTTTCCTCACTCCATTTCTGACATCCATATGGCAGCACCCAATAATCCACTGTTAGTGCTGGTACCTTAAAATGTAATAATCTATAAGCACATTAGCCAATACCCTCATGAATTGTATCACGTATTATAGTCCCCCCCCCCCCAGGTCACACAGAGGTACTTGTGTCCACACAAACTCTTTTGCAACAATACCACCCTTCAGCCTGCTCTTGTGGCTTACATGCAAGTGCTGGACCTGTAGGTAATTCTAGGGTTTCCATTAGCAGGCTGCATCAATAGCCACAACTGACTTGTGCCAAGTGAATTGGAAGATTGTGTTGTTATTAATGTCCTTAAACAAATCTATGGGGAAACTTTGTGCTGCAACTAGAGTGCAATTTACCAAAATAAAAAATGTATTAATGTGTTTATCTTTGTGCATCACTTATGCTTAAAGGGATAATGTTTATGGTATAATTTTTATTACTAAATTACACAGTGTACATCGCAAGTAATTCATTCTATCAATTCAAATTTTATTCTTGGGCCAATAAATGTTTTTTTCATTGTTGTAATATTGGTGTGCAGGCAACCATCTCTGTGCTTTTAGAAAGAGCCAGCACTTCACAGTGGAACTGCTTTCAGATAAGCTATTATTTCTCCTACTCTGTATAGCTGATAGAATCACAAACTGGGTTAGCTAGACTTAATTTTTACTATTGAGTGCTGTTCTCATATCTACCACTAAGTGGGGAGCATTTTTTTATATCACTTGCAGTTCAGCAGTGAAGAGTGACTGAAGTCACATGACTGGGGGCACCTGGGAAACTGACATGTCTAGCCCCATGTCAGATTTCAAAATTAAGTATAAAAAAAAGGTTTGCTCTTGTGAAAGACAGATTTCAATGCGAGGTTCTTCTGGAGGAGCACTATTAACTGATGAATTTTGTATAAAAAAACATGTTGCACTTTATATGCATTGATAAATAATCATTACAGTCTCTCTTGGGTGTATTCCTAAAGGTACATCATAGCTGCATTCAAGGGGAAGTTAGTATGTTTTAGGCAAAGCAGTGGCAGACCAAGGCAGTCGGGGGCCGTAGACATCCCAGCCAGCCACCTCGTCCCCCTGCACACACACACATGAAAAGAGGATGTTTAAACGAACGCACAAAAACGTTGAAAAGCTGGGGGAAGGTGCTACGTAAACAATGAGTGAGAGTGGGGGGACAGGGGCCTGGACTAGGAGTAGGCAACAGAAGATGTATGTGCCTAGCGCCGCCTCCGTTGCACCGTAAGCATGTGCCTTGTCTACCTACCCCTAGTTCCAGCCTTGAAGCAAAGGCTGTTAAAGTTGCATTTGCAGAAAGGCAAAAAATTGATTTTAAAAAAAATTGTGGGTTCATAAGAAATAACGATATCACATATTACTATATCTTTGCCATTTCTGTGCTTGTGGGACATTCAAAAGCTCCATCTTATTTTGTGAAAAGCAGGATTTATGGACTTTTTAGATACCTTGATTCAGTGTTCTGGAGAAGAAGGGTTATGTAACTGTACAGAATACTTTCCTTGTGGGAACCAGAACATTTCTAATGTCCAATGTGATGCATTTTTATTTAATTTTACTTAATTTCTCAATTATCAAATAGTGATTCTATTGTTAACTGGGTAAAATTATTCATATTCACTTCTAATGCATTGCCATCAATATATTTTCTGTTTAGCATACTTTAGATGAGAATTTGAGTGCCGAGTACAAATGTTTGACAAAAAAAAACCAAAAAAAACAATTAGGTTGGTAAATTAGGCAAGCAGTATTAAAATGCCATGGTGGAGATGTATGAGTGCAATTAAAGAACGACAAATATTACCGTAAAAAGAAGATATCTGTACTTTTAGCTATGATAATCTCCACACCGCTGCGTAATTTGTGCAATAACTCTTGGTAGTTTCCACTGGTGTATTGCAGCATTATTAAGGTTGCTTTTTTCCATCTTGTAATAAGCCACAGTAAAATGTTATTATAGGGAAAAGAATGTTAGAGCCATGCTGTAGTGACATTTAAAAATCAGAGGCCTACAGGGTAATTGGCTGGATCCAACTATATTATAATTTGTAAGTGGCTATGCATTTATCTATGATTTTTAATGATTTTCCCTGATCCCACGTATTTTTGTAAATAAACAATTAAGTACTACACAACCTAATACATATTCCTAAAGTAGCATGCATTTATAATAGATAGATAATAGATATAAATAGATCATTACTGAAACACAAAGTGAATAATAAATTATTTCTGTTGGTGTAGATTTGTTCTTTTGTAGCGTAGGCATTGGGCAATTCAAGTGAGCCTTTTTATACCTGAAATACAAGTGAATATCATTTTGTACCAGCTAGAGTTGAATGACTTAGCACGTGAGACAATCTGGGTTACTTGAGCTTTTAGCACAGAGTTGATCCAGGGACTGGTTTGATTTCCATCAGGAAGGGATTTTTTCAAACTGGAAGGACTTCAGATGGGGTTTTCTATCTTCCTCTGGATCAAATAGGCAAACTTCATTTAGACTCAATAGTTACACTTGATGAACAGGTCTTTTTTCAACTTAAATTGTAATTTAACAGCCAGTATTTTCAGCATGCTATTATTTGCTTCTTATTAGAACACATCACAACAGACTCCTCCTTAAAATTCTGCTCTGAGACACTTGGTTTAATATATCATCTAGCAGACTGATCTCACTCTATTCTCTCTTCCACACTGACTCCCTATTAGAATCCTAATAATAATTGTGGCTGTATCTTGTCTAGCTTCTGTTCTTTCTTTGAATCTCAAGCTTGCACATTATTTAATCTTGCCCATCCACTTATCCAGTCTCATATTTGTCAACTCCTCTCCCTGTATCTTACTCTCCCACCTTTCTCTCCCTTAAAGGAGAATTCAACCCTTAACCAAAAAAAACCCTACCCTACGTTGACCCCCCCTCCCTCCTTCCCCCCAGCCTAGCTGCTACCCCAGGCAAATGCCCTTAGTGCAGATTTAGGGATCACAGTTCACGCCAGCCATCTTCTGGGTCTTCGCGTCTTCTTTCGGCTCTTCTGCAATTTCCGTCTATTTCGGCGCATGCGCATTTGTCGCAAACCTGGAAATTGCTCGAACTTAGCATGCACCGCTTCGCTAGTCTCAGATTACTGAAGACCCGGAATCTGCACCAAGTAAAAAGTTAGGGGCCTTTCCCCGGGTTAGCAGCTATGCTGGGAAGGGGGTCTAAATAGGGTAGGGTTTTTTTTACTTCAGATTTGAATTCTCCTTTAAAGGTCTTGTCATGCTCACTCACCTTCACTAAATTGTACAGCTCCTTCTGTGCTTTTTGACTCCTTTATGCAATGAGGCACAGCCTGGTCCTTGCACAAAATAAAGCCGTCAGGCTTCTCAGTGATTATTGCAGCATTGACATAACACTGCATTGCAATAACTTGGTTGAAATATTTTCTAGCAATGTGTGATCATATTATAATTTTTTTAATAACTAGTGATGGGAGAATTTATTCGGCAGGCGCAAATTCACGGCGAATTCCCACGATTCACTAAACTGCCACGAAAATTCGAAGTCGTAAAAAAAAACGGATGTTGGCAAAGTTTCACAAATTTTTTGTCGTTTCATGAATTACCCACGAAATTCTTGAAATGACAACAAATTTGCAAAACGGGACAAATTCGCCCATCACTATTAATAACTAGAATGACTTCTCTTTTGGTTCTTTATAATGGGACCAAACCAAAAGTGATACTGTTTTCTATTACACTTTGCTACCTTTAGTATCACTCATTGACTCATTGACCTCCTCCCTTTGTCTCCCACAATGATAACATGGATTCCAATGTTTCATCCATTTTATCTCCATGTCAGATAGTAGAGACTAAAGACCAAAGTTACAGAGTTGGCAAGGCACTAAATGTTCTCATATATTTTATTATTGTCCTTCAATTCTTTGAGAACTGTTAAACTTCAATAATGCAAATAATAAAGGCATTCAAATTGCAGGCAGATAGAAATTATGCATTGCCAGCAAATTATGCCAACAAAGTTTTCTCTAAAATTTAATGTTAAATGACATTGGTTTGTTCAATACTAAATAATTATTTCAGCAAACTAGCATAATCTAGACTTATCCTAAAACGTAACAGTGTAGAGTGGTTTGTGGACAGGGTTGGACTTGGCTGGTGGGACACTAGAAGGAGACCCGAATGGGACCCAGAGCTCCATGATCAGTAGGATCTGAAGTAAGGGGGGAGTGGTTTGCCTGCGTGCGGAATTTTGTTTGCCTTTGCAGAAGCAATAAGAGGAGGCACACAGCATGGGGTGTGGGCCTCCACAATTGGGATGGTGGGGCCTTGGGGTGAAGGTAGGGTTGCCACATGGCTGGTTTTTCAACAGCCTAGGCAATAAAGTACCAGCCTGGGCCAGAGCAGGTATTTAAAATTTTCCAGTAATGTACTTACTTAATTTATTTGTAATAACTAGTCAATCCAGCCCCAGCCTGCCCCAGATCAACCCCTGTCTCACCTTCCTAGAATTCATACAATAAATGATATAATTTATATAAAAGTGTGATGGCCCCAGTTGGACCTCAGTTCAACGGTGTGCAACGAGTTTGCTTCATATTTCTATTATAGAAAATTAACTTTATATTTAGGGGTTATTTATTAAGGTTCAAGTTCTGTTTTCCACAAAAAAAAAACCCCTGGAAATAGCTTGAATCCGAAGATACACCATCTAAAACCTATTGATGTTATGTAGGAGTCAATGACAGAGGTTCCTTGAACAATTTGAAGACCTTAATAGCCTGCACAATGTTTGAGGGTTTTTTTGCCTGAAAACTTGATTAACTCTAGCAATTTGAATTTTTTTTGTCGAAAACTCGATTGATTCAAGTTTTCGAACTCACAGAATCAAGTTTTTTCTTAAATAAGAAACCATTGGAGTTGTGAGTTCATTCAAGTTCATTCGACCTTTGATAAATAACCCCCTTGAAGTGTGCATTCCTAAAGTTTGACAATCTCCCAGGACAGTGTACAACCTATCATTTTTTAATAAAGAAAACGATTGCTTCTTGGGAAATAAATGATCTCATTGCCTTGGCGAAAGGCTGCACTTGTTCCTAAACTATCAGAGAAAACATTTCATACATTGACTCAGATAAAAATGTTAAATCACATACATTTCTGTTGTTCTTATAGCTATCAGGTGATACGTGTATTCCTTTAAAAAGCAGACAGATTGTGGCCGGCACTCACTGAATTAAGGACTGTGAAAGATATAGTTATGTTATTGTTATTAAAGGCATTGAATGTAATAGCCAATTGCATGGTTATATACCAGAGCTCATTGAGGTGATGTAAAAAAGCATTTCCTCTGTAAATTATTTTTTTAAATATAAGAACTAAGCTTGTATACTTTTATTTTAAATGCAAACGTGTCAATACTGACGATGCACCTGCAGTCAAATACATTTTAATCAATGTAGACATGTATGAAAATGGTATGAATTGCACTTAAGCAAGTCTAAATCTCTTTATATTATCTGAATGATTGCATGTTACCTTTACCTCGATCGACAATAACAATACAACTTCTGTTGCCTATTGGTTTGCTTAATTTGGGACCTATGTACTCAAACAGGGAAAGCTAGCTCTGGTAGCTTAAATTTTGGCACAAATTGGTTTTTGTTTCTCAGGGTCCATTTACTTAGCTTGAGTGAAGGAATAGAATAAAAAAAAAACGAATTTCTAATTTTTTTTTTTGGCTACTTCGACCATCGAATTGGCTGCTTCGACTACGACTTCGAATCGAACGATTCAAACTAAAAATCGTTTGACTATTCGACCATTCGAAGTACTGTCTCTTTAAAAAAAACTTTGATATAATTAACCCTCGATATTCGACCCTATGTAAATCTGGCCCTCAGTGATTGGTGCCTTCATATTGTACTTTACCATAATTTCTGAGAAAAATGTCTGTTTTGCACTTATCATGTTCTCACATTTAGAGGTTGAATTTCAAATTCATGTGAGTTTTTAAAAACTCCCCTAAGCTCCCATAAATTTGAAATTCAACCAATTGAAATTTATTTAAAAAAGCAAATCTTTACAACTCTGATGAATTACTGTACACTGACCCGAAAATGAGAATCAAATTAGATTTTTCTCCGAACAAAACTTGAATGTCAGGAAGGCTGCAAACAACTCCATATGGATTCCTGGACCTCTCCTGTTGACTTAAACAGCAATCCGGCAGGTTTTAGGTGACGAATAGTCAAATTCTGGTTATTAAGGGCCAAGAGTATAATACATCTTTAATTTAATTCAATTTTTTTTATAACTCAAATCAAATTTCAATAACTCAATTTTGACAGTTTTTACCATTAAAAAATTTGAAAATTAGAATTTTCAATTCGACCCTTTATAAATCTACCCCTTAATGTATATGGATTGTATCTACTTCTTTGAATAACCAGAAGACAGACAGACAGACAGACAGACAGGAGGTCTGTACTGGGTATTGGGTGCCATTGTCAGTGGGCCACAGTCACTATACCATCCTGTTCTAGTACAAACTGCTGTGGAGTTAAAAAGTAGTTTGACAATATGGAAGTGTCAGAGTTTCCACAGTGCAAAGACAATGCGGTTCATTTATAAACACAAGGCAAATTTTAACCATGGCAACCAATCAGAGGTTTGCTTACATTGGTCAATCTGCAGGTGGCTGAAAAAAGCCACTCATTGATTGGTTGCTACGGGTTACTTCCCAGGTGCAAATTTGGCCAGTGTTTATAAAAGAACCTCAGTGATTTGATTAAGGCTGAACGTGACCCCACTATATTATTTATCTCACAACCCTTACCCACAGGTTACCAGTATTTAATTAGAAAGGTCCCATACAATATTTAGTCAAAGAAAGTTAACATGATGTAAAATGGCAATTAAAATGGTTATGCTGTAGAACTTGTCCGGTTAATTGAAACCAGGAGTCATTTCTGCGGTATTTCTCTAGGTGGGCCTGGCAAATGCATCTTTTACCTGCTCCCCTGTAGCTTTTTTCCTGAATAGGAGCTCCAGTCCGGGAATCTTTCTTACCATGTGCTGCCTTCTTGAGATTCCTAGATTTGCACAGTAAACAGCTATATTGCACATGCTTAGAATGCTGCAAGGAAACCATGAGAAATGCAAAAACAATGGAGCAATCCCCAGTGCAATTTTCTTCCAAACAGAAGCACCTGGGAAAAAAAAGTTAATGATTTATTACACTGGGAATATTGGCACCACCATGTTGCCCTTTCCCTAAATTTCCCAAAGTTAATCTTACCTTTATTTAAATTTCCTTAACTTACCTTTCCTTACATTTTCCAAACGTAATCTTACCTTTCCTTAAATTTCCCAAATTTAATCTTACTTTTCTTAAATTTTCCAAACTTAATCTTACCTTTCATTAAATTTCCCAAATTTAATCTTACTTTACTTTAATTTTCCAAACTTGATCTTACCTTTCCTTAAATTTCCCAAATTTAATCTTACTTTTCTTTAATTTTCCAAACTTGATCTTACCTTTCCTTAAATTTCCCAAACTTAATCTTACATTTTTATTGTTAAAACTTAATTCCCAGCAAATCGATTATCCCCTTCTGACTCTTTAGAGTGTTTTCACAAGTGTACCCTTAACTTCAGGGGATTCTTTTAACAATCCCCATCTAACTTATTACAGAATGTAAGAAAGATTTGGGACACTACAAAAGTTAAATGTTCCACTTAATTCATATAATTTCTTCTGTGCATGATAATTATCATTTGCTTCCAAACAGCTGTCTTTTAGAGATGCTTACATGCTTTTTTTCATATCTTTTTAAGCTTTCTACTTCTAAGGCGTTTCAGTCATTGTGGACGGCAAACACGCAAGCATTAAATTACATAAAAAAAACTTATAGCAAAAATAGATTTGAAATCGTTATTACTATGATACTCTTTATGACCAAATCTCTGCGGAATTTCTTTGATATGAAGTTGCCATGAATTAGAATTTCACAAGCGTCTAGAGTCCTCCCAGAAAAGATCAGAGATGATGTTCAGCTGGGTGAAGGCCTCTTCTGTTTGATTCCATTGATTACCCAACTGCCTTTAGGCTACGGGACACAGCAGAGGCAGAGCGTTATTGATCCAAATGATGAAAATAAAATGAATTCATTTCTCATCAAACTGCTATTGTTACAGCTCTTTTTTTTTTGAGCTCGGCATACTTACCAGCACGGTGCAAGAGCAAAGTGTTTGCTGCCTAAAATAAATGCCATTTTGTTTTTTCGTGCTAAATTTGAAATGTCAGCCTCACAACTACGTGCTTGTAATTCCTCTGCCTTGCAATGCTGAAAAACTGTTCTTTGAACATAATTTTTTCCTATTACTGAGAAGCATTTGAAAGGGGAGCGTCTTCAGATCTTCCCTAATTGCTAATTGTTACATCTGGCTAATTTCAGCCTCTGAGAATTTTGTTTAGAAGTGTTTCTTATTATGATTTACAAATGATCTCCGAAATATATTTGTGAATTCAAATACAATTCTAGTGACCCTAATATGGATACAAAACATGTTTACTGATCAACAAGTGATTAATCAGTTAATGACAACAGCAGCACACGCCTAATTCCCCAATCTCAGTAACTCCCAACTGCTACTCTGTGGGGCTATTTTATTAAAAAGACACACAAATACACACATCATTATTGAAGAACAATGTTTAACACAGTCCAAAGCTTTGTGATGGCAATTTTCCAGATGAGGCATCAAACCATGCCCAGACTGAGATTCAAAATCCAATATATAGTGCGAGTCTATGGCAGGTTATAGCAGCCCTTCTGCCATTTGCCAGAACATTCAGTACATCTCAGCCAAGCTAGACAATAGAGGTAAAAAAAACCACAGCCAAAAGATGCCGGCTTGCCCTAAAGGAATGAGTGTTTGCTTTCTCTAACCCGTGAGCCCCCCTGCTAGCCAGTCATTAAGAGGCCTGAAAAAGAAATGTAATACAGTTACAAAGTCCATATTGCATTTTACACAACTCTTCAAACTCATCAGTCATGTTTAGAAGACTCTACTACTACTACTACTACTACTACTACCACCACCTATTATGGCAGTGGTAAATGAGAAACATTATAGCTCTCTTGAAATTCACATAGGACATATATAAAACATGCCATTGCGTTCTTTAATATACGTATATACATATATATATATATATAATATATGTATATACTGTATACATATCACAAGTAATTATTTACAAGTAGCACAAAAGGGTGTAGCTTTCTATTGCATACTTTAACAAACAAAAAGGATATGGAGTCTAATACTATATTTTATACCCTAAAAATGTAGTTTATAGGTTTCTTTTAACACATTGCACAGTATTACGTTAAAATGAAATGCCAATATGCAACTCATCAATACAAAACTGGGATTCATAGACCATTGAACCACTGCATTGCACATGGATTTTCCTGTAATTTAAGTGATTATCCCAGTGTGGATTAGGCATCTCTGCATTTTATTTAACCGTGGAAAAACTGTCCTAGCTTGGCAATATTCAAAACTAAATGCTTGTCCTTAACGGTGTCTGTTTTTTTTTCTTTGAGAATTTTATTACAGCTGTGAAGTGTTTTAGTTTTATTGTTTGTTTTAGAGCACAAGAATGTGCCACAATATAACTCAAGCCCCAGTAAACTGTTGTGATAGTAATTCTGATATACACTAAAGGTTTTTCTGTGAGATATTAACCAAACCATACTTCTACTACAAAATTCTCACACAGACATAAATGTTATAGTTAAACATGGCTGCTGTTTTCATTATGAAAAATAAAACACTCAGAAGTCCCACTATATTACTAACAGGGTATAGTCAATCACACAGTTCAGTTACACAATTTGTAACACATATGTACACATCCATGCAGTATTGATAGGTGTTTTTTTCAATCACATGGCCTTATTTGAGGCTTATTTATCTATGTTGCCAAAATCTGGGCTCCGGTAGCTTTTTGGTGCCACAAAGCATTGTCATTTAATTACAAGAACCCTTGCAGCTCTTTTTTTTTCAAGCTACCATTTAGAGAACACAACTGCACTGATTCACTAGGTACAAAAACTGCAGGAACTTGGGAGAAAAAGGAATATATGACTGTATGGCGAATGACTCCATTTCAAGTGGGTCTTGAAATGGAGAAAAAGAGACCAGTTCTTAAAGCTATTAAAATGATCGCCTAGCATTTCTTATTTGACATTCTTTATACGCATGTAAATGCATGGGGGATTGTTAACCAAGGATATATTTATGTAAATTTATTCTCATATACACATGTACATAAGTATTCCTGGTTATAAGGGTTCTTTAACAAAAGATAGAGTTCAATCAATATATATATTTATTTACAAAAGCTATTGACACATAGCTACAGAAATAATACACATAAAACAAGTTACACTACATAGAATGTATAAGAAATATTTACAAAGACAATTACAAATATGTATATGTTGGATCTAAATCCACTGCCTCCCTGATACTCATCCTTCCATTTTTTCTGGCATCTGTGTCCTCACTCCACGAACTCACGAACTCTCCGACTAACTTAGCCTATTGTATTAATCTTAATACTGAGCATAGGTACATGTGTCAGGTTCTGATTGGTGAGGCTTGGGGAGTAGGGCATGGATTCCTGAGGAAGTCCATTAAAGAATCAGGACAATGGAATATAGAAAAAGCAGTTTGGAGACAGGAAGGACTGGATTCTAAGCTGCTCTTGGTCAAAGGTGAGGGAACCTAACTACTGTGTGCTAAATAGGGTGTCTCTGAAGCTTGTGTCTCTAAGATGTAAATCACATAACATTCTTAAATACACCACACTACATATACATAAAATAATCTCTCAAAAACGATAAGGACCGCTTCAACTCACCACCACTTAGCTGCTCCTCTGTAATGCCGGGTGCTCAGTCCGCAGTGTCCCCACTGCCAACAGTAAATATATGAACAGGAGGACGGCACTCCGGTAAAAAACAGGTTTTTATTGTAGAGTACTGCAAAGGTACATAGGCCTTACGCGTTTCGGGAACACCTTCCCTTAATCATAGGCTATGATTAAGGGAAGGTGTCCCCGAAACGCGTAAGGCCTATGTACCTTTGCAGTACTCTACAATAAAAACCTGTTTTTTACCGGAGTGCCGTCCTCCTGTTCGTATATATATACATAAAATATACACTTCTGTATATAATAAAGATATAACACAAGCACGTCTCCTTACGGTATCAGTGATGATGTTTGATATCCTGTAACAATAAGGGCCAGATTTACTAAGGATTCAAATGGTAAATGTAAATTGAATTGAATGAAATTTTTTAAAACTCACAAATTTGAATTTAAAACCACCAAATTGAATTTGAATGTGAGATTTATCACACCTTGACCCTGGAAACAGTTCTAATTTGACTATTCTCCGCCAGAACCTGCCCAGTGCATGTAGAAGTCAATGGCAGAGATCCTTTGAACTATTTGAAGATATTAATAGTAGTGATGAGCCAAATGTTTGGCAAGTTTTTTTTTAGGAAATGACGCCCCATAGACTTCAATGAGAGTTTTCTTTTTCGGAGCAAAACTCGATATTAATTTGATAAGAATTCGAATTCGGGTCGGGACAATTCAATGAAATTTGAGACATTCACATTTTTTCATAAATAACGTACTGTACAATTCGAATTGTGAATTTATTAGGGTTTAATAAAATTCACATTACTGTAAAAAATCGACCTTTAATAAATGACCCCCTAGTGATTAGTGAGTCTCTCCGGTATTTTTTTTTTTTTTCAATATAGATTTTTATCAGCCAGGCCAGTAAAATACCAGCCAAATCCATCCACCGTACTCCAAGAAACCAAGGGAAGCTTCACTTGGTATAAATAATCCTGCTGCCATCCTTGTAACTTCCTCTAACATTCTAATTCTATTTTCAAATTGCTGCTATTTACTGCACCTGTTACACTGCAAACCCCTTCAATTGATCAATTGATCTTCATTATATCTGTTTGGCCTTCTCTATGATGACCTCTGTATCCATAGTAACACCTACTTCTATGTTTATCTAAGTCTTTCCTTTTCTAATGACAAACTGGAAGAAAGAGAAGCTGCTACATAACAGGCACAATGTTATAGAGTAAATGGAAATAAGAGCAATAATTGTACTAATATGGACAGAAGGAGTGATTGAGAAGGAAAGCTAAGAAAATGTCAATTCAGTATAGACAGAGTCGGACGGGAGCACTGGAGGCCCACCGGGTTCCAAACTGCCAGGCGCATACGAGATTGCCTGTGCACAGTGCTGCATATTGGGGGTTTTTTGGAACCGGGAGAGAGGATCTGGGCCGGAGGGCCCAGTCCGACCCTGAATATAGACAATTTGTCTCACCTAATGGTGCTTTATACTCCTTCTTACTAATGAATTGTAGATTATTTCCTTTTTAGAAGTGTTTGAAAATATTTATAGCAAAGCACAACAGTAAGAAAAGTCTACTCGAATGTTGAATTACAGGGCACCAGTGTTGGATATTTTTAACCTTATGTTCCATTTCTGATGATGTATTCTTAATTGCCATTACGGTGAGCTGCTTACAAGCGAAAAACCTCAATCCTTATATTATAAAAATAAAGCAGAGCTAAAGCATAGAAACCTTTATTTGTTTAATGATCATACACTGAAGAACCTTGTGTTTCCTCATCTCACCTCCATAAACTGCCATCTCAATGTCCCAGTATAATTGCATCTGTTCTGTCCTAAAACATGTAAAGTACCACTAAAGCACAGGCACAAAGCCAAGTTCTCTAATACACCATTAAAATTAAAAAAAGAAGAAGAAGAAATAAATATATATATATATATATATATATATATATTTATATAGTTCAAGAGGACCAGCACTCCTCAGTTATTAAACCAAAAATATCCTTATTTTTCAAACTTGTGCATAAGTTTGAAAAATAAAGATATTTTTGGTTCACTAACCAAGGAGTGCAGGTCCTCTTGAACTATACATAAATACTTTGACCCTGCACCCACACTTATGGAAGACTGGTTCAGAGTGCAAGCGTCTGATTCAGGATATATATATATATATATATATATATATATATATATATATATATATATATATATATATATATATATATATATATATATTTATTTATTTTTTTGAGCTAAGTCTCCTTCAAAACATTACATCGAGTTGCATACTTTTTACAAAATTTAGAAGAAAAGGATTTTTTTTAGACACTGCTCTTGTCTATTACATTTCCCCCTCAATTTACAAGATGCCTGGTTATGTATTCATGAATTGTATGCTGTATCTTAAGCTTATCTAAATACCCTTTAAAGCAATAGAATTCTGGGTGATTCATCCGTCATATGGTTCATACTGATTGGACAGTTTCCCCGTAGAATAATATTACATTTGGGATATAACTGCATGGGAAAAGTGATGAGTGTATATCTTGGTCACGAAGCAAGGAGAAACGAGACGGTCATGTAAATATATTAACTTCATCTGGGTTTTTCATTTTGTGGAAAAGACTTAAATACCTAATATTCTACTTTGAAAATGTTATTTTTAAGGTCCTGTTATTTCTTCCAGTCTGATATTACAAGGTTCAGAGTAAATGTGCGGTTGTATTTTCCAAGGTTTTTTTTTCCATTGTGTCTTTATTTCAAGCTGCTTTTGTGTAGGTTGCATTCTTGAATATTTCCCGTTGTTATTCCAGGTGAATGAAGCCACAGTGGAGCAGCTGGTTCAGCAGTATCCTCACATTACTTTTAGCACTGTCCTCCAAGACTGCAAGAGGACTTTGGAGCGAGCCTATCAGATGGGTTGGACGCCGAATGCATCGCCTGCCACATAACTCATGGGGAAAACTGATATATTTAGCAGTTGTCATGGACAATGCTACTTAAGGACACCTTGCCTTTTGAAAAATCTGTGTGTCTTTTTTTTATTTATTTTTCTTTAACTACTAGATATATATTTCTTTTTCAAGATCTATCTGCTTTGCCCACACTGAAGAAGTCTACAGAGCACTCTTGTGTTATGCAGCCATTTCAGTGTATGAAAGGTGTGCTTTTTTTGTGGATCGTTTAATTATTTAAAAAAAAGTTTGGTTGATTTATGCTCAAGTTGGCTTGTATATTTCCCTTAAATTGTATGCAACATGTTATGGTACTGTGTTCTAATAAAATATCCCTTTTGTTGCCAGGAAGAAAGAGTAAGAACCTTTAGTGTCAGAAAACTGTTTTTCATTTGCTCATGGCAGGTTCAATTCCCAACTAATATTTTCCTAAAGTTATTTTATTTTTTACATGTTCTGTGTCACAAAAAAACACTATCACTTTTTATGTTTCAAAACGTGATTCAGTAGCTTTTAGCCATGATTTTCATGTTGGAAGAGTCTCTACTTAGCGTCGTCTTCCAGTGCTATGAGATCCTCAATGTCTTCATTTATAGAGAAATTAATTCCATAGCCTGAAATGAATATTAATGTCTAGATAAGCTGATAAATTAGGGGAATTTAGACCTATCTTTTGAGCTTAAGCAATAGAGGCAAGCAATAATGGCAGACTGTTGACTTGTTCTTATGCTTCCTTGTGTAGTCAGTGGATATTTACAGTGTTTTCTTTCTCATTTTTGCAACACTGATTAAATGTCCTGTGCTCATTAGCCCCCAAATGACAACTATTAACCCTTTCCAACTCATATATAGGGTACATTTTCCAAATTGTTTTTTAAACAGGATGTAAAACCACCATCTCTTCCTCTTTGTTTTCAGTATTGGCATGATATTTCCTTAAAATAATACTATAAACTGGTTTTCATGAACACACATTTAGTCTTTATTTATGTATACATTTTTAACCAAACTATTGTACTTTCTGGGTCTCATATTAATAAAAGCATCATCCTTAATATTTATAAACATGCCTTTTAATTTACTGTCTTAGTATATCATTTTGAGTTAAACAATCAAGATTCTATATTTTTTTTTTGCCTATGTTTCTAGATAACAAGTAAGTGTATATACGTTTTTTATGCATAAGAAAAAATGGGTTTATTACACTGTTCTTGTGTTGGCCTCTTTGCATGCGTTATGTGCTTTCTGTTCTGTGGTATGCCATGCTCTTAGGTTTTTCTGGAATATTTTACAGATAGTGGATTAAAAATATATAGACACCTTTGTTTTTACATCTATCATAACATGACCTTTGCTTGCTAATTATTTTGCCATAAAAGTATTTGTCCGATGCTCTTATATTCCCCCGTGTTCCTCTAGGAGGAAGTGAATTAGATTATTGCTATGTATGTACTTTTTAAGTACTTGGTGCATTTTTTACCCCGAGAATTCTACCTTTGCAGGAACCATCGTACTGAATATTATAAAATGTACACCTGCTTATCATATTTATGCATTGTTAATCTGTTGCTTGTGAGTTGCCATTTTCAAGCTTTCTTCCCAGGGAATGTTTCCGTTCTTAACCATACAAAGAGATTTTTTTTTTCTTTCAGATTTTTAAAACAGGCCTTTTGGTAAAAGAGTCAAATATTTTCTATTATGATTATTAATGCTACAGTTAAACATTTTAGTCTTTAATGCAAGATTTCTCCGAATTTACTACTGACTGTGCAGTCAATCCATTTTCAACTCTTCTGAAATCAATTTAGAATTTCTTAACCTCTAATCATTCACTGGTTTAAAACATCATTTCACAACCCAGGCGATTAAGACTCTTTAGCAATGCAAATTTTGCAGATATTGCCACATAAGCACAGCTGGCTCTATAATTAGAGCAGGTGGATCTGTCAACGTGACTGAACCTTTGACTGATCCAACTGTGCTCATGTGTGGAGATCCTTAAAACCTTTATTACAAGTCTAAAAAAAAAACAACAAAAGCCTCCAGTGAGAAACATGAAATTTAGTAGTTAAGCTTATAGTGGGTGCCTGTATCTAACTCTTATCAACACAGGCCCAATAAATAAGCTGATTATCCCTTAGATACAAACCTGTTGAACTTTTAAATTATAATGGATAATAAACTTGTTTATGTGATTTATGTAAAAAAGGGACAAAGATAATTTTGCTACAACACAGTTACTGACAATATATTAACCAACAAGGTTTGCAGAATGTAAGAGGTAGCAATCTACATTTTGGGAAACAGCTGAAATATAGAGGCCCATTGATTAAAGGTCAAACTTTAGTGGTATTAGAGGTTTTTAAAACCACAATCAAACTCGTTATCTCTAACCCCACAATAGCCATGAAAGATCAGAATATAAAAAGTATAAATGGAAAAAAACATTGAACGATGTGCTAAGTAACTACAAAAACCTCTAAAAATTCTAGATTTTTCAGACAATTGCTAGCGGAAAAAGAAACCAAAAACCTCTAAAAGTCTGAATGAACAAAAAAAGTTCCAATACGATCAGTGCAGATCCCATCGAATTTTATAGGACCTCAGTTGCTTTTACGTGCCGAAGTTTTGTTTTAGAGTTTTTTGTGGTTATTACACTTAGGGGCAGATTTATCAAGGTGAATTCGAGGGTATTTTGGAAGTAAAAAAATTCAAAATTCAAAGTAATCGACTTCGATTCAAAGTAAAATCGTTCAAATATTCGACCATTTGATGATCGTAAAGTACTGTCTCTTTAAAAAAAACTTTGACTTCAATAGTTCGCCAAATTAAAACCGCCAAAGTGCTATGTTAGCCAATGGGGGGGCTTCTAATGCATTTTTCTATGTTTTTTGCTGTCGAAGTAAAATCACTCGATCGATCGCTGAAATCGTTCGGATCGCAAAACGGTCAAATTCGGTAAAAAAAACTATAACCACGATATTCGAAGTCGAAGTATATGCATTCGATGGTCGAATTTCGAAGTATATTTCACTTCGAATAAGTGTCTCCTGACCTAGGCATTGATTTCAGTCAGAGGGCTTAGTCCTCCCCCGGCATTAGCTTTAAGAAGAGACAGATTGCCAAGACCACAATATTGATTCCATAGGCTTAGTCCTCCCACGCGTGTGGCTTTTAAGAGAGAGAGATGCCCAGATCAAAAGCCATTTTTAAAGACACTGGACCCCCATTTAAAGGGACAGGTGTGGGGGTGCTACAACCACATGGAAGCTTGGCCTGCAGTATAACTGCTAGACTTCCGGCTACAATACAAGAATGCAAAAAGGGGGGTTGTGGGAGCACTCCAATGCTAAGGGGGGTTATTTACTAAACTCCGAATGCAAAAATCACAAATAATTTGTGATTTTTTAATAAAATCGGACTTTTAAAAAAAATCACACATTTTTCTAAATTTATTAAACCCCGAGGATGAAAAAATTCCGAATCAGAAAATCCGGCATCTCAAACCTGTCGAGGTTGCATATAAGTCCATGGGAGAAGTTCCAATGATTTTTTGATGTGCTCTGGGTTTTTGGCAATACCCTGAAGTTTTCTGCGTTTTCGGGCAAAATTCTCAGTTTTCGGGTGAAAAATCCGGGGGAAAAAATCCAGGAAAAAAAATTTCTTTGGATTTTTTCACGCAAACAAAATTTTTGGGAAAGTGTATTAATAATAAATAAGCCAAAAAACCCATGCAGATTTGGTCGGAGTTTTTTTCAGAGAATATTGAGATAAATTCGGACTTTGATAAATAACCCCCTAAGTGAAAATATATAAATACAATGAAGTGCTAATGATCCGGCCAAATTAACTACAAGCATACAAAAAAAGAGCGGGGATTGATGAATACACATTCCCTGGTCCCCTGTCTCATAAGCAGTTTAGTATCTGCAATTGCATGTATTTACAAAAACGGGTTTTAGGTTTTTTTGTGTAAATCCCTCCCTCAGTTATTGGTAAAGTAATTTCCTTGGTCCTTTGCCACAAACAATAATGGTGGTTAAAAGAAAAATAAAAAGCCAAACCTTTTTCTGTTTGTTTGTGGGCCTTTTTGTCCAAAGTTTATTTTCATTTATTACCTTTTTAAATAACAAATCAATGATTTAAGTTAAAGGGCCACACATTTACTTCTGATCATGCAGCTCATTTGGAAATCAATAATACAGTGTGATAAATCACTGACTGTGCCCCCATTAATAAATACAAGTATTGTACTTTTTGAAAATGATATAGAAATGTGAAAATCAATGGAAATGCATCCTCCTGTTCCTGCAGGTAATGGCCCTGTAATGATATTAGGGCAAATTCAGAAGAGGGAAAGCCAAATGAACAATTTACATTACACTTCTTTATAAGAATGAGAAGCCATCTGAAATATCCACTTAAAACTCCGAATTTTCAATCAACCTTTAGAAATCAAAATGAAAAGTCAATAACGGGCTGATATAATCTCCAGCAAGCTTTTACTTCTGAGTGTGATGTGATATTTATATGGTAAAACTATATAGGCACTAAATGAAGATTAGATTAGAAATTGTTCTGATGTTCATGGTTCACAATGTACTAAAGAGAAAACCAGATCTGAATAGCAAAAAATTCTTACTGAAAATGAACATGGGAGGAACTAACGCATTCTTCTTTTGTTACAGCTAAACTGTACATTAGAACTGCAGCAGGAATTGCTTTGAGGAGTTTTCCCTTTATATATACAGCATGCACCAGAACATCATGAATACCCCTATTAAACATAGACATCAGGAAGATCTCTATTTGCCATAAAGGAAAAAGCTATTCATTCAGTGGAATATATGCTGCTTTTTTCTATTTGTTGTTAATGGTACAATGTATTTGTATGGGGTTATATCTGTCATCTGATCTGGCATTATAACAACCTCTGGGCTACTTCAATAACTTAGTGAGACAGAGGCTGACTCATTATTGTTGGACCTTACATAAAAATATAAAGGCAGCTATAGGAATTCATTGACTGTCATAAACAAAGACATTTGTGAATATACAGATAGGGTAGCGGGTGTCAGAACACTCCAAGGCTATGGGCCCGGGCACACGCTGTTATTTCTGGAGATTAGTCGCCAACGACAAGTCACTTCTTTTTCGGGCCAATAATCTCCCTTAACTGCCTTCCTGACTACTTGAATGTAAATCGCCGGCAGGATGGCAGTTCGCTTCGGCTTTCCGAAGTCACCCGAAGACCTTGTGAGGCAACTTCGGGCGACTTCGGAAAACAAATCGCTCCTAGTGCCATCCTGCCAGTGATTTACAGTTAGGCCCATAAATCTTTGGACAGAAACAACTTTTTTCTAATTTTGGTTCTGTACATTACCACAATGAATTTTAAATGAAACAACTCAGATGCAGTTGAACTGCAGACTTTCAGTTTTAAATTCAGTGGTTGAACAAAAAGATTGCATAAAAAGTGAGGACCTAAAGCCTTTTTTTTAACATGATCACTTCATTTCATGCCTAACTATAGATTCTAGTCAGCGGAGGAGATTTGTAGCCGGAGATTTGTAGCCGGACGACTAAATCTCCCCGAATCGTAGCTATGTGCAACTGATCTGCTCACCAGTCACCAGCGTGAGATGAAGCCTGTGGAGCCGATGCTTTGGTTCTGGTAATTTCTCTCCTTATAAAAGCTGATGGCAGGGAGGATTAAGTTCTGTAACTAATGCCCTGGTTAGAAGACACTTTTCCCAAAAAATGCAGGCGTGCCAGCCTATGAAAAGCATGACTTGGCAATTTTTTGATCATAACTATGTAACTAAAGACCCTATGATAAGAGCCTGTGATTAAGTGTTTGTAACACAAAACGCGTAAAGCAGAGGACACACTAAATCTTTTTAAATCATATCCCGCTCCCTATGCTGAGGGCTCAGGGCAATGCACCTGGGCCACTTCCCCTATGTGGTGAGTAATATTTATACTTTATGGAGACCCTTTTGAAGTCTTATCATATGTAAATAAAGGCCTCTGTAAAGTGCCTTGTAAAAGTGTTCATCCCTTTTACCATTTCTACAAACTGTACAGTCAAATTGTGTTCTCTATGAAATTTTGTATTTCAAAGTATGCAATTTATTTGAACATCATAGTTACTATAATGGGTGCTACATAGATGATGTTGGTGGTATGGTCCCCATTCACAGTTTGATACCTTTTCTTTGACACATCACTAAGGATAATCTTTAAAGGGGAACTATCAAAGAAAAATGAAATTTCATTTTAGCTTCATCATACTGAAATAAGATATTTTCAATAAATTATCAATTAAAAAATCTGAACCATTTCTAAATTATTAGTCTTCTCTTTCCCTCTCAGCATCTGTCTCTCTTTATTCTCTCTGCGTGCACGATTTTTATTGTAAATTAAAGGTCCTGTTTACTAATATTGGAGATAAATATCACTGGTGAGGTTTCCCATAGTATCAATCAGCAATTAACAAGTAATTAACATCTACAAAAGCAAATATCTGATTGATCGATATGGACAATATTACTAGTGATATTTATCCCTAATGTTCGGATACCCATCCCTATGTCTAATACAGACTTTGGGGGGTGCTTCGTTTGACTGTAAGTTGTATTAGAGTTAAATCTTTCACAAAAACAACTGAGCAGAAATTCTACATGCAGAATTTATGCCAAACTTAAGTCATATATTTTGTTAGATTTTGTTACAGACTCCTGCATGAAGAGAGAATAAAGAGAGAGAGATGCTGAGAAAGGGATAATGACGAGTAACTTGAATGTTTTAGAAATGGTAAAGAATTTTTATTTGATTATATTATTATATTTATAAAGTATCTTATTTAAGTATGATCAAACATATACAGTTATGTTCATGATAGATCCCCTTTAATCACCTGCACCATTAATAATTGTACTATTAATTACCTGGATATTTATCAAAGCACTCATGGCTGAAAATAACTACATTTGTTAATTGAAAACAATGTTCAGCCAACACCATATTGTCAGCTACACTTTCTCAACTAATACTGCGTACACAGTTTGTAACATATTGGATAACGGTTCATTAGACTTTTCATTTACCTCTAATTGTGATGGTATTGTCCAAAAATCTTTGGGAATTGAGTAACAAGTGTTTCTTGTACATATATATTAGATCGACTTGCCGATAATGCTCATTATATGAGTTCACTATGTACTCTTGTCCTTCAAGGAAAATCTGTGATTCTTTAATGCATTCTCACATTATGGCATGGTTGTGAATAAAAGTTGACTTTTTATCTTTATGCTTTGATTATATACAATATTGGAGTACGCAGGGGCCTATGGTTGGAGATGAAGTCCCAATTTTGTGTATATATTTAATGTTACAAATAATCTTACACGACAGCAGTTGAATACAATGCATATGGAGGGATATTATTTGTTGATATTGCACATAATGTCTTAATGATCGCTGCATAACACACTGCTTTTCATGAAAATCAAAAATTTTTATTGTTTATCGACAGAATCAGCAAATAAATAAATCTTACACTGGCAGTTTATGATCAAAACGTCTCCATTCCACCAGAAGAGTCAGCAAGGCAATAGGTAGGCAAATGTGGACCTGTGACATCTATTTCCTTCTAAAGAGAATCTGTTGAGAATGTTGGCCTGGATAAGTATTAAATCAGAGACATACTAATTCGTTTCCACACTGGCAAACCACACTCTTAAGTGAAACTGCAGGAGAAAAGGGGTTGTTCAACTGGTTTTCAGCGAATCCAAAACAAAACAAGTCTGACTTTACACAGACATGATCTCATGTCAAGCAATTAAAAAAACCTTTATTTCTCGCAGGCTGAGCACAATGAAAAGTATCTGAGATGAATCATTATTAATATAAATATTTCCACCATCCCTTTAGGTACCTTGTGTAAATTTTACCCAAACAGTAGGTAGTGAGTTTTATGGCTTTTGTGATCTTCATAAAAAATAGCTTAAAAATACATGCCATTAAAAATACATAGTAGGTACAATTGGTAAATGAGAGTCTAATCAAAGAGTACTAATAAATTTGGAATTTAACCCTAACAAGAGATTTATAATTTAATTAATTGGTTAATAATAGGTTCTTTTTCTCTCTTTAATATATAAACCTATTGGCACTGACGCATGTCAGACCCTGGTTTTAATCAAAAGTTTTGAAAGTGGTTATTGCAAGCGGATCTAAATTGCACCAAGTTATAAAAAATAGCTTATTGCCTCATTTTCTAAATGTTGGGATGAAAAGCCTGGAACAGCAAAAGGGGCTTTCTCTGCTGTCTCTTTTGTGTTTCATAGAGACTTTCAGGAAGTATTTTCATATAACATTTATCTTCTCTCTGATTTTGAAATTAAATTATTTTATTTAGAAAAGATTATAACACTGACAATATTATTTATGTAACATCTGTCAAATTACAAAACAGAACTCTATCATTTATACTCATTTCTTGATGCCACAGGTTGTTTAAAAAAACATTTTATGACTTACAGTAATGTAGACACATGCATTGATGTTTTATTACTTGCCCCTCAGTCCTATGACAGTTTAGACTGGAGGCTCCATAATATGCTACATCTGCTTCCCTAAGAATCAATGAATTTGATTTTTTTTTCTTAAATTAGATCATTGTGGCAGCTCTAGCCCATATTTATATATGCAATAGAAAAGGATTAATATGTGAATATACAGTATACAAAGTAAATCTAGGCTGCATTGTGAAGCCTCCAGGAAATGCATTGTCTCAAATGGACCCCCTGTGCCCCAAATGTTGTAACAGCTCATTGAACAAGGATTGAAGTGTTGCCTTCACTGGAAGTACAATGTTCACTATGTGGTACAATACCGATGTATTGTATATAGTGGGATAAGACTGTGTAAACCTACCTTGGCCTAAAAGAACCTTTTCAAATAGTACACATAGAACATGGGTCACATTGGACTTTCTTACCCAGATGGACCTTCGCTAAGTGGAGGAGGAAGGGGGAGAGTGATGTGCAACTACACCTCTTGCTGCTTTGTAAAAACAAAAATAGGATGTCAGAGGTTCTTGCAAAGTAAAAAAGCGGTTTTGTTGAATCTAGACCCCAGGCTTAATACAGATCAATGATGTTGTATTATATGTGGTCACTTACAGTCATAGGTAGAGCAGGGTTCTCTGACGTTACTGTGTGCTTGGCAGGTAAATGTTGACCTGAATGATAATGTCATTGAGGGAGTCCAGGAGCAACTGTAGGAACACCCCTTTAAGGCTACCAGCTAGTGACCTGGATCCCCTCCAGTGGAAACCATAAAGTAAGCAGTATACTAAGCCTGAATCCCTGTTCAGTACTGTGGTTCAATGACTTTAGTCTAAAGAGAGCCATCTACAGCTACAATCCTTTGGTGGATCACAATGCTGCTGTTTCTCGCTTGCCTTTGTTTTACTTTCCTAGAATATACTCCTGACAAAACCTAGTCCTTTAATTGACTAAACCTCATTCACATGGTCCATGTTCACTGACTTTCAGATTGTCTCTGTAGGGTAGAACTCTTTATTGGGTCTTGTTAACACCAGGCTCCCCAGAAATATCCACTGGGGTCAGAGGATGGGGGCCAAAGAGGAATACTTGCCCCATTTCAATCACTATATTAAAGAGTGACATGGTGTGGTCACTAACTCTATGGGTCAATAACATAAATATGTCAATAGCTGCCTAGCACTTAGGGGACTAGCACGTGTAGGGCACTTCCAGCCATAGTGATCCCACGGGTCCCTATTTTTCTATTCCCCCAAGAATCCTGAATGAAGGCCAAAACTTTGGACCTCAGCCTGTGGAAGTGCCATCACATGCTAACATTCACATAAAAGCTCTACAATAGGATTTGAACTATAACTACTCTACAGTGCACTTCTATTATTACTAGTTTCCAAATGGGCTCAACCTGAATAAGATCACATTGTAAAGACCAGCCATACATCACAATAAGGAAGATGAGCCATGCAAACTGCAGAGCTGTGTGCTACTTTTTATTGGATGTTTTGGATCACATGTGTTTCTCACACTTGGCAAGGGGTCCATGTGATCCTAAAAATGTCTTGCAATAAACAGCTCTACAGTTTGAATGGCTCCATATATCTCCCTTATTCTACCATAGAGGTTTAGTGCTACTACTCTGAGGTTCCATTCTGCTTAAGCTATATGCTAGGTCAATAATAAAAGCCCATAAGCATGACTTGGTGGAATATTGTGTAATAAAATGCACTTATGTAACCTGCCCTGACACCTTGTGACTTCAGATAAATAGAAAATGTATAAAGGAAATAAACAATCTAACATACAGCCATCACTGCATTCACATACAAATATCACTTTATTGACTTCAGATATTTTCTACTATCTTGGGAGTTTGCATGAAGTTTGGCCCCTATCACTTGTTTAAGTAAATGTAAACTAAAAAAGTGCAACTGATGTTTTGTAAAGGGCTTGAAGAACCTTTAATTTCACTTTTGCTGGAGACATTACAGTTTGTTCTATCCATAGTGATGTTTATTACGATCTCTTCTTTTTTAATTGGCCTTGAAAGCAAGATTCCAGTTATATATTATGAATGTTGCTGCAGATATTACTGCTTGTTCTAACCATTAAGTACTAATGTTTATGATGGTCTCTTCCTTTTATTGCTCTTGGAAGAAAGACTGCAGCTACTTATAATGGAAGAGATTAAGTAAAGAGAATTGAAAGGAGGACAACCATATGCAGTTCCAGCTTTCATAAGAACAGTGCTACAATGCCAATGGGACTATAAGAACTGGGTAACACGTCTTCTGTTGAAATACCTGCAACTAGTGGGACCCCGACACTATCCCAGTAGTAAGCATTTGCATAGTCATGTACATTGTACATATACACCTGCTTCAATAAAAATCATGGTACCATTGTAAAAGGGTTTGTGGAGCTTGTCACTAAATGTTTATGAATTCCGAGACAAAATTAAATAAATTACAGGAAGAGAATACACATGGCTTGGTCATTCCAATGGTGTAATCTTTTCTTTATTAAAACTTCTTTAATTCTGCTTTAATTCTCAATGTAATATATTTGCCAGCCGTTCTGGCAAAGGAAGCTATAAACTTCAGAACATGAAGGAGAATGGATAATTTAAAGTGATTTTTTAGTAAAAAGTCCCTTTGAGATTCTGTTGTGTAACTGAGCAGATTAAGAGAACTGACAGTAACGTCACGTTGTGCCTAAGTAGAGGTCTCTGTGGGTCAGCTCTTGGATCTTGCGCCGACATGTTAAACAAATTTGTCAATTTTCCATCAGATTGATTTTTCTCACAGGTCTTAAAGCCTCATCTCATATTATATTATTTCTATTGGGGTTCTTAACATTGCAGACCACCATGTACTTTTCTCTATGGAGCATGCAAAAAAATGTTTCATCTGCGAGTGGCAAGCGAGACGTGTTCAGCTATAATAAAAACCCTCATGTTTATTGTACACCTATTTTTAGTGACCCATTAGCCTGAAGGATTTCTTCAATATATCAGCTTTAGAAAATGTTTATTACAATGGCTGTTACAATTGCGCCTTTTATTTTCAACAGTATTTCTCTCTAGTCAAGGACAGATTTATATACTGCACTAGAAGCTTAGATTTGCCTATTTGCATTGTCACAAGCCCTAATTGTTAGAATATGTTTAAAGCAGTTCTTGCCTTGTATTTTTCTTAAATTGTATTATTTGTGCTGCAAAAATATAACTTTGTATTTGTTCCTTGGAAATATGCCTGTATGTTTAATAGATAGAACTTCAGAGAGGTAAGTTGTATCTATGAATCACATTATATAGATAGCACCTACATACCACACTGAATGCTTTACCATTCTGATCTATCCATGCTTAAATTCAGCATACAAACCAATCTAAGATAACATTTTTAGGATGTGGGTGTAAACTGGGACAACAATGTGAAATCCAGACAAAGATACACACAAAAGAAACATACAAGCTTTATGCAAATATCAGCTTGGTCAAAGTTGAGTCCAAGAGTCCAGCAGTGCAAGGCTGTGCAAGATTTTACTTTTATCTATACCCACCTCATAACCTCAGAAACCTCGGGGGAGGGGTCCCCAACCTTTTATTTATTTATTTATTTTTTAACTGTGAGCAACATTCAAATGTAAAAAGAGTTGGGGACTGGTAGCTATTCAAGCATTAAAACTGTTCCTGTGCTATGATTGGCTATTTGGTAGCCCCTACGTGGACTGGCAGCCTATAGGAGGCTCTGTTTGGCTGTACCCCTGGTTTTTATGCAACCAAAACTTGCCTGGAATTGAAAAATAAGCACCTGCTTTGAGGCCACAGTGAGAAACATGTTGCTCCCGACCCACTGGTTGGGGATCACTGCATTAGTGTATGCATAGCTAGAGTGCAAGATTTCCCTTTTATGATCTTTATGTCTATCCATTTTTTTAGTCACTGCTTTCCACTTTGTATTCCTTGATCTGTTGTATCATGCCTTTCATATTGTGTAATTAAAATTGCTTCCATAGGCCTTGCATGTAAAGATAAGGTACTTGTTGCAGAATATAACGCTGACACCAAACAGCTCTCACTGTAGTGCTTTTGTTATACTCTAGTTTCACAACTGAAAATACTGGTGTGTTTTTATTATTATTTTGCATCTATTTTATACTCTGTACAGACAACCGGTTATTGTAAAAGAGACATATTTACAGCAGTTTTACTCCTATTTCCTTGATTGTCCTTAATGTTCCCCAATAACATTTAATAACATTAATCACATTTCCCTCGTCAGGTTCAAAGTACATGAATTCATATACTAAATAAACCACTAGCCTATCATTACATTTTGACCCTTTGCCTACTTCGAAATATACTATGGAGCAGGCACTCAATGAAGACAATCTTCCACCAGTTAGTTGAAGCAAAGTAAAAAGATTTATTGTGTCCACAACCTTAAGCGTTTCATGTTAAAAAATTCATAGGCTTCATAGTCATAGGCTAATGCTTTGGACACAATAAACCTTTTTACTTTGCTTCAATTACCTTGTGGAAGATTGTCTTCATTGAGTGCCTGCTCCATAGTATTTTGTGTTTGCCTGCTTCCTTCCTTAATGTGGTGAGTAATAATTCTTGTGGAGACCTTTTTCAAGTTTTACTATACCTTTGCCTACTTCTCCACACTTCTCCAGCTGTCTAAAGGCCATCCAAATAATGTTATTTCACTGAAGTTCCATTTGTTTTAACTACAACCCCTGGGGGGAATTTACTAAAGGGTGAAGTGGTATTTCAGCACTTCAACGATTTACTAACGGTAGCTGGCGTAATTTCGCTGGTGTAATTTCGCCAAGGAGATAGACTCTGGTGCAACTTTGCACTCTAACACCAGGCAAATTTTCGGTCTGGCGAAAGAGTGTTACTACGCAAATTCACTAAGTTTTTGATTTTACTGACCGTTACCTCTATTGCCAGACTTGCCTTCACCACCTCAGACCAGACGAAGTGCAATAGAGTAGGTAGGAGTTCCTCAAAAAAGAGTTCAAAATTTTTCGAAGTCCCGAATAACGCTGGCGTTTTTTTCTTATTTAAAGGGTGATAGACTGAAAAAGATCGTAATTTTTTTTTTGAGATACCCTCCTTCCCCCCTACATTTGCTAACATATGGCACCTAAACTATACTGTGGGCACATGTGTAGGGCATTATAACAACTTTATATAATTTTATTAAGGTTCCCTGGGCTTGTGTAGTGTAATGTATTTGCTGCAGCATATACAGCCATTGTACTTTAACTGCACGCTGTATGCTAAATAGCCAGTGCTAGCGTAACTTCGAACTGCTGAGCGTAATTTCACCAGCGTTCGGTACCCTGTGCGCAACTTTGGATCTTTGTGAATTAGCGTTGTCCAGGCGAATTTACTCCCGGAGAAGTGTTGCGATGTGCACGAAGCCAAAGCTGGCAAATTTTTTGCCGGTTAGTGAATTTGCCCCCAGGTATCCAATGATAGACCTGAGCGTGTGTAGCCATCTTGAATATCACTGAACCATCATTTCCAAGATGCTTTTGTATTCCTAGTATCAGTACCAAAATTATATCTCCTCATTCACTTTTTGAGCATAGCGACAGGAACCTTTCACTATCATTTAATTTTCAAAAATGATTTCTTCTTGTTTCTAATTCCACTGGCCTTCTGAAGATAGTAGCCTGCAGCTTGCTTATATCAAGGCTTAGAAAACGAATAACGGCAATCATTTTGCTTCAAGATGTTCGATTAGTTCCAGCTGGGGTTGCTGCAAAAACTTGGAACGCGTCAGTATCACTTTAGCAAATGCCATTACATTTTTCACAGACTCATACAGGGCAATGTCATTTGCCATCGCACATGTATTCCACATATAATCATCTTATAGAATTTTAAATCCCAGTGATTTTATTTGCTAGATCCATACACCACAAATGATATTAATTCCCACCCATGCAAGTGTGGTGTACTGAGAGTGACAGAAACTGTTGAGTCTTTCAATTAGACGATCATTGATCATGCCAAGATTTATTTGGCACTCATACTCAACTTTTTCCTGACAAGAAGTCAATACAGTCACATGACTATCAGGAAATAAACTCATAGAAGCAGGCAAAGCACTAAACTGTCGTTTCTCCTACATTATCTTTCTTTTCTATCTTTTGTTTATAGACAAGGTATGAAGATTGAAATTAAGGAAAAATTCTTTATCCGGAAAACCCCAGGTCCCCGAGCATTCTTGATAACAGATTTCATACCATATGTTAATTTGATTATTGCATTAAATAAGCTTGAAAAAGATAAGTAAAATCTTACCTAGTCCCTGGTCTCACTTATGCGATATCAACTTCTGTATATATTACATGACACTGTATTTCATGTTAGTTAATGAAAATAGGAAATGTCTTTCTAACTGTTATATATTGTATATAAATTATTTTCTTTTAACTTGTAATTTGTACACTGTGGGGCCCATTTACTTAGCTCTAGTGATGGGCGAATTTGCGCCATTTCACTTTGCCGAAAAATTCGTGAAATCGCGAAACGGTGAAAAATTCGCGAAACGGCGCCGGCGTCTCGTTTTTGAAAAAATTTGTTGACGCCGGCAATTTTTTTTCCGCAAATTTTCGCTGGCGTTTCGCGAATTTATTCGTTGGCGGCGAATCGCGCAAATTCGCCGCGAATTCGCGCCTGGCAAATAAATTCACCCATCACTACTTAGCTCGAGTGAAGGAATAGAATAAAAAAAATTTGAATTTCGAATGTTTTTTTTGGCTACTTCGACCATCGAATTGGCTACTTCGACCTTCGACTACGACTTCGATTCAAACTAAAAATCGTTCGAATATTCGACCATTCGATAATCGAAGTACTGTCTTTTTAAAAAAAAACTTCGACCCCCTAGTTCGCCACCTAAAACCTACCGAGGTGCAATGTTAGCCTATGGGGAAGGTCCCCATAGGCTTCCTAGCAATTTTTTGGTCGAAGAAAAATCATTTAATCAATGGATTAAAATCAAACGAATCGAAGGATTTAACCGTTCGATCAAACGATTTTTGTTCGAGCGCTCTATCGAACTATTTGCGGTAAATCCTTCGACTTCGATATTCAAAGTATTTACATTCGGCAGTCGAATTTTGAGGGTTAATTAACCCTCGATATTCGACCCTATGTAAATCTGCCCCTGTATGTCCTTTGTAGAGTTGGGTGTGGTTCTGTATGCAGAAACAATATATTTATGATAAATATATATTTATTAAAATGTCCCGTGATATATTTTATACATTTGATATACATGAGAACATATGGAAAATACAAATATACAGTTATTTTTAATGTGAATTATTTTGTGAAACAACACTATCGCACTTGGCTATTAAGTGACTGGAGATTTTCAGCTTATTTTTTCCTAAGCATTTATGTTCTTTTGGCATTGGTTGGAGAAACACTTGGCATAAGGCACCCACAGGTTGTTCCTTTTTGTTGGCCATTGTCCCTTCATTATAGTTACTCAATATTACACTTGCAATAAACATCATAAACACAATGTACTTGTGCCTGGGCAAATAACCGCGGCCGCTAAAAGGATGCAAGGCACACGCACACAAATCAATTGCAGAAAATTAGTGCAATAAGAAAATCAAATGAGTACCATGGAAGCCAGGTTCATTTCAATTAGTTTATGCAATGAAACAAGAAAAAACATATTTGACATTTATTCTGCCCTGACTAACCAAAGCAATATTCTGGCTGTGTATTGAGAAGAGTTCATTTAAATCTGCTCAGAGACTGCTGCACAGGCAGCTCAGTGATGTGAGTTTGATAATGTTGGGGGGGGGGGGGTTTTGATATTCCCCCTTAATGTTAAGAATTACTTGGCTGTATTTGCATATAAATACATTTGCTTGCACAGTAAATTGAGTCCATTAGCATGGAGCATGCATGCTTGGTGAATGCTTTGGCTACATGCAAGCATTGTCATATAACGTTATTGCAAACCTTCACATTTAATGACCTCTAAATGACATAATGAAATGACAGCAAAGCATTTACATTTATATCAGCATTAAACAAAGGGATTTTTATGCATGACTAAGAAATATAGGAAAGTACCATCATGACCTTTAAACGTATCTCACCCCACCAAGGTCACATATACTGCAAATGGTTAGCATTAAATCAGAGCTTTAATGCACAGATGAAATTCAGAATTACATTTTAGTTACTCCATTCATATACATACAGAGACTGAATGACTGGGACAGGCAGCAGTTTCTGCTCATATAAATTATCCACTGCATTGTTGGAATGCCATGGATAAAAACTGGCAGAACCCTAACATTATCTAAGGAGAATAAATTTTCAACTTGTTCATTTAGGTTGGAGGCTGGGAGAGGCAGGGTTGTCTTGATGTTTTTACTTAACTGGCCACACTCTCTACACTTGCTTGTGTGCAAATGTTAGGTGGTGCTAGTCCTTGGAATATCTTCAAAAGAAAATATGCAAGTATCCATATTCCCCCGTCAACCCCCTGAACCCACCTGATTTGTATGGATTCTGTTCTCAAACTAGCCTTGGTCACTATTACCCTGGCCTTGAGGGCAGAGCCACCTATTTGGCTGTAAGTGCTATGAAACGAAATCTATCCTGTGATATCTTTGTGCAGAATTCTATCTTTGTGAGTTCAGAATCCATGGAGCTTGTGTCAAATAAACTTTATCTTTCACCTCATGTGGTCTCCAGATCACAAAAATTAATAATAATCCACTCACCATGTATTAAGCCATTACCAAATTAGACTTTGTAAGACAAGGAGAGATTTTGTTAGTTTTCTGGCCCTTTTATACCTACCACTGCCTTCTTGAAGTGCTATAGGCTCACTAGCTTCTAGTTTAAATATCCAGTGTCCCCCTGTCCTTACAGTATTCTGCTACAGTACATAGTGCAGGAGGTTACAACAGTTATTATAGATTAAAATAAAGCTCCCATAGAAGTTCTGCCCTTCTGTACCATAGGTTGAATAAATACAGAAACACACATGCACCACGTTAACCTTTTGTAATTAATCCTGGCTGATCTCCAGGAAAGCAAAAAAAAAAAAAAAGAAGCTGTGTGCTGTTTTTTTTTTTTTTTCATAAGAAGAATATATCAATCATACAAGTTCTATTTTTTCAACCCATCCCTCAAACTATCCATTGATTCAGCCAGTATTAGCTTCTGTGGGACAGTTCCACAACTGACAGCACACACTGTTCAAACCCTTTCTACATGGTAGATGGAAGTCTCTTCCTTTGTATATCATGGGATCCCTTTGTAGCTCCTGTATAGATATATTTGTGATTAAAGCAACAGACAGTGGTTTTTGAGTATACTGGAGCCACACCTGTACAGCATATTTTAGATGGGGACCTCATGTAATTTAGACTCATTAATGTTATAAGAAGCCTGGATATATTTAAACCCCAAACACACAACGTTAAATCCATTGACATCTAAAATGCCACTTGTATGCCCAAATTGCCAGGTTGCTATGGTACAATTGTTTATAATGAAGCATGATAAAATATTGTTTTTTTCTGCCTTTAAAAGGATTTTTAAATGTAAGCATGTACTGAACATGTACTGAGAATATTATGAAAATTTACACATCAGATCTTAGTGACTCAGTGTGCGACTCTGTGGTTGAAATGTCCCACAATACTGTAGAACACTGTCACGAACGGCACCCAGAATCCAGAACCAATGCTAGGCTCCCTGGTCTCGGCTCTTCCTTCTGCCTTCAACAGCCGCTTTTCACCTCGGGAGGAGCCCTCGGCTAATTGGATGCCGCCAGGTCTTATTAAGAGAGGTTCTGGACAAGCAAAGGGGCATAATCGTTTAGCAGAGTCTTGGGCAGAAGGTCACAGTTCAAGGGGTAGGCAAAAAGTGTGGTCAAACAGGCATGGGTCGGTTCAGGCAGACAGGCAAGGGTCAAAAATCAGAGGATCAATCAGAATGGTCAAGCAGGCATGGGTCAGGATAACAGAGTTCAGAACAGTCGTACAGACGAAGGTCAGGATCACAGAATGCAGAATAGTCAGGCAGGCAGGAGTCAAACACAGCAATCAAATACAAGAATTAGCACCCAGGAAACTACGAATAGAACCAGACAACAGGCAATGAGCACAATACAAAAGTCCCTTTAAATACCTTTTGAATTTTGTGCCAGTGTGCGATGACTTCATGACGCCAGCGTCATACGCTCACATAAATCGGAAGTGCGCGCCATAGAGGAACCCGGAGCAGAGGAGGAAGGATCAACGCGGTGGCATCCCCGCCAGCCCACTAGACCACCAGGGTGAATTCTCACACAAGTGTTAAATCCTGGTGGAACATAAATTTAAGCTGGACATGGTTACATCATCTTTCAGAACAGTAAACACATGCACCTATTAGACAAAGTGCTACAGATACACCTGCACATGTCAAATGCTTTGGAAATTATTTTCTATGTGTCCAATAGCCCAGCACTGGCCAGTTAGAGTTCAAAAGTAAGAATGCATGTGCTACACCCTATACTATCATAACAACATGATGTGATCAAGGTCACCATGTATTACTTAGTTCTATGATCCATATCAGACAAATAAGCTGCCATTGATGCATTCTATGACATAAGGCTACAAACACCCATGTGGTCACAGTTCTACTGGGCTAACTAAGCCCAACTCTAAGAAACATATGTGATTACCATGAGACTAAAGCAAGCAGGGATATATTCTAACATGCATTTTATGCATCTACTTCTACCTTTGGATTTTCATTAAATATAATTTTACTATGTTAGGCATTCTTCTAAAATATAGTATCCAGATACAGTTTTTTAATTATTTTTTTTCTTAAGAGGCATATTTATAAACTTGTGTGAAAAATTATTTCCACAAATAAACATTTGCACATTTTTTTTTGTAACAATATAAATATACCCCCAAGGGTAGTATACATTATCTCACTGTGATCCACCTGACTGCTAATGGTACATGGGATTTGTCAGGTTTGCAGAGGGATTTTACTTGGAACACAATAAAACCTTTAAGTGTGCCAAGGTAGGGGCATTAGTAGGATCTTAAAAACCTGTCTTTCACTTAGTCCTGTAATCCAAAGTACTTAGAAGTCTGACTCTGTACAACAATACTTTATATTCACCTTTGTCAAAGAGAAATAACAAATAAAATTAAAGTAACATGTGGAGCATGTGAGCACTGCAGTGTATTTCAATTATATCTAGGAAAAGGTAATTGGTGTTGGCAGCTTACGAATAGATATCAATCAAGTAGTCTGTTGTGTTTGTGTAGTCCATTTCCCAAGCAATTCACAATGTCATACACATCTCATCATAGGATTCCATGTGTAGTTATATCTGTATCCATGTGTTATGGGGGTGGGATAATTAGGGTGATTAGTCTGATTGTTAGCAGGAACACGTTGGCTCATGATTCCAAACTTTGTGCTTGACAGCTAGAGCAAGTGGCCATTTTCTAAACTTATATATTTGTGTTTTAAATTATAAGAACTACCTGATTTACTTTGGGGGTAGAAATTATTTTTTTCTGTTATTTTAGGTAACAGTTGTACAAAAATATGAATAAATGCAAAAAGAAAATCAAGAAATATATCAGCAACAGTGGCAAAACACCCACTTTAATTTAGGCATTCTAAACCACGGCTTTATTTATTATAAAAAAAAAAAGGTATAAAATCATAACATTTTACTTTGTCATAATGCCTTTGGAATCCCAGGATTCACATCTATGGCTAAAGATTTCCATGAATGCAGAATAAACCTCTCATCTGCACATTGTTGTGTATCATGGAGACTGTAAACGTCTATACAGTTGTGAAGCTGTGTGGAAAATACAGTTATCTGATTAAGGAAAGAACCCTTTTTTGGGAAACCCCAGGATTCAAGCGTTCAAAAGCTCCAAAATATGGCACTGCCATATCCCACAATATTCTGCTTTTAAAAAAATTCTTGATTTTATACTTGATTGGCTTTTACTCCTAGCCTTATCTATAAAAATGCCAGATCCTGAGCATAATACCCATACCTGTACATTTTACTAGCAACTTAACTGAAAACAAGCACCTATTTACTAACGTCCATTTTTGCACCACTTTTACCTGCAGTGACAGATTTCTTGGTAAATAAGAAGTTTGTACAGCTTATAACATGGCTATGTGATCCCTGAAGAATGTTAATTGCGTTCAAAATTTGATAAAGTACATGTATGGGACCTGTTATCCAGATTCTCAGGACCTTTGATTTTTTGGATAATGGGTCTTTCCATACGTTGGATCACCATACCCTAAAGGGATCCTGTAATGGGAAAACATGTTTTATTTTTCAAAATGCATCATTTAATAGTGCTGCTCCAGCAGACTTCTGAACTGAAATCCATTTTTTCAAATTGCAAATTGATTTTTTCATACAGTAGAATACATTTTAAATTTTTCAGTGTACCAGAAAAAAAATGATGTTAAATCCAGGAAAATGTAAAATCAGGGAAATGTATTATGCATAATACAAGTATATAGGTGGGGCCACAAAACAACAATGTAAAATGAGTGAAAACTTAAAATCAGGGGATGTAAAATGGGGGTTCTACTGTATTTAATTTTGAAATCTGACATGGGGCTAGACATATTGTCAGTTTCCCAGGTGCCCCCAGTCATGTGACTTGTGCTCTGATAAATTTCAGTCACTCTTTATTGCTGCATTGGAAATTGGAGTGATATCAACCCCCTCCCTTCCCCCCCAGCAGTCGATCAGCAGACCAATGGTAAGGTAACCAGAAAACAGCTCCCTGGTAGATCTAAGAACAGCACTCAATAGTAAAAATTCATGTCCCACTGCAACTCCTTCAGTTACATTGAGTAGGAGAAACAAAAGCCTATCAGAAAGCAGTTTGATAGTGCAGCACTGAAATCATTTTGAAAATTGTAATTATTTGATTAAATTTATGGGAGATGGCCTTCTCCTAATTGAGCATTCTGGATAATGGATCCAAATACCTGTACAATGTTGCCATTTCCTGTATATATTCTTCAGCAATGTAATAAATCACCAGCTGAACTGAAGCAGGCTAATGGTTCAATCTTTGGTAGAACTTCCTAAATTCCTTTTGCCTTCTTTATTTTAAGTGACATTGAAAAGTGCCATTCCAAAGCAGTGATGCATTTCTGTAAATGTATAATACACAAACATATTGCGTATGATTGACTGTAAGCCATAAAGTTAATGATAACTAACTGTCAAAATTGTCAGGACTCAGTCCCCACCAATGCTGTTAATGCTCCAGCACCACCTGTAGCTTTTTGAAATTCTTGCAAAACAGAGATTATTAACTACAATATGTTTTGTATACTAGTCTCTATAATTTGTTTATTTTTACAATGGAATTATCTCCCCCCCCCACAAATAGCTTAAACTTTTGAATTATTATGATTTTTTTTCCATTCAAGAGTAACCTTAATATAATATTTCTAATTTGTATAGTTTTGATTTTTTCTTAAATGACTCTTTTTCATTTACTGCAATTTGTGAAAAGGAAAGCTGTGGGAATAACATCTCTAATATGTCCTTTTATGGACCTCCAAAATAGTACCTTCGTTAGTAATGGATCCAAATTTTAATTTGAAATATTCCTCAAGGAGTGATTTAATTCAAATAATATTATACGAATACTTTAGGAATTAATCATGATGACTCCCAAACCATGGAATAATTATTTTGGACTTTGGATGAAATAATGTTTCACTATGGGCATGATTAGAGGATTAAACAAAAAGAAGACTATCTGGAATGCACTTTAACACATCTGAGTGTTACAGAAATTCTTTGCAGAAAGCTCAATATATTTACAGTAGGACAGAGGAAAGAGACGTCCGTAATCCTGAAAAATAAAATCATGTCAAAATGATTAGCGTATTAATTGCACAACTAAAACATGAGCATAAGGAACATATTGGGGGCACATTTACTAAGCTCGAGTGAAGGATTCGAAAGTAAAATAACTTCAAATTTCTACGTTTTTTTGGGGGTACTTCGACCATCGAATAGGCTACTTTGACCTTCGAATCGAACGATTCGAAATAAAAGTCATTCCACCATTCGATAGTCGAAGTACTGTCTCTTCAAAAAAAAAAAACTTTGACCACCTACTTCGTCACCTAAAATGTACTGAGCACCAATGTTAGACTATGGGGAATGTCCCCATAAGCTTTCCTTGCTTTTTTTTGATCAGAGGAAAATCATTCGATTGATGGATTAAAATCATTAGATTCAAAGGATTTAATCGTTTAATCGAAATGCGGTAAATCCTTCGACTTCGATATTTGAAGTTGAAGGATTTTACTTTAAGGTTCGAATATCGAGGGTTAATTAACCCTCGATATTCGACCAATAGTGAATGTGCCCCATGGTGTCAACTAAAAAGTTCACTAACTTTCACGAAAGACCCCTGTTTCAGATACATATTAACCAGTACTAATCGCAAAAAAATACATACTATTTTCGTGCCTCTTCACTGACACTATGAGGCCCATTTACTAAGGGTCGAATATCGAGGGGTCGAATTAACCCTCGATATTCGACCATCGAAGTAAAATCCTTCGACTTCGAATATCGAAGTCGAAGGTTTTACCGCAAATACTTTGATCGAACGATCGAAGGAAAAATTGTTCGATTGAACGATTAAATCTTTCGAATCGAACGAATCGATGGATTTTAATCCATCAATTGAACGATTTTCCTTCGATCAGAAAAAGCTTAGAAAGCTTATGGTGCTCGGTAGGTTTTAAGTGGCGAAGTAGGCCAAAGTTTTTTTTAAAGAGACAGTACTTCGACTATCGAATGGTCAAATAGTTGAGCGATTTTTATTTCGAATCGCTTGATTCGAAGTCGTAGTCGAAGGTCGAAGTAGCCTATTCGATGGTCGAAGTACCCAAAAAAAATGTAGAATTTCGAAGTTTTTTTTACTTTGAATCCTTCACTCGAGCTTAGTAAATGTGCTCCCTATGTGTATCCTTCATTCTGATCTTATTTTCTCCGAAGAACAAGTCACATCATAGGTTTAGGATCAAGATGCAAAGTTAAAATACAATTTTTTTAGTTATAAACTAAAATAAAGCAAAGAACAATGGGTCATGTACTTGCTCAGAGTTTTATATAAACTCATTTACATACGTTACAAAGAAGTCCTTTGGGAAACCAATAACGATGGGTATTTGAAAAAAGCAATCTAATAAAATGACCTGCTAAAATACTATACCATACCCTGTTTCACCATATCCTTAAAACAAATGGATACAACTGCTACAAAAACAAAACCATACAATACAAGCACACTGTATACTTGAATTTCTGTTTTAATGGTTCAATAGTCTCCTTCTTTCTTTAAAACAATGGTTGTTATTACTAGAGATGAGAAAAACTGGTGTGTTTCACTTTGTCCAAAGAGTTTGAGAAACCACAAAATTTCACCGAAATTCATTGGAGTCAATGGGAAGGTGAAATTACATTGTGTTCACAATATTTATTAGCTCTGCAATAGCATATACATTAATTACCCTTCCATTTTAGAGTTCTTTTCCCCTATGCTACAAATGTTCTTCATATAATAAAAAAGGCTCCCATGTTTCCAATTCCTTCCAAACACATTGTCCACAGCAGTGGCGGAACTACCTTTGGAGCAGGGGGTGTGAGCGCGCCAGGGCCCGCACCCCCTCAGGGCCCCCCGGCAGTCTGCGCGCGGCGCACATTCCCGGGCATTTTCCGGGTGTACGGAGGGGGCGGGGGCCCGGCTGTGCGTCCTGCGCCAGGGCCCGCCCCCCTCTAGTCACGCTTCTGGTCCACAGCATCTTAGATAGATGGGAGGAGATGTGTAGGGTAGGAAGGCTCCGACCCCCATTGGTTGACATGGAAGGTAAGGAGGGGGGGGAATAATGATGGCTGCATTTTTTTTTGGAGAAAAAAGGCACAGATTTGCAAAAATGTTCAATGCACACCTGTACCAGGTGATAAAACTTAGCTCATCCCTACTCATTATATTGTTTTCTATATACAGTCAAACCCAGATTCTACATCCCATGATTTCATGTTTTCACAGATTTTACTTTTTTTTACAGTCCCTTTGTGTTCTAATGCATTTTTAATAGGGATTATGTTTACCTATTATATATATGTATTACCTGGATTATATTTTAATTTTTGCCCATTAAAACCCCCTATTTATCCCCTGTGAATGCTATTTAATTTTTTTACAGTTTACACTATTTTTACGGGAAAACCCTGATTTTATGTAACCTAATTTTCAACCTCAATTTTTTTTTGGTCCCCAGGAAAATGTAAAATTGGGAGTTATAGGGGCAGATTTACTAAGCTTGAGTGAATAGTTTGAATCAAAAATATTCGAATTTCAAATTAATTTTTTGGGTACTTTGACCATCGAATTGGTCAAATTCTATCGAATCTAATGATTCGAATGATTCAAAGTAAAAATCGTTCGACCATTCGATAATCTAAGTACTGTCTCTTTAAAAAATCCTTCGACTCAATACTTTGCCGAATAAAAGCTACTGAATTGAATGTTTGCCTATGGGGACATTGTAGATAGGTTTTGGGCACTTTTTATGACCGAATAAAAATCATTCGATCGAGCACTTAAAATCGTTCGAATCGTTCGATTTTTATTCGATCGAACCTTTTGCGCTAAAATCCTTCTAATTCGATATTCGAATTCGAAGGATTTTACTTCGAGGGTTTTTTAACCCTTGAAATTCGACCCTTAAATAAATAATAAATCTGCCCCTAACTGTAACTCAGATACATTTGTTCACCTTACTAACAACCTTTTATTAGCTCTTCTGTCTTCCAGTGCCTTTCACTGTCAACAGTCGAGTTTTGTCCGCACAATGCTTTCAACAACTTGGATCTAAGTCTATAAGGAAAATGATGCAGAATCTTTAGATAATTTCCATCATTTCATTAAATATGGCCCTGTATATTGTATATAATAACAGGGTGAATTGCAGAAGGAATTGATCTGTAAATATAATAAACAGCCCTACTGAACTATGATCCTATTATAATAATTCTCCTTTTAAAGGATAGTTAGAGAATATAAAGTGTTCTTGTCATACATTCAGTATCAGGGCAAGAGTCTCTTAGACATTCGTAGGTTGATGCAGATCTGGGCAGGGAGACCAAGGACAGAATCCTATTGCTTTGTGGTACAATAGCATTTCAGATGATTGTGGATCCTCCAATGTTGAGCAAAGAAAGTTCTACTGGTAATAATTAGTAACATGCATCATCATACAACATGTATTGTAAATAGATGTATTTATGTGTCTGCCATCATTGTGCAGGAAACCCAGCCATATTATTTCTCTTAACGTTTCCCTTTCCTCCTAAACATTGTTTGAGGGTCAGTAACACAAAAAATACATGCCTGTCCAGCTGCTGCAAATAAATATTTATTGGTAAAGTAATTTTCTGTTAGAAAGTATCATCCTTTGTCTGTGTAGATTTATGAATCCATTCTGAACCCTGTTATTCAGCAGTTATTACTGAAGCCATTGTATTCTGAATATTGTAGTGTATGTCTTATGCAAAATGGAATCTATAGTTTCCACAGCTGCATTAGAGCTCATTAATACATAATGATAATGACATGAGCACTTCTGAAGCCAACACTTCCTTCAATGTACTTTATTTATAAAGTAACAAAATCAGTGGAATTTACATTACCAACAATGAGATCAGATAGAGGACCTGTGTAGCTGTGTAAGCCTCAGGTCATATGTACAGAAGTCACAGGAATTTTCTCCCCATACTGAGTCCTCCTAAGCAGCAATTGATTGAATTGGAGGGCAGATATTGGGTCGGATTCAATTCAGTGACAAAAGGGTTTATCATGTGAAAACTCATGGATGAGACTCAATTTGAGATGCAACTCAATTCAAAAAAACGTATCTCACTGTTTATCACGTGAAAACTCTATTGAAGTCTATGGAAAAAAACTGGAAGTAAATTATGAGAAACGTTTTTTTCCCTCATCCATGTGTTTTCACATGATAAACCACAAGATTTTTTCACATTGTATTGACTCTGGCCCATTTATTGCTAACATTGGTTGCCTGAGTTGGCCCAAGAACAGGCCCAATATGATGTCTTCACCAATCAATTTTTGATTAGGGTTTAGAAAATCATGGAACTGATGACTTCTTCAGGCTGTTTATGTCTGTCAGTTGGTCTAAAGGGCCATTATGTGACCCGTGGCTTTAAAAACAAACAACCAAATTAGCCTGATGAGAGCCACCACTTGAGTGACCAGATTGGGTAGCTGTTGAGATTCAGATGGTTTAATAGTGTTCATCCTTAATCTAAATATTAATCAATCATGGTGCTCATGCTGACTCATGCTGGAATCAGCCAATCAGAGCAGGGGAATCAGTCAGTGACTCTCAGAATGAGCGTGTTTCATTTTAGGAACTCTCAAATATATTGTTAAATGCATAAATACCTGTATAACGCATTCATATATATATATGTAAAATATATTTATTAAACATCAAATAATTTGCTGGTTTTCTGGATAAGGGTTTTTTTCCATAATTTGGATCTCCATACAGGGCCAGAGTTACATAACGAGCACCCCTAGGCCCACTGCCGTTCGTCGCCCCTATCCCCTCCTCTTTATTTGTGCAAATTTTCATCATTAGGAACGGAGCAATATGGCTGGTGCTAGGGAAATTAAAATAAATAAATAAATGTATCTCCAGCACATCCCCTGTGTTGAACCAATGTGGGTGTGGTCAGGCAGCATGCCATCCCCTAAAATCTTGCCCCCCTAGGCCCAGGCCTTGGTGGCCTTTCCACAAATCTTGTTTCCATACCTAAAGTCTGCTAAAAATGTAACATTAAATAAAACCAAGATGATTTTGCCGCCAATGAGGATTAGTTGTTTCTTAGTTGGGATCAAGTACATGGTACTGTTTTATTACTACAGAAAAAATAGGAATCTTTTTTTTTTTTTTTTTTAAATTATTTCCTTAAATAGGAGTCTGTGGAAAATGACCGGATTAAGGATCCCATACATTTATAACATAAATAAAGGTCTGAGATTATTCTGAATGTATAAATAGACATTGCTATACAGTGGAGAGATGCAAAGGCATGTGTTGCATTCACAGATAATGATGAATTAAAGTTTAAGAAAGCAATACCCAGTAATTCATGTTCCAAGAAAAGTCCCAACTGCCATTAATAGTGCATTTAGTGTCCACAGTGTAACACAGGATACAACTTGTCTTGTCTGCATTGGTTTTCAAGGTTAATAATCAGGCCACGCATTGGAAAATGACCTGTATAAAGCAAACAATAATAACAGTAACTAAACTACAATCTCATGGAGAAAATCTGTAAGACTGAGGCTTAAAAGCAGCTGTTTTCTAGAAGACGAAATGCCAAAACTGGAGACATGACAAGTAAAGTAGCATGTAGTATAACAGTAACAAAAAATAGCAACTAGACACCAAATTGTCAAATGGTAATTCAAGCTTCTTTGAAGATCTCCGCAGCTGTAAGAGATTCCAAAATGACTAGAAAAACTGCACACATTCATCAACCATGGAATAAATCATTAGCATATCTTGTAGCTTGAAGAGCAATCCCTCTGCTATAGAGAAGGAATACAAAGTCCTCAGCAGGTCAGCCAACAAATTATGGCAGACATTAACAAATCATTACAATAAAGTCATATAATGAAGGTCACATTCTTGCTGACTCACTTTTTATGTTGTTCTGATCCATGGGAAAAGGGATTTCCTTGGAGAAACGTTCAGCATAACAATCACCATATCTATAGCTCATCATTTCTATGGCAACCCTTTTTAACACTTCCAGTTGACACTGTAGAGGCTGCCTCCATTAAGCAATCCAAGGACCAGAAGTACAATAATCCCTTCATTTACTGTTGCTGCTTGCCTCTGTAACTGCTGAACTGAATGCCAGTAGAATATACAGAGCAAAGCTATTGGTGTATTGTACATTCCAAATTCTGTGGAGAAACCACTGCCACTTCCCAACAACATTTTAAGGTTGTACAAAATATTTTATGGACATTAAGAAACTTTTCTTCTTTTTGCCCCAGGCCCAAGTACTATAAATTGTGTCTTTCAGGCAGTGCTGGGCAAACCTGGCCACATCCCTCAGGAGGAAATGCATGTACACATGGAAAAAATTAAGTGATAAGTAGTCGTGGGGGAAGGGGGTCTGGGCTAGGGGATGGCAGACAGAGGTAAGAGGTACATGCCTAGTACCCCACCCACCACCATCATTGCACACTAGGCACATTCCTCTTCTCATACTCCTAGTTCTGGCAATTTAATTCCCATGGAGGAAGCACTTGTGCCCGGGGGAACCGTCTCTGCATGCTGCTTTCTGCACTGTGAACCACTCTACAAATCCAGTGCTGCACTGCCAGAAACTGTATTCAATATTCTAGGTGCGATTATAATAATGCTAGATAATAGTTTCTTGTTTTAATATATTAAAATGGGGGTGCATGGTCAAAAATACAAACCCCCTTTGCCTTTGTCGATCAAATATAAGCCGATTTCAAATAGGAATACATTTTTTAAAATGAGCCTGTCTTGAGTTACCTGGCAGTGCATTCAATTTCCCCACATATCTGACACTTCATCAGCTCTCCAAACCTACACAGCCTGTGGCCGCCTCCTCTCCGTTCACAATGATACACGCCCCCTAGTCAGTTGGCAGCAGACGTTGAAGAGAGAGGAGCTCTGCTACGTTAAATAAATGATCAAATGTAAGCCTATTGTGCATTTAATTTTCAATTAAAAACACGATCGATATACACATCATGTGAGGCAGGCGCAAATATGAATTTTTAATGAAGCGACTTTAGATCCCCTTTAATACTATGTATGCTTATATTCTAAGTATGTGTTAATATTCTAAAAAGCTTTGGCTCTGTTGCATTGGCATTACAGTTGTGTAGTCCGCTATTCACAATTAGTTGCCATGTTACGTCTAACACTGGAGTTACAAAGTAGAAATTCAAAGAAGTGCAGGAAGATTGACCCGTTATTTCTTCTGAACCCATAAAAGCAGTTGAATACCAATTTGGATTCATAATTACTCTACATGTCCTCTAGGGTCCACTTATCCTTAGTAAGGCACATTCCTTGCACTTGCAATATTGCATTTTTCAAATATACAATATTTCTTGGAATGCAACTTTATTTGGTCAGATTACTTGCAGGCCACAATTAAAAATAATGGCACATGGGATCATTTTGGGGGCATCTGTGCTTGTGATTTTGTAGCTCACAGGTGGCTGAAATATTCCTGATAGCCTAATATAAAATTATGGAGAAATATGGAATGCTAGTGTCGGGCAATTCTTGCTTAAAGGAACAGTTCAGTGTAAAAATAAAAACTGGGTAAATAGGCTGTGCAAAAAAATGTTTCAAATATAGTTAGTTATCCAAAAATGTAATGTATAAAGGCTGGAGTGACTGGATGTGTAACATAATAGCCAGAACACTACTTCCTGCTTTTCAGCTCTCTAACGCTGAGCTAGTCAGCGACTTGATGGGGGGGGCCACATGGGACACAACTGTTCAGTGAGTTTGCAATTGATCCTCAGCATTCAGCTCAGATTCAAAAGCAACAGTTATGACACATGTGACCCCCCTCAAGTCACTGATTGGTTACTGCCTGGTAGCCAATCTGTGGACACCAAGAGAGCTGAAAAGCAGGAAGTAGTGTTCTGGCTATTATGTTAGACATCCAGTCACTCCAGCCTTTATACCTTACATTTTTGCCTAACTAACTATATTAACCAGTTTTTATTTTTATACTGAACAATTCCTTTAAATACATGGCAGCCAGGCAATTGCCATAACAGATTACCACCCAAGATTCTATAAATCGGGAGAACCAAAGCACCCAAAATGGTCTGTTGTTATTATTGTTTTTGCTTTGAAGGTTCTGCACAATAATACTGCTTTCCTTTCAGGCAGGTACTTCATATTATATTACTGGAATATAATGGAAAATATTTATATGAAGAATGTTTTTTTGATAACAAGTATTGTAAAACAAAATGCCAGGAACTGAAAGCCTCTGGTGCTTTAAATATCCACTTGTTTGAAGGACTTTGGTTTTTACTTGTTCAGGCTTAATTGTTTGGGCACATTTAGATAAAGGATATGAAGTGTAAAATTGAACTTGTATTGAATGGCAAACTATTCAATAAAAGCACATACTGTGTAGCAGTTATATGGGAGAACAATAGAGAACAATAAAATTGGCAATCACATAATATTGCTAGCAACTTGGATTAAAAAAGAAAAACTCTCACCAAAGAAGTGAAGAAAATCCTTCATTTAACCATGTAAATCAAAGTAACTGGAAAACAAATGAGAAAGTTTAAGGATGTGATTGTATTTATATTTAGACACTTGATTACTTCTCCAAACTAGTATTTAGACCTTGATGCTTCAACATTGTGTACTTGTGTTTAGCCCTTGATTCCTTTACACTCTGTACTATGTACGCCCACACTCCATGCTTGTGCTTAGACCCTGGATGTTCTTGCACTCTGTGCACATACAGTACATAAACATTGGTACTTAAGGAATGAAATGCATATTTAAATATATAAAAAGAAATGTGTTTGCTAATGCACTCAGAATCTGTGCAACGTTGTATTTGTATGCATTCAATTTATGTTTGTACATATAAAGCAGAGTATAATGAGGCATATGGCACACATAGTGCAGTCAATCCCGCATTCATTACTATGGGAAAGGGTGTAACTATGTGTAGTAGATGCTTTAGGTGCAGTTTTAGAATGAAGACCAATATGCAGTCACCTATATAAAACTGTCTAGACATCTATATAGTTCTCTGTATTGTGGGAATATTCATTTTTGAAATGGTAGGCAAGTGGGAATCTTATGTAGAGAATAGACAGGGATATGTAGAAAAACAAGACTTTGCCTGTAATTATTCAATGGGGTGTTTGTCTTCTTATGGCAATATGGCATTGAAAATATAACAGTCTCTCACACATGAAATTGTAGTCTTCCTGACAACCCCAGGGTCTCTCTCAGACTCTGGACCACCACAAGGTTAACACCTTGTTACAGTTCAGAGATCACTTTTCAGCCACACAGCCTTCTTCACAAATGAACAACAGTATCAATCTGGAGAACAGTATCAATCAACCAGTGATCCTTTTATTGGAAAATTGCATTCTTCCAAGTCAGCTTCACTTTCTCCAAACACTGCCTTTCACCAGGCACAATCACGTGCCCCTTGGCACTTGCTTTCTCTCTCCAGCTCAGGCACTAAGGCTCTCTTTGTTAGACACTATCACTATCAGGCTCCTTGGTTCAATCTCAGGCTTTCCCTTGCTCACTAGGAACAGCCACAACCTTTCAGTCTCACATGCTAGGAACAGTCAGGACTTTGTCTCCCTTTCAGACAAATAAGAGAGACCTGTATCCTCCATACAAACAAGGTGTGAGAGTACACAGAGCTGCTATCTGGTTACCTTCCCATTGTTCTATTGTTAGGCTGCTGGGGGGAAATGGAGGGGGTGATATCACTCCAACTTGAATTAAAGAGTAACGGAAGTTTATCAGAGCACAAGTCGCATGATTCGGGGCACCTGGAAACTGACAATGTGTCTAGCCCCATGTCAGATTTCAAAATTAAATATAAAATAATCTGTTTTCAGAAATGGATTTCAGTGCAGAAATCTGCATTAATTGATACATTTTGAAAAAAAAACAAAAACATTTTTTTCCATGACAGTATCCCTTTAAACCTATCTGCACTAAGCATCCACCTTCATCCTATATCATGCATCTTAAATGCACACTTCTGTGTATTTTTAGGCCAGACATCTGTTTTCTAAACACACTGTGACAGTACATTTTACAAACCAACCATTAAGAACAACTTTGAATGGTTGGTCCTCTTGATTTTACAATTAAAGCTGATGTCACTGGGCTTTACCAATCCACCTTCATTTTACAAAATAACACTGTGCTGACATTCATTTCAAACTGAAACTCAAGAGAAATTTCAAAATAAATGAAGGTGAATGTCCCACAATGAAGGGCCAGTCACTGATCTCAGTCCAACTGGGGCTCTAACCTGAAGAACCTTTAGCAAATCCATCTGGAAGAATGGGCCAAATCACCCCTAACCAGCAAGGAAAGCTTTTATAAACATGCCTCCAAAGAAATGTATGGTGTTTCTATAACATATACTTGAATACTTGTGCAAACAACATATTTAAGTTTATTTTTCTTTAACATTTTGTTCCAATGTCAAAAATGTCTCTTATTTTGAGTTCTTGAGCTCTGAAATAAAAATATCCCAGAGAACTACATTTCAGTGTAGGATGTGTGATTTCCCAGAAGAACTTGATGCTTTTTGGTTAATGGTCATAAAGGAAATCAATCCAAGAGTTAACTTTATTTCTGTCTTCAAAGTGTCAAACATTTTTATAAATTTGAATTCCCAGATCTTTCTCTTCCTGTCTTCAAATGACCCATATGTATCAATACTAGCAACTAGCAGATTCAGTCTTCTCCTATTGTACAGTATTAGATGTAATACAGGGACTATCTCCAGTAACAAAATAGATAATTAATTTCATGCCTTTCATTTTTAGCATGGATTTTTATAGCTACTCTCTCATTTTTTACTGTTCTCCTAAAATACAAAAAGGCCTGAAAGTTTTTTTTTTTTATACAAAAACATTTCTCTCATTTATGACTGTGTGTTAAAATGGACACAAAGTTGTGTGTGCAACAACGCCATTTATAAGAAGTACTTGCGTCCATAAACATTCCTTTCTGTACTGTAATATTATTGGTAAAATTAGGACTAGAATGTCTGAAATGGGTGTAAATGATGCACAGCCATATCAGGCAAAAATGTTGTTAAGACAGATCTGAAACGTGTTGCCACTTCTATTAGCAGCTTATGGAAGAATGTATAGGGTCAGGAGAGAAGGGTATGGAGATTGGGGCACAAGGATTCACAAGCAGATTTCTGAGTGTCATTATAAATAATAAAAAGGAAGAATGCTATTTCTGAGCTGGCCCGTTGCCACATGTTTGCAATATGGTATGATGGATAACTTCTGTGTTGTAGCCATATGTAATATTTCCAAATGTTCTCTTATGAGTTATATAAAGTTTCCAAACAAAGTTCAATTTAATACAAATACAGAGTTATTTTGGTTAGGGAATGGTAGTTGTGCTATTATCTCCCTCTCTTAATAGATGCTGCGTCCTTATAGTGAGACAAAGCAAGCAAAACAATGGGCATGCTCTCCAGCTGCCATAACAGGCCCACTTACTGAGAAAAATGGCTACGAAAAATAATTATCCATAGGCAAATTTGTATGGACCCAGCGTCCCACTGTGTGGACACTTGAAAACTATTGTAATGCTTTTCTTCTGACACCTTCTAAAGAGTAAAGGGGCACTTGCCATTAGCTCTCCTTGCTCCCTGTACATATCAGGACTTGTTCTAGGGATTGCACACTGCCAACGACATCCCTACTACCTCACAAGAAATAGAGTTTAGCACAGACCCAACCAGCTACTGAGAAAACAGGGGGGTGCAAAAACTCTGAAACAAGAATGAGGTTACTAAAGAGGATGCTGATTAATAAATAAGAAGGCAAGGACAGAGTAGAGGAGCAGTAGGAGGAGTGAGTGACTGGAGTGGGCAAATTCAGGATGGATAGGCAGGACATGAATGGAGTGGGCAAAGTTTAGAGATGCACGAGGAACAGAATATCAGAAATATGCCACCAATTGCAAAATATAAGAAGTGATGTACATCTCAGCAGATCCTTACACCCTACTCTAATGTGTAAGCCTGCGTTTAGCCTACCTCACACTTAGTGATGGACGAATTTGCCGGCATCTGTTTTTGACGCCGGCGTCCGTTTTTTTTTTTTTACGCTGGCGGCCGTTTTTGACAAATTTTTACCAGCGAATAAATTCGCCCATCACTACTCACACTGCTAGTTGTGTCTAGTTGTGTTCAACAAAGACTGCAGTACTTATTCATGATAAGGTCAGTCCCCCTCTGTCTGCTCCCAAAGTTTCCTTGCAACGATTCCATGTACTCAGCCTCTTACTGTACCCTGAATTATCTACCATAGCAATGAGTTTGCAGTAATCCCCAAAACCGCATCTTCCATGAATTAATCACCAGTATTATAATTCAGTTTTCTTTCGAAGTAATATACTGTCCAGTGTCTCGGCTTACTCTGTATCTCAGCCCACTGAACTAACCACCTACAGCTCCTCTCAAACCAATGAAACAACCCCAAAAGTTCCCTCTTTCTCTTAGCCCTATGACCAAAGCTCCATAGAATTCCCTTTCTCTCAACCCTATGAATTTGCCCTAAAGTTTCCCTTTTCTTTTATCGCCATGATTTAACCCCACTGCTACCCTGTTTTTTTTAGAGTCCCTATGAAATAACCTGATTCAGAGCTGTCTGTCTTTGGCTAATGAATTAACATCAAGTACCACAGCAGTCCCTTTAGAACAGCCCCAATCAATGAATGCAGAGTTCATCTACTTAATAGTATAATGCACAGTACAGTGAACAGTTCCAATGGTGCCAGTTTTGCTCCAAGTATTATAGTAGTATTTTTGCTTTATTTGCTTTTTTGTTTTATTTTTTAATATCTTTTATTTTTCTAATTAATCTCAGATGTTTCCTGTGGGGCTGCTCCTCCCAAATCTTGAAACGACGGCATCTTTTTGAGAGCTAAATAAATTAATGTGTTTACAACGTAGCAAATGGGTTGTAATTATTTCTTCACGGGTTGTAATTATTTCTTAGTGGATAAAGAGGAAATCATGGGAAACACCACTGTTTTTTTATGCGACAGAAGTTCTTATAGCAGAGAATGTTTAAATGGGACAACAGGAAAATGTGCTAAAGCATCAGAAATCCTTAGTTTAAAGGCTGGAAATATTGCTTAGTTTAATTGCACAAAAGAGAATCCTTAATACAAATCTTATTCCAGATGTGATGAATAAGGGTATTTTCAGGACACCGGCCTCCCAGTGAGCAGTCTGCAACTGCCAGGAATCTCTGTAAGATTCAAACAATAAACATGATATATGAATTCATAAAGCTGAGTAAATAGATTAATATTTTCTATTACACTCTAGCAAAATTTAAGGCTGGGGATGTGCAAAGAGGGAATTTTCTTGAATTTCCATTTAACACTATATAAATAGAAACAGAATGAGAAATTCATTTTAAAATTGTTATGAAATATAGCAAAGAGTTTGGCTTTTTAAAGGACAGTTCGTGGTACAATTTAAGAGGTACTGACACATTTAAGTGCAGCATTTATTCCTGATATAATGATACCTCTTGTTTGTATGTTTTTTTTTTATTTTACAGCCTAGAGCTGACAGTTTTCCATGCAGAGGCATGCACCTTGCTGTCAGACCTGAGCACAAATCACAGCCAATATGTCCAGTATAAATATATTATACAAACATTTGTAGTGAGTGTTGGGTATGAGAGAATTCTATAGTTGAACAAACTTAATGGCAAATATATCGGTTACCCTCCTATATCAATGTAGCAACATGGAAGCATGCGAGATGAATGGAAAATTTGGTAAGTATGGAGAAGCAACTTGAGGGCAGGTAGTCCCAATTTAGGCAGATGCTCTGCTGAAAGCCATGCAGTGTTGCTAGCTTTCTTTGCTAATTATGATACTTATGGCCGACATATTGCACAAAGATTAAACCTAAGGTTTCCACCATTTTTCATGACTATTAGCAATTGAGAGTATAAGGTCGTTGTAAGCCTACTCCATGATGAGAATAAAGAGAGAAGGCGCACACCCTTAAATCAAACTACGGGGTAAAAATAATATACAAAACATAATTAAAAATAAAAAGGCTCACCTTTTTATTTTTAATTATGTTTTGTATATTATTTTTGCTTTTTTTCTTCTTTTTATAATAAATTAATTTTGCTTTTCAAATCGGGTGTGCTATCCATTATTTTTAATATTTACTCCATGATGAAAACTGAGGTTCTAGGAAAATATTTATTGAAGCAAAACACAAAGGGAACCCTAGAAGTAACACCGATCCAAGTAATGTAGGTGTTAATACCCTTTCCCTTGTGTCATTGTATTTTAGTAACTTAGTATGTAATTGCGCACAATTTATCAAGCAGGCTGAACTGTTGGATTGACCGCAAGTTGCAAGATGCTTTTATAGCAGCAATTACTGTACCTTTTGCGCCTAAATTTGGCGCTCCTCCTTCCAAGAAGACAGACCCTTTCTCTCCTTTTCTTGTTTTTGCTTGATCACTCTTTCCTCTCCTCTTTTTTTTTTTTAATTTGATCTACCAATTGAAACCTGGTCTGTCAGTCCTCTCTGAAGGAGGCACTCCAAATTGATAATGCTTTGGTAATTGTAAAGTATTGTTTGGAGTGGGTACATATTGTATAACACAAATGTTACTATTGGTTACAGTTGCACACATACTAAGGTCTTTTTAATAGAAGGCAATGAACCAGAACCAAACTGTTTTGGGACTACAACAGTATAGTGTAGGAATTTGCTTGGTTGCTAACTTGCTAATGGACCTGGACAAATTTTTCCCCTAATACTGTGCAACCATATGGGAAACATAATAGACAATTTTATCCCAGACAGATAAATTAAGAGCTGGAAAGAATAAAAAAAAAACAATTGCACTAAGTTAACCTATGTTATACAGTTATATGCTTTTGGCTAAAGACTTTATGCTGTAAATAACATTTATAAATCATCTAACAAAAATCAGGCAGCCAACAAAAGCATCAACGCTGTATGTAATCCATGAGAAACTCTGGAACTTAAAGATCTGTTTGACCTCTATCTTCAGTACAATTTTAAGGTCTCCTTCACAACTCCTTTGGAAAACTCTTGGATGTCTGTAATAGACAAAATGTAAGGCTGCCTGAAAAACAGACGATATACCTGTAATTGGGGCAGTTACTGATGAGCAAAAATTTTCACCCAGGTTTCATCACGAAAAAATGCCCATAGACTTCAATGTCTTGTCCTCTGAAAAAGTCACATGGAAAAAAAAAAGTTGCATGGTCAGCACTTTAATTCATTTTGCATTTTTTTGCCGTTTCAAACAGTTGTGGTGAAGTGAAACAGTACAGATTTGCCCATCACTAGTGCTAGTGACTTGATGCATTATCCTGACATAGTTTTAGGTCACACAGTTTATGTCTTCTGTAAATTGATTTTCTACAAGTCCCCATATGGCTAAGCAAATAAAGCAGAAAAAAAGAATGCCACCTACCTTTTTAGAATTCTTTTCATTTGCAATGATTACAGACGTATGTTTTATTTTTCACAATTCCTTTTGAATCCTGTATCCTATAACGGTTTCAGAAACAATAACGTGTAAGTTTATTGTTCATATGCAGCTGACCCAGCGCAAGAGAATGTTCTACCAGTCAGAACCATAGAGAGCAGAAAAAGATGTAGGAACAATTCTGCAAAGGAATGAATGCACACAAAGCAAATTCAAGAGGGCAACTCAAGTGTTTTGGGGGAAAACAGGTACTTCCAACTTTCTTCTTAATCAAAATGTAAAGGCCTGAATAAAAAGGCTATGGCCACACTTCACGGATATTGATCTGCAGAGAATCTGCTGCCCCATTGCTCCTCTTCTGCTGCACTTCATGCACTCAAAATCATTACCGCTGCTCAGGTACACACAGACACGGTGGATTTCAGTGCTAAAACGTGAGATTTTGCATTTCGCAACGAAATCCGTAGTGTGGCCGTAGACTAAATACACTGGGTTTGAATCAGCTGTTATAAATAACCCCAGCATGCAAAGTAAACTCGCCCAGGATTCCTTAGCTCCTAAAAGACTTTGTATTTTGGTGACATTTAGGAGTAGTTTTAAGAAATTAATGTTTCCATGGCTTAATCCAGCATATTTCTGAAATATTCACAGTTTTATGACTTATATTACACAAGGCAATCTTGGTTAGACAAAAGGAAAATTAGTCATGTCGTTATCCCGTTCCTTCCAAAACAATAAAGGGTTTATATACGCGAATACCCATTTAGTCCATTTGGTAAATGGACCCTTTTGATTTCCAACGTCTACCAAAAACTCAACCAATCAGAGATACTGTACAGTAACTTTCTCACTTTGTAAACATGTGCCACAGACACACAATGCAAATGTATACGTTTGGCAATATTTTTCCAGTATGGATGCACAGAATCCATTATTTTGGATTCGGGCAAATCCTCGAATCCTTTGTGAAAGATTTGGCCGAATACAGAAAGGAATCGGAATCCAAATTTGCATATGCAAATTAGGGACAGGAAGGAGAAAAAGTGGGAGAAATTTGTTTACTTTCTTATTTTGTGACGAAAAGTCAAGGGATTTTCCTTCCCGCCCCTAATTTGCATATGCAAATTAGGATTCGGATTTGGTCGGCCAGACACAAGGATTCGGCCAAATCCGAATTTTACTGAAAAAGGCCGAATCCTGGATTCCGTGCATCCCTACTTTCCAGCCATAACTGGGAAATATCTTCCAGTGTGCATATTAAAGCGTATATGGTATAAAACAACATACTTTTTCTGGGCTGTGTTCTGCAAAAATGCTCTTGAACAACTGTATGAGAATATACATATGCTGTGAGAGAAATACATTGGAGAATCTCTGTGAATGGTGATTTGGCAGTGATGCTTAAACCTGAGAAAAAGAAAACGGATGATTTAAGACATTGCCATCATTTGTCAACGACTTGGGTGCCCTCCAAATCAACATCAGATGTAAGATTGGCCAATTATCATATATTTTTCAGGGTTGCAAACAAATCCGAAAATGCTTTCCCTTCAATAATGAAAGCATAATGATACCCTAATGAAAGATATATTTATTTGTGCTTTAACTGACCTAACAATGTTTTCCTTGTTCATCCTCTTTCTTGAATGATGACAGCTACATTAAACCCCAAATGATATCATAGTGATAATTATGTTCTTTCTCACTGAGTCTGTGACAGCTAAAGAGATTCATGGTCGTTTTGATTGTTGGCTGAAGGATGGGTGGACATAGAAATGCAATATTTCTTTCCTGCAAAAAAGTTTCCAGGAGACTTTGTAATTAAAATATAGCTGAGAAGGCAATAGGTAATTTCGGATGGTTAATACTTCATGCAGTGGTAATGTTAGAACTAAAAAAAATAAATGAAACCATACAAAGGAAAAATCTAGAATTCTGAGACATTGATGTTATTTTCTGCTCTATTTTTGTATCTTGAACCTTAAATTTGAAATCGTGTTTGTTGGATAACTTAGTGACAAGGCAGAATGGGTTTGCTGTTTCTGGATTGCTTGCCTTGCTATTAAGGCCACCTTCTGCTCTGTTATTCAAGTATCTACCCCCTTAATAGGTCCTCGGCACAAAAAAAATGGTTTATGCATTTGAAAGAAAATTACATTTCAATGAACTTTCTGATATACGCCAACATCAACATTCATTTAAAAAAAATGGTGGTTTTAAAACTAATTGTAAATGTAATTGCAGCTGAAAACAAAGTTTGTTTTCTCTTTGCAGTTCTTTGGGGATGACTCGCAAAACAATATAAAAGGAGTCAAATCTCCTCGATTTATCTTAATCAGTTGGCTTGCGACATTGCTGACAATATGAGTGCTGACAATATAAACAGCCAGACTCATACTGCTTTCAACTGTAGTTACATTTACAAATAACTTTAAAACCATTGAACATTTGTAATGTACGTATATTGGAAAGCTGCTTTGAATTAAATTTTTTCACAATAGAGAAAACAGTTTTTAGGTGGAGGACCCCTTTAAATGAGTTGTACTTTATAAAAGTTCTGGCTGGTTGTTATCTTTGCTCCTGGGTAACTGATCTGAATTTGACCTGAGTTTGGATGACTTTCCGTAACAAATCACCTGCTAGTTTCCGCCAGGTTTTTTCTATAATCAGTAGAACCTGGTCACTAGTTAGCCAAAAATCAATCTCAAGCTCCCTATTCTGGTAGCACGGTTAGTACGAGGGGCAAAACACTGACTGCTCCTTTGTGTGTGGATGAATGAAAGGAGGAAAAAGAGGATAACAAATGTTCATCTTGAGGCAGTATTTGATAACAAAGATAGAGATTTTTAACCGTCTGCAAGGGCTATTATTAGTATTTGTATCATGAACTGAGAGAATTTGAAGACCTTTTGAGCAGTTTAAGTGGCAGAGAGCTTCCAGAGCGAGGAACAGTGGTAGACTGGCTGAACACAATAGGATATTGTCACTTAAATAAAGATTAGTCTATGATGTAGTGCAGTATGTAGGGACAAAGGCAGACATGGCTTTAAGAGGATAACCTCAAAGAAGACATAATTCAGCAAAGCTGGAGCAGGTTGTTCCCTATTCGGTGAGAAGAGTCTCTGTTAGATGTTGGGATCAGGAGTAAAACTAACCGGGATTAAGAAAAGAAATCAGCAGCAACAAACTGTGTACTGTAAGGCAGGCAAGCTGCTTTAGGCAAATGGCAGAAGAGATATAAGTAAGGGTAGAAGAAGAGGGTTTGCTTTAACCATAGCATTTTACATTTTAGTTTCAAATTCAAAGTGTAGTTTAGAATTCAAACAGTTAAAAAAACAGAATACTTAAATATATATTTTATTTGATATAATATATATATAGATATATATATTTTTTTATATATATAAATCATAATTAAAGTTCTAAAAATTGAAGATACTTGTTAGTAAAAATTAGGAAGAGCAAAAAAAAAAGGGCTGATTGTGGATCTTTGTACACTACCTAGTTGTTTGTAATGGCCTCTATATACTGTTAGCATAAGACTTTTATGTACAGACAGGCCAGTGAGTAGCAGCTTTAGAGTTGTCAGATAATTGAATACATTTGATTAGAAAGAGACTATCTCCATGTGCATAACATAAGTCTGACCTTGTCGGCAGAGACACACACTGCGGGTTCACCTGATTATGCAGAGATGAAGCTGTAGTTTTAATCCACTGAGACTCGTAGAAATTGACTAGTAAGATTCCCGAAGATTTTGCCATCTTTTAGCCGTGTATTTCTGACCGTATTAAATGTCCCATTAATTTTCAGCCATATCATTGCACATGTACATCACAGTAATGACTCCCTGGCGTTTCTTGTTCCAGTAATTTGATACTGCTGTGCGGTAATGCAATTATTGTACATGGCTAGTTCTGTCTTTTTCTTATAGAATTAAAGATAAGGAGGTAGAGCAGGTGCCGGTTTCATTAACAAAAGCCAAAGTCATGCATGCCATGAAAAGATATGCTGTGTGAGCCCGTGCCCCCCGCAGAGAGCACTGCGACCATTCATGTGTAATAAGGTGATTACATTCCATCATTAGTGAGGAGAGGGAAAAGCCAAAGGTCAGGGCATTATTTGTTCAGTCGTGTCTTGACCCTTGTAAGTCTTACATAGTCGGATAAAACTGAATATGAATAATACACCCTTTCCTATGTGTGGCAAATATGGTAAATATAACTGATTATGGTAAGGACGTAGTTTGCTTTGTAAATACATTACAGTAGTTCTAATGTTTTATACTGATTCCAATATTCTTATCTCATTAATTAAAGATGTGTATCTGCTGGTGAATGCAAGCCCAGAGCTTTGGCTCAGTACAACACGGATACAAACTCATAGGAAGCTGTACTCCAGACAATGTTACATGCTATGCTATACACTCGCTCTAAGCCACAAAGCAAAGGAGAACCCTGTACTTTACCTTTGTCTGTGGCCTTTGGTCTCATACCATTGGACTGTGCTGGCTTTAATTCGGTGCAAGATGCAGAGCACAACTATTGCCATGGACTGCTGCAATGAACACTAAGGGGCAAACTTATCGAAATGTGAGCTAAAAGCTCACCCCAAACACTCACCCATGTTTTTATCTCACATTTTAATAAATTGCCCCTAAGAAGCCTGTTTATTCATTTCTGTATTTGTGTATTTTTCTTCATTTTGAATAACCTTGCAAGCTTTTCAGAAGGCAAAGTTTTTCATGGGAGTTTTTAAGAGGTGCCCCATGTGTGATGTTTATATATTATAAGAGGTCTGCTGGATAAGATCATTATTATGTCTATTTTTCGGCAGTGTTAACTCCAGGGAAAGTGTATGGTGTTGCAGCAGGTAAAGCTGTGGTTCTTTTGCAGGCTTAGGAAAAGCCAGATACATGGGTCCCTGGAGTGAATGGAGGAGAGCAGGGAGGGCCCTCCTTTGCATATTCCATTTAGTGTTTGTAGCTGCCCCGCTATAGGTAGCTGTCTGATGAGGCTGCAGGGGAGCAGCAAATAAAAGAGATGTGAGATTACACTTCCTTGTGTTGGAGGGGGTTGTTGTGCTGCCAGTCAGTGAGACAGGCCAGAGGCTGGTGAAATGGTATTCCTGGAGGGGAGAGTCAGTGGCTTGGGTATTGTAGTTTAGTGAGAATCCCAGAATATTCCACAGTGCAAAAAGCACCCTGTATGGTGAGAACCCCAGAGAGGGGAAAAGTTGAGAGTGCGTGTTTTGAAACCTTAATAAACTGTGTCTCTGTCACCTTTATGTTGGGAAAAGTTTGCCCAAAATAAACCATTATAAGAGGTGGTGTTCTGTTAAACTGTTTCAAGTCAGGCCACACTAGATTTTGGTCAAAATACATCTTTCCCATTAGAGCATAAGCAGCAAGCCAAACCAAGAGAGAGCTCTCTACTGAGTATATTTCTATTTGTATGTATAGGCAGGACATTACAGGTAGGGTTGCCACCTCACCCCTTTAAAACCGAACTAGGGTTGGCACCAAGCCAGTATTTTACCGGCCTAGCCGTAAAACACCTGCCAAGGGGCGGGATTACAATGTATATAGCAGAGGGTTTTACACTGATTAGTGTTTGTGCCTTACTTCTTGTGATGGTTCCCTGGATGCTCCGTCTCTGGCACCCTGTAAATATCCAATGTATTGTGAAGTATGGGAATCAATCACGACAGCAGATTAACTGCAATTATGCTGTTTATTGTGTCACCACACAATTGTGGTGACACAATAAACAGCATAATTGCAGTTAATCTGCTGTCGTGATTGATTCCCATACTTCACAATACATGGGATTACAATGTAGTTACCCTTAACAAAAGCCCTTGGCCCTTCACTGGATATGTACCTTTTTTCCGTCTTCTGCCCATCACGTGACGTGGCCCCGCCCCTTTGTCCTACAGATCCGCCCCCTTTTGCATCATGGCCCGTCCCTTTTGCTCCTGCCTCCACCACTGGTCGCAAAAATTTTCTTGAAAGGTGGCAACCCTAAACCGAACACATATGGAATCCACAGCCTGCATGGCTAATTAGCAATTCATTGAGATGCATGATGCAGAGAAACTGATTTATGTGCAGCCATGCATCATGCATCTCAATGAATTGCTAATTAGCCATGCAGGCTTTGGATTCCATATGGGTTAGGTATTGTATTCACTGTGTAGCCTTTCGGTGTTCTGTATGTAATATTAAGGCTCCAGAAACAGAAGGCACATCAGCAGCAACTTTCTGCATGTTTATTCAGCAAGGAACATATAACTTAACTCACCAAATATCAGGGTGCAACTGTGCTGTACAAGAGAAACATCAGAACAGGCACTGGAGAGAAACTGCTGCAGGTGCAGCACAGCGCCCTCTATATTACTCCAGTGGTAACGTCACAGACCAATACACTACATTTAGTTTATAAGGGACGAGGTGGCAACCCTAATTACAGGTGTAACCCATCTTGTTGCAGCAGCCTGTGTGGCCACCGGATCCCCACACTCACTTAGCATATAGACACACAGCTGCTGGCAAAAGGAATTAAGTGGATATGCTCTTTATTGAGGTGGACTGCACTTGGCTGGAGCCCTATAAGGCAAGGGTCCCCAACCGCCGGGCCGCGGACAGTCCTGAACTGGCCCGCCGAACAATTAATGTGGAGCACCGAATTTGAGGGGGTAGGGAGGGGTCGGGAGGGGTCGGCATCCAATTTAGAATCAGGTAAGAGGGTGCTGATCAGACTGGGCAGATTTCTCACACAGCAGCCATCTTGGGATGCACCATGTGCTCTGCAGCGCTTCACTAAACATTTCAGCTATTCTGCAGTACAAACTCAATAAAGTTGCTGCTCAACACACAGTAACTAAAGCAGAACATATACAACATGTTGCAGAGGTGCTATTGCCTCTCCCATATTCTTAATGCACTGGGTTGCCTGGTATAATTTTCCAAACCAGCAAAAGTGGGTCACAAACAAGCCCAAAACTAGCAATATGCCACTTCAAAAATTGCCCATATATAGCACAATACGCACAGTGAAAAAAAATTTAACAAATGAAAAAATACATGAGAAAAGATGCCTTCTTTTAAGCATGATATCACTGCCCATGCTTAGTGCCCCCTCTCCAGTTACTGGGATGACTGATATGCCCTGCCCTCTATTCCCAATGCAGATTATTGTAGTATTATTTTAATTATTGCATTAACCCCAGGCATGCCAGCAAGATCACTGCATACCTCCCAATACTTAGAAAGGATTTATTGGGTATGGGCTCCGTTATCTGTTATCCAGAAAGCTCAGAATTACGGAAACACTGTCTTCCATAGACTCAATTTTATCCAAATAATCCACATTTTAAAAAAGTTTTTCTCTGTAATAATAAAACAGTAGCTTGTACTTGATAAACTAAGATATAATTAATCTTTATTGGAAGCAAAACCAGCCTATTGGGTTTATTTAATGTTTAAATTAATTTTCAGTAGACTTAAAGTATGAAGATCCAAATTACGGAACGATCCATTATCCGGAAAACCCCAGACCCGGTACTAACCGGCGCGTATTGCAGCAAAAACTGTTTTGGACACGCCACTTTGTGGCCACACCCCAAAAATATCACACTAAGCACTTTGTGACACCATGGTCCCCAATCATCCCCAATGGATTCAGAATATTGTATTAACCCCAGACATAGTATATTTATGGTGGTATTAAACTACAACACCCACCAGCCCCAAGAGATTCTGAGAGCTAAAGCTTCAGGATCAACTGCAGAACATAACAAATGGCTAACCCCTCCTTCACAGTACAAAGTAATAATATAATCACATAGCAGATGCTGCAGGCTGTAGTAAAGAAGGATTGGGGCTGAGAGGCAAGAACTGCAGCCAATAGAAGTAGATAAGGGAGTTGCTTTCTATACCTTTCTACTCCCTTTGCATTCTGAGTATTATAGTCTCACATTAACCTTGGCTGTAGGCATTTGCTAAATAAAAACTACATTACCCAGCATGCACTAGGATGGCAAACTAGGTGGAAAAAACTTTGGCTACTTTTGGAGCCTACAAAGGTTCAAAAAGTAGCCAAAATCCGTACCTTGGCTAGTTCATACTTTGGGAACCCACCTGGGCTTCAAATTAGAAAAACCACCAGCTTAGCAACCCTGTTTGGGAGGGACCAGACCACTTAGTAGTATTCACTAGGGGTTTCAGGAGGGCCCATTACAGAGATATAAATCTGATAAATATTCTCCACTGATTTAACCTATAATATAAAACAATGAGGTTAAACATCTGTCAGAAAGTACGTATAAACTGTTGGTCCTAATAAACAGTAACGTTAACAAGTTTTCATTGCAAATCCTGGTAAGTGTGTTGGTACAGCCCAAAAGTTTTCCTTCCTATTATTCCTTTAACCTTTAGCAAACCAGTAATATGTGGTGAAGATTCATTTGCATAAATTCACTGTGTTCCACGGGACTTAATTGCTAAATAAAGAATACAGTTCTAAAAACAGGTGCAAAGTGCCCTAGATTTTGCATGACGTGTGTCTCAAGTTGTAGCTCTTTGCCATCCTAGACTAACATCGCTATTGCCCTGGATACAAGCGCATGAACACTATGGGCCCGATTTATTTTTCTCCAATAAAAACCAAAATCTGTTTCTTGTAAAAACCATAAAATCGATTAATAGATTTGGACGGCTTTTACTTGCCATACAAAAGCTGTTGAGGTCATGTAGAAGTCCATTGGAAGTTTCCTTTTTTTTCTGGAAAGATCAGCCTTTTGTTAGTGGTTTTAGATGTTTTCACAGATCAAAATTTCATCGTCATACAAATTTTTTGTTCAATCACGAAAATAAATCTGGGTTTTACCTTTTTTTTACAGCAATTTTCATCATACTTTTGTTCAGATCTTTTAATCGCTTTCACGGCATTCGTGATTTTAGAGAAATCGAGTTTAATTGTGGTTTCAAAAAGCTCTAATGCCACAAAAATTTGACCTTAATAAATAGCCCTCAAAAACCAAAATGTTGCACCACTTAGTGCTCTTGCACTTACAAGACATTAATAAATGTGTGTTGTATTTACAATTGGTCTGGAAGACAGCTGCTCTAGAGCCTTAATGAATAAATAATATTTTTAGAAATAATAAAAACATTGTTTTGTTGTGTTTCTTTATTATGTGATCGTTTGTTCACTATTCAGCAGATCACAATTCCCTACCTCCAGCCTGATAAATAAATAGATGTCCTATCTAATGTAATATAATAATTCAGACATGAATACTGCTACTCTAACCTGCTGCTGGACATATATATTTTACATATTCACACTTTACAAGCATATTTGTATCTAGTTTGGACAAAATAAATGCTCCCTCCCTTTCATATTTCTTAGTTTAGTAAATATTGCAAGGAAAGATTGTTCAGCTAAACAGCCTGGAAAGGCACATGATCCCACACCAAGCCCTGCATAGAGAACTGATTGTTTCTTTGCCACCAACCATTACTCACCTTGAAGCAGCAATGCTTATACCAGGGGTCCCCAACCTTTTTTACCCATGAGCAACATTCAGATGTAAGGAGTCGGGGAGCAGCACAAGCATGAAAAATATTCCTGGGTGGGGAGCACGTCTATTTATGAAACCTTGAATATTTCGAGATTTATTATGCTCCAAAGCTGCTAAAAATCAGAACCCTAAAACAGCATTTGTCCCTTTTACAATCTGAAGATATTCTTCGCTTCATGATCTTCAAAAGTTTCAGGATGGTTTTCCTTCGATAATCCAAATGAGACAAGTTTTTGGGTCGTCCAATCAAAAAAGCCACATGAATCGAGCACGATTTTGTCATGACTTTTTCGCGCACAATTTTTTCAATCTGATTTTTGGATAAATTACTTTTGTAGAAGGCAGGAAGGTCGACTTTATTTTATTACAAAAATGGGAAAACATGTGTAAAATGTTTATTACTACCATACTACATTATAAAATCTCTACTGTTTTTATGTAATCATGGCAAACATTAGATTCATGGTGTTATGAAGTGTGGTGCATTAGCCATTGTAGCCACATACAGCTTGACAGGACAGGCCACGATGCAAATGCATGAGAATCTTGACACAAACAGAGACAAAAAAAATACACATTTCATGGTAACTAGAAAGATCCTTTCTTACCAACTGTGATCCTAACATCCACACTGGTACTGGCATACACACTTTATACATGTGAATGTATGTACTGTACATGTGCACTGGAACGGTTGACCTTCATGGACTTTTTTAAACCCAATGACACTGACTTTCAAAGCACTTCATAACTCTGCCCCACCCTACATCTCTGAACTCATCTCTATATACTCACCCACTCGCTTACTACGCTCCTCTACTGACCTGCTACTCAACTCTTCTCTCATTACCTCCTCACATGCTCGCATTCAAGACTTTGCAAGGGCTGCACCCCTCCTCTGGAATGCTCTCCCACGGTCTGTCCGACTTTCTCCCAACCTTTCTACTTTCAAGAAATCTCTGAAAACGCACTTCTTTCGAGAAGCCTACCCTCACTCTGCTTAACTACCAAACGCAATACCACATTTCTCACCCACTCAATTCGATCTTGCCCACTCCCACACCTTGCGTATTACTCCCTTCCCTTTAGACTGTATGCCTATGCATAGGGCCTTCCTCACCTTTTTGTACCTGTATTGATTGTGATGTTTGTTACTCCATATATTCTATGTATGTAATTCATGTGATGTAGTTGTATAATCACATTTACTTTACAGTGCTACGCAATATGTTGGCGCTATATAAATACATGTTAATAAATAAATAATAAATAATAATAAACCCAAATTAACCATGTCACTATGTAACTGTCTCATCTGCTAATGCACCATGCACTTGTAGACATGAGGGCTCATTTACATCTGCAAATACATTTGTGGTCACTGCAATTTTCTCCGCAGTCAGTTGCACGTAAGACCAATTTCTTTATGGGCAGAGACACACACACTCTATTACTATTTGCTGCAGTTCAATCTAGAATTATTGGGGGTGTGAGGTCCGCTATTTCCTGGCAGAATCCATCTTTTCTCTCAATCTTGAATACTTCCTTCATTTCTAAGGGGCCGTGGATTTGTGGCTTTTTAGGGTTACTCAGCTCTTCCTAAGTTTAGGGCAAGCTAAAACAACAAGGCCACAGTCCCGGTTACCCTATCCTGCCTCCTAATTTGTGGTGTCCCAAGCCTTAGAAAACGATCAGGCAGTTAGATTTTGGGACAACTCCATCCTCTATCCAATTTTTCCAATTTTCCTATTAATTCTTTTTTATGGATTTGAGCTATGTTTTGTGTTTAACAACTCGCCCTCACTTTTGGTCATTATAAATATAATTATTTTTTAGATATAGAATGAACTTTTAAGTAATCCTTACTATTTATCGCACTAGCACTTTACTCACTTATGAACTGCACCATAATAATTAATTGTGATTAATTGGAGTTAAAGTGTAGAGCCATTATTAAATGCTTGGAGCATTAAGTTTTTTAACTAATTTATTGGATCTTACCTTAATTATTGATTAGCACACATTTTAAATTAATTGACTCTTTAGTTGATTCATTTATTTAATTAAATGTTTGTTTGGATAAGGAATTGATACACGCCCTAATTGGCACTCACTCCTCTGTAATTTATTTAATTAATTTATTGTCAATTACCGATAAGGTAATATACCTGAATTTAGGGATTACTACGAATAAAAGGTTATATGCGGGGTCCTTTTTTAGTTTTTTACAAAGACACACACTGCCATTCTGGGAGATTAGTCACCCAGAGACAAAGCTCCTCTTCTTCGTGGCGACTAATCTCCCGGAACTGCCTCCCTTGCCTTCCCGCCGGCTAGAATGAAAATCGCCGGCGGGATGGCATTCGGATCACTTCATTTCCCAAAGTCGCCCAAAGCTGCCTCACGAGGAAACTTTGGGGCAACTTCGGAAAACTAATTGGTCCGAGTGCCATCCCGCCGGAGGCAGTTTGGGGAGATTAGTCGCCTGAAGAAGAGGAGATTTGTGGCCGGGCGACTAATCTCCCCGAAACGCATCGTGTGTCCTTGCCCTAAAGGTATCAAAATTCCCTGCACCCTGCATAGATGCACACCTTCCTACTTTCCATTAATTATGTGCTGCTAAACCTATTAGCAGGGACCAGACAGTAGCTACTGAGTTCCCATCATACCGGAGTCAATAGACACAGCACATTAGCGCTAAAAGAATCGTCACAGATGTCATTTGCACACTAAACACCGTAAATAATGGTATACTTTGGCACTTTTCATACAATGTAGTTGCATTTATTTTGGCAAACTGGACGCATTTGCGGTATGTGTAGGAATTCACTGGAATTCTGGGGAAAAAATGCTGAATTGTGGGGAAAAATGATGATTCATCTCAAATTGCACTCTCCTCACTGCATGCACTTGTGGATGTAAATGAGCCGTAAGATACATCAGCAGATAAAGTTTTCAAACTGGACAAAGCCGCTATGATCTGACATAAGATAAGCCTAAGATAAGTACATTATGCTAAAAAAATCTGCAGTAAACTAAAGTGCACATCATAAATGTATTTGCTAGAAACGTGGGTGCAGGGTCATTTATTTCTAAAGCAATATTTATTAGGTAAATAATTGCTTGTGAAACAGTTTGCAGGACAAATGAAGCCGTTGTGTTTTACCAGGGTTGTAATTGTAACACTAATTGCAGATCAATTACTTTTCCTTGTTTGTAGAGAGTCCCATTTACAGACAAAATATTCATACGCTGATGTTTTCATTAGTGTGATAGTATTGTTTAAATATATTTGGTGCTACTGGAATTAATTAATTTCCTTCCCCAGGGACTGCCGCCTGTGTAAATGAATGATGCCATCTCTATGTATTTGCAAATCCATCATAGTTACTGTATTATGTTCTCTTAATATTAATTCAGCATATAACATTGTGGCAATGTGTTTTAGCAAAAAAAAAAAAAAAAAATGGGCTCCTTAACAGCAGTTTTATTTTAAGGAGAAATAAGCCTTGTTTATTAATTTATTGTATGTTTGAAATATTATTGTAGTTGTTCTGATAATTGTCTACCCCCTTCCCATAATATTTGTATCACATTCTTATGCATTTTTCTTAACCTAACTGGAACTCATTCATTTCCATTTCTGATGGCTCTGCAGGACATTTGCACTTTGCTTTGGACATTTCTGAAACTTACCTGCTGGGCTCAATCTTGTTTTAAAGGGGTGGTTCACCTTTAGATAAATTAAGTTATCCCTGCAGATAACCCTCATGCCTAATGTATGTGCATCATAAATAGTGATGGGCGAATTTATTTGGCAGGCGCGATTTTGCAGTGAATTCCCACGATTCGTGGACAGCGGCGTCTGGTTTTTTGGACGCCATTGAATTTACGCTGGCGTCAAAATACCGGATGCCGGCGTCAAAAAAAGAACCGGAAGCAGGCGTCAAAAATGGACACCGGCGTCGTTTCGGAAATTTTTCGCCATTTAGCAAATTTCGCTGGAAATTTGCAAATTTTTCGGCGAAACGCCCCAAATTCGCCCTTTACTAATCATAAAATCTCTACCGCTGCTGAGATAATTACCTGAGGTTTCTAGGAGCAAGGGATTGTCGAAACCTTTTTAGATCTCAGTTCCTGATAATCTACAAACAAATAAACAAGCACAGGTTTCTCCGCATATAGGCAGTTTTTTTCACATTTGAGTTGCAAAGCACCTGCCATCTGAACTGGAGCCTGACCTTTCCATTTACTGCAGAGGATTAGTCAGGTACTTGGTGTATAATGGAAGGGGCGGGGAATATTAGGGGATATTATCAGAATAATCCAAGGTCAGTAAACGGCACAGGCGGAGTTCAGGTGTAGTCCGTAGGCAAGCAGAGGTCGAGACGGGCAGAGTTCAATCGTAGTTGATAGGCAAGCAGAGGTCGATGTGGGCAGAGTTCAATCGTAGTCGATAGGCAAGCAGAGGTCGAGACGGGCAGAGTTGAGGCGAGCAGTAAGAAAGCAGAAGTCAAGAACCAGGATCAAAAACAGCGGGATACGAATTCACAGGAGCTAAGTTTATAACCAAGCACAGAACCATTACCTGAGCGTTCTTTTAAGGAAGACGTTTTGGCGCCAAACACAACAACACCTGCGTCCAGCGTCAATGTCGATGTGCACGCTCACAATAGTGGGCGCTTAGACGACTGCGTCTGTTTCAGTGCACTGATACATCATGCTGCAAATGCACGTACATTGGCGCACGCTTTGCCGTGTGTTTTGTACTCGTGTGCGAGACTCCTTATACCTTATACCTGCCTAGTTCTGTCAGTAGCCACCCTACAAATTTCTAGCAGCCTGAATAAGATATAAAACTACTGGTTCAGATTTTCTAGGACAAAGGTCAACTTCAAACTTCATGGCTGGCAAAGTGATACTGTTATATTGCAGGTAGGAGCCCAGTAGATGAGTCACTTCTCTTGCACTTCCCCCTTAGGTTAGAGGGGTTGTTCACCTTGGGTAACCACAACTCAGTATACTATATAATATGTAATCATACTATATAATAATACTATATTATATAATAATATTCCCTCAAGCATGTTAAATCATGTTTCAGTCCATACTGATAACTAATAAGTTTAATATGGATGGTCAAACATACCTGAATCTAGTAAATTAGTAGCCATTCATCGCTGGGCAAATTAGAAAAGGAGGAGAAACTTATGCCTTGGTAGTGTGAGTCACATGGTAATGTGGTGACATTGCAGACCTAGGATTGCCCTTACGATAATCAAATTGGTCAGCAGCAGAACAGTTAGTTTTCCCATATAGGTACAATGTTTGTTTTAATGCATATTTTCTTGTTTAACATGCTCTTCATTCTGTACTCTTACAATGGAAATATCTCCTCCACCCATTCTTGTTACTATAAAAGGTTCAGATGAAAATGAAGTTCAGTGTATCCTGGAATCTAGAATTCTCAGAGTTCTTCTCCAAAACCTCATTCAATGGAAGGTTTACTCTCTGGAGGAAAACTTCTGGGCACTGGCTTCTAATGGGTTTCTGCTGTGACCCGGAGCCTTTATTTGATTTTGATTCTCAGACTCTAGACTGTAATCTCGCCACATATTACCTGCTCCCTAATCTTGACCTGGTTTGCTATATTCCTAATAACCTTGACCCATCTGATCATCCAGTTGTTTAATACTTTGGCATATTTAATTTTGGTCACTGACATTGGGGTAAATTTATCAAAGAGTGAAGTTCCGCCACTAGAGTGAAATTCCGCAGCTCTCAATTCATTTCTATGGGATTTTGAAAGGCGTATTTATCAATGGGTGAAAGTGAAAGTTCACCCTTTGATAAATACGCCTATAAAAATCCCATAGAAATGAATGGAGAGTGGCGGAATTTCACTATTAACTTCACTCTTTGATAAATATACCCCATTGCCCCTATTCCTCCACTAGGTTTGCCTCTTTCTAAATGTTGGGGGTTGGGGACTCAGTAGGACTGATAGGTGCTCACTTATAGGCCTCTAGCTTGCAACCTGGAGACGTGTTTGTAGTCAGACTGAAGAATTTAGCGGCACTTTAGTAGTTGTAGTCAAAAAGTGAAAAATGTATTTAGCCCTCCACAATGTAAGGCAGGCGACGTTTCGGACCCCACTGGGCCCTTTTTCAAACCGAGGAAAAAGGGCCCATTGGGGTCCGAAATCTCACCTACCTTTTATTGTGGAGGGCTAAATAAATGTTTATGACTCAAAGTAACAATTACATTGTTGACAGTTGATTTTATATAATGATTCTCCCTTTTTCTGCTGTTTTACAAGCTTTCAGTGAAGCTGTTTGAAACATGGATGAATTCAAAGCAATGTCATAAAGGGCACAAGAGGTCAGGGCTTTTGAAATTCAGCACATACAGTATCAAGAAAGGGTCAGCATAGCTCTGGAAAAGGAGCTTATGCGCGTTATAAATGTGATGTACTTAGCCATTCCTCTGCAGCGAAAAAAAGAATTGTGCAGGTAATAAATATTTTTATTTGGTTACATTGTTTGTTATAGACAAGTCATGGGGCTCAGTGTCGTGCTACAAAAAGTCTAGGTTTATTAATCACACAAAAACACATCTCAGGATCTTGTTTTCTTGAGAAGTAATTGAAACAGAAAAAGTACTATGTTATGAAATCCACATCCCCATGACTCAGATATTCATGTCACAACAGACGTCAAGGTTATAAATTGTGGAGGATTGCTTTTGTTGTGGGGAATTATTTAGCTTTTATTGCAGTGGAGAATTATTTAGTTTTTCTACTTTGAAAGGCTTTTCTTGTACTCCTGAGTATGCTCTGGAGTAAACAGCATTGCATCTGTTTGTGCTCTTCAAATGGTAATAAGAAAATATGTGATTTTAATGTACTTAGGTAGTTATGTATCCAGAGCAATGAAATCATATACAGTATTGCTAATTAACTCTCATTCCTTATAGATAACAAATGCTTTCCAAATTTCATTCAACAAACTAATTGCGCAGTTGCGAATGGCAGGCCTAGTGAGACTTATAAAAATGGAAATCAGATTAGAGATGTTAAGAAATAAGGATAGACTCCAGATTGATATAAAGCTGATTTCCATCATTTAAAAGGGGCATAAACATCAAAAAGTAAGGGGGTGTTAAATACATTTAAATATAGTGAAGCTTCCGAATGCTGGTAAATGTTTGCTTTAGAAGCACTAATATACAGCACATATCTGCATGACAGGAAAGACAATGGATTTAGGAGTAAATGGCATCCATGGTTCTGTACACTACCATAGGATGTGTAGAAATGGATGTTATGTGCAGATTCTGCTGGGCAAACAGGTGTAATGTGTTTAGCTATAAACAGGAGAGAATATTTGCCAGAAATACAATCCGCAGGGACATCACAAATTTACTAACAGGCGTAGCTTGATGAAAGGCCTGAAACGTTGCTGTGATGCCCTTAGCGGAAATAAAGGCTTTTTAAACAAGAAGATTTCCAGTCTGGTGCTGTTCTACAAACATTTTCCTTTGTGATATCAGTGGAGAGTGGCCACTGAGGAACGTGCAGCATTTCTCTAAAGGAGAGAGAATCGATGTGCTGACTGCTTTTCCAAGCTAACAGGCGTAGAGGACAATTCGCTAGCGAAAGAGTTCATCGCTAATGAGGTTTTGCTCCCTTTCGCCGGGTGAATTTTTGCTCAGGCAAACGATTGTTATTCTGCAAATTCACTAAAGTGTGAATCTTCCATTACGTTACCCCAGGGTTTACCTGGTGAACTGATGAGCGAAAGATGAAGCTACCTCCTCCTCAATATTATGTCAGTGACATCATATTCTGTACACCAAAAAGTCATAAAAAATAGAAAAAACGCTGGCTTTTTTCATATTTTAATTTTTTTAACCATTTGAGGGGCATGCCACATTTGTTTTAGGGTGGGCTCATGTGTAGGGCGTTAGAGGATCTCTTTTGTCTTTCTCTTGCTTCCTTGGACATTTGTAATAATAAGTGGCCACTTCAAGCATTTGCACCAACATCTCTAATAAAGACATATATATATGACCTATATGTACCCGTCCTATTCAAACTGACCTAAGAGTAAGAGTACTAATGAAGTTTCACTTGGCAGAAATAAACGCTAGCGAGTTTACTATGAAATGCTTGTGCTGATGAATTAACACTAGCGTAAGTTTGCCAGCGTTCGGCTTCTGAGACGTAACTTCACATTTTGATGAAGTAGCAAATTAACGTATGATGGTGCTGCAAAGTGTGGCGAAGTCTTCCCAGGCGAAAATTTGTCCTTAGTGAATTTGCCCCAATATGTTCACTGCCATTACTAGCCCTTTAAAGAACAGTAAGTTGGGCAGATACCCTGTCAATTTTCACCAGGTTTTGGACCTCTTAGGCAAGGGTGATCCTGCCCATTTTGCCGCCCAAGGCAACCTTCGTTTTGCCGCCACCCCCGTCCCCATGGCACTCATCTTCTCATTGCTGGACAGGGTTGGGGGGTCCACATCGCTAGTGCAGAGAGTGCAATTGTGTTCTCTGCACTAGATTAGCCACATTTCCCGGTTGAAATATGGAATTTCGGCTCTTAAAGTTACCAGGAGCGTAATTTTTGCCACCCCTGGCAACCAGAGGGGCGCTGCCGCCTGAATCGAGTGTCTCAACTCGCCTCATTGGTGGATTGCCCCTGCTCTTAGGCTCATGGTAAGCTATATGTTGTGACTGCGACGTTCTTGTATATCCACAACAGTCAATTGCATTTCCCAAAACCACCGCCTGATACACACTCTGGCAAATGGAGATCATGTAGGAACAATGAATTGAGCTGAACAGTGTGGGTTTAAGTCATACAGTAAATAGCAAACAAATGGGAAGCACATTGATAGGAAAGGGGATTTAGATTAACCAAGCCTAAATGATACCTTGTGTGGGCAATAAATGAGATTCTACAGAGGGGAGATACAACAAACGATTTGCCAATAAAGTGGGGTTCAAATATAAACTGTAAAATGTTCTCCCAGCATATAACCCTCATCTTTTTAACCTATGCATTATTATAAGTGAACAAGTTCTTCATTTCTCATATGAATTGAATTTATCCGATCATGTTAATCTTTAAACGTTTCAAGTCGCTACTGTATTTCAGATGGTGTATGTAGACCTCTTGATCCCTTATGGAGATTTACAGGTATGTGTTTTGATGATCAGTTACATATTTAGTGGGTGACAAAACAGACCGCAGAGATAAAAACCTCCTCTAGATAACCCACTAGAGGAAATGGTTAAAGTAAAGTCTATTTTTTGGGTGATAAAAGGGTTATCACCCAAAAAAAGAATATGCTGGATTTTTATGGGGTCATTTACTAAAACTCGAATGAATCTCAGTTTTTTATGAAAACAAAGTCAACCAAACTCCCTTCCACAAATTGAACTCATTTATCAATAACGTTTCTCGGAAAAATCTAAAGCAACAAAAACGTTGCAACAAAATTGAGCGTCAATTCGAATCACACGACTGACACTCTGCAAACTCAACTTTATATAATTTCTGCTGCGAAAAATCATCTTTTTTTGATTCATTGGATTATCCAGAGCAGATCAAGATCAAGAAACAACTTGAGGGGCATCTGCCATCGACTTCTACAGGACCTTGACAGGTTTAAAATGCAGTGTTTTCAGATTCAGATTTTTAGCAGCTTTGGAGGATGATAATTCTCTAGAAATTCCCCTTAAAACTGACCAGATAAAATCGAGGTTTAATAAATGGGCCCCTTAATGTAAGGCTTTTGCTTTGCACTAATTAGGGGTACAACGGACCATTTAAATGTCTCCATTTTTTATGTAGCTGTGTCCAATGATTCTACTGCTTTATTTTATAATAGGTCATATTTCATAACAGGCTATTTGGTGTATAGCATTATGTCTTTTCAGTTACTTCGTAGATGCAGATGAGATAATGACATGATGTGGCATCTTAGGATTTAAGCTGTTATACCTGTAGTTTAAAGTGTTCTTTGTTATACAGGTATTGGACATGGTCTACAGGGTTTCCTGGATCTCCGCAATTTGGGTCTCCATGTCCTACGTCTGCTAAAACATAACTTTAACATTTATTAATTGAATACAATAGTATTGTTTTGCCTCCAATAAACATTTTAGCTGGGATCAAGTGCAAGCTACTGTCTTCTAATTATAGGGACATAGGAAATTGTTTTTATATGATTAAAATGGAGTGTAACGGAGATGGCCTTCCTATAATTCTGAGATTTTTGGATAACTGGTTTCTGGATACTGGTATGGGATTAGTTATCCAGAAGCCCGTTATCCAAAAGTTCCGAATTACGGAAAGACCTTCTCTTCTCTTCTTCACTAAATGCTGAATCGCCTAACGCTAGCGTTGGGCATTTTTGTTAATTCGCCGATTCACTAACGAACGCTGGCGTTAATTCGCTAGTGTTACTTTGCACCCTTACGCCTGGCGAATTTGCGCAACGGACGTAACTACGCAAATTCACTAACGCGCGAATGATTCTGAACGCTACCTTTTATGCCAGACTTCCTTCGCCACCTCAGACCAGGCGATGCGCAATAGAGTAGATAGAGATTGCTTCAAAAAAAGTTAAAAAAACGCTGGTGTTTTTTCATTTTTTATGGGTGATAGGCTGAAAAAGATCGAAAAATTTTTTTGGGGCTACCCTCCTTCCCCCCTACATTTCCTAACTCATGGCAACTTAACTATAGAGAGGGCACATGTGTAGGGCAAAATAAAAATTTTATTTGATGTTTTGAAGGTTTCCCAGGCTTGTGTAGTGCTGCTATGAATACTTCCATTGAAAATTGCATTTGGCGCCGTATGCAAATTAACCATCGCTAGCGTATTAGGCGAATTAACGCTAGCGCAACTTCGCAACCTTACGATACCCTGAGCGCAACTTTGGATTTTAGTGAATTTGTGGAGCGCTTGCGAAAATACGCCTGGCGAAGTGCGGCTTGTGTTTGGTCCCAACTAAGATATAATTAATCCTTATTGGAAGCAAAACCAGCCTATTGAGTTTATTTAATGGTTAAATGATTTTCTAGTAGATTTAGGGGCTGATTCACTAAGCTCGAGTGAAGGATTCGAAGTAAAAATACTTCGAATTTCGAAGTATTTTTTGGGTACTTCGACCATCGAATTGGTTAAATTCGTTCGAAGTCGAACGAAATCGAACGAATCGAACGAAAAATCGTTCGACTATTCGACCATTCGATAGTCGAAGTACTTCCCCTTTAAAAAAAACTTCGACCCCCTACTTCGGCAGCTAAAAGCTACCGAAGTCAATGTTAGCCTATGGGGAAGGTCCCCATAGGCTTGCCTGTGATTTTTTGATCGAAGGATTTTCCTTCGATCGTTGGATTAAAATCCTTCGAATCGTTCGATTCGAAGGATTTAATCGTTCGATCGAACGAAAAATCCTTCGATCGATCGATCGCAGGATCAGCGCTAAATCCTTCGACTTCGATATTCGAAGTCGAAGGATTTCAATCCGAGGGTCGAATTTCGAAGTATTTTTAACTTCGAAATTCGACCCTTAGTGAATCTGCCCCTTAATCTATGGAGATGCAAATCATGGAAAGATCTGTTATCCTTAAAACCCCAGGTTCCGAGTATTCTCGATAACAAGTCTCATCCCTGTACTATATATAGTATCCGGAAACCCCATCCACACACTTTTTTTGTCATTCTTTTTTTCTATATTGCATTTTGATACATTTACTTTGAACTATTTAACCAAGTCCCCCCAAGAAATTGCTACTCTAGATTTAGCCATTTGGAAAAACTCCACTATTACTTGTCTAGACTGCTGCTTCAAATAAAGGAGCTGTTGATGGGTGCACTATGGGTGCACAATTACAGATGATTTGGAGTTTAATTCTTCTCAGCAGGTTCTGATTGAATTTCTTACCATAGAACTAAGACCTTTCAGAGGATTTGAATCCCACTGTGAAACACTGTCAGTCAGACCATTGCTCCGATCAATTACCAAAAAAGTGTCACTTACAAATCGAAAGAAAAGGAGGATTCGACTAAGTAACAACTGTGGCCTCCCCAGCATTACCCATTATTTCCCACATGTCCTGGAATACCAAGTTCTAAAATAATGTCACAACTATTTATTGTCATCTGCTTTGAGCGAGCAGTCTTTTTCTTCACGAAAATCTAATAGTGTCAGTCAGACATTCCCTAAGAGAAAGCTATTGGGTAGTGCATCTTCTTCTAAAACACATACTTGTGATGCAATGGCTTGTAACACTGGATGCTAGTCAACAAAAAAAAATCTTAATTTTAATATTCTATTCAACACAAAATGTAGAATATTAATCTGTATTTTTAAACCAGCGTCTCAAATAATTTGCCTAGAATGTATATACTGTATGTAATGAATAAAAGTTACTAGCCTAGAGAGTCACCCAGCATTAACATTTCCAGGATATTTTATTTTTTATAAAGTTTCATATCCTTATGGATTCCATTACAGCTCTCTGAACATGACATCACTAGGAACAAGAGTATTATCGAGCATGCTCACTAAACACCTATTCATTGTTTTTAAATCGAGCTGCTTACAAAGTGCCTTTCAAGTGTGAGATCTATTCCTTTTTACATAAATGCCCCGAAGGTTTTCATGGAGTTACCTGCCAAATCTAGAGAGATTGTAGTTTCTTACTGTAACCTTGCACAGCCAATATGTGGGCGTTTCTCTGAGTTATTGGCTTGTTCTCATGAGAGGTTGTTGTGGCAAGTTGTACTGACAGTAGGATAACTATCATTGGCTTATTGTTAAATTGATGTGTGGCACCAGGTAAGAATGATTATAGTGGAACTATTTGCTATAAAAACAGATACAGGTATAGGATCCCTTATCCGGAAACCCGATATTCAGAAAGCTCCGAATTACGGAATGGCTGTCTCCCATAGACTCCATTTTATCCAAATAATCCAAGTTTTTAAAAATGATTTCCTTTTTCTCCATAATAATAAAACAGTAGCTTGTACTTTATCCAAACTAAGATATAATTGATCCTTATTGGAAACAAAACCAGCCTATTGGGTTTATTTAATCTTTAAATTAATTTCTAGTAGACTATGGGGCCCATTTACTTAGCTCGAGTGAAGGAACAGAAGAAAAAAAACATAGAATTTCAAATGATTTTTTTGGCTACTTCGACCATCAAATTGGCTACTTCGACCTTCGACTTCGATTCGAACTAAAAATCGTTCGACTATTCGACCATTTGATAGTCTAAGTACTGTCTCTTTAAAAAAAACTTCGACCCCCTACTTCGCCACCTAAAACCTACCGAGGTGCCATGTTAGCCTATGGGGAAGGTCCCCATAGGCTTTCTATCAATTTTTTGGTCGAAGAAAAATCGTTCGATCGATGGATTAAAATCTTTCGATTCGAAGGATTTAATCGTTCAATCTACTGCGCATGCGCCAAAAGTCACGAAGTGAAATCGGAAAACTTTGTGACTTTTGGCGCATGCGCAGTAGATCCATACCGGCGAAATGCTCCTACTACGCATGCGCCGGTCAAAGCAGGAAGAAGATCGCTTGGAAGAAGATGGCGTCGGTGAACTCTGTAGACTGGACCTGCGCAGAAGGGTAAGTAACAAGTTAGGGGCATTTGCCCAGCGGGACAGGTAGGCCAGGGGGGAGGAGGGAGGGTGGGCAACACACGGGAGGGGGGGTTTTTGCGCCGACTAGGTTTCCTTCTCATTTAAAACCCAAGCGGATCTGTCTCTTGAGGATCTTTAAGGACGGATGGTGTCACCGCATGTAGTGCTACTCTTAGGGCTGAACTCCACGAGTGGTTTCTGTCGGATCGCAAGTATAAACTACACACGGTAAGACTGTCAGATGAAGATGCAGCTTGCTGTGTTCACATTCGCAGTCGTGTTGTGTCCGATGAAATGTAGTTTATAACTGAAATATTTCGTTCAGTCCCATTATATTTTGACATGTGCCACTACATTCGATTTGTCGCCATGCGCTTTACCATTCCGACACGATCTGATGGAAAACGCTCATGGAGTTCAGTCCTAAGCTAAGGGCTGGATTTACATAGCAGGCACCCCTAGGCCCACTGCCATTCATCGCCCTGTCCCCTCCCCTTTCCCCTTCCACATCAGGTTGACAGTACTGGGAATTGGTGCACTGGAAATTTTAAAAACTATTGTATCTCCTGCAAATCCCCAGTGCTTCTGAACCAATGCGTGTGTGGTTGGGCAGCATGCCGTCCGCTAAAATTCTGCTCCCCTAGGCCCCGGCCTATGTGGCCTTTTCATAAATCTGGGCCTGGCCCTAAGGGTTAAACACTGGTGAAGTTCAGCCCTTACTGAGAGAGACACTCATAGATGGTCTGGGATCCTGACCTTAAAGATCCTATGTGCCTATACACACATGGACACTCATGAGAAGTCTGTAATTCTGCTGTTTTGTTGTTATTGAACTGATACTGCTACTGAAAGATATTTTTGTTTTTTGGAAAGATAAACTTCCTTTATTTTGTCAAAAGAGGTTATTTCTGATTCAGATCGCAGTTCTTAGCTTCTTATGGCTGCAGATTCAGGTGTCTGTGTTACACCTTAAATTATGGTAATCCAAGAAATAATTGAATCTCCAGCTCCAAGCAGTATTTTTAAACTGCAATGTGTTTATTAGCAGCGATAGCACACTACATGTTTCGGGCAGAGCCCTTTTTGACTTGACAAAACAATTAAATAAATGCAGTAATTAAAAAAAAAATATACAGTAATTACAAAAAAAAAAAAATCTAATTACAGATTGTCTTAGTATGCCACTGTCTTCAACAAACTAAAATGAAATTTTGGTTGAAGCACTCCATTAAGTCAATAGACACATGCCCAAATATTGATACTGATTTGAATCTCTTGTGATAACTGTACACAACTGAGCACCACCTGCCATTAAAATTGATTTAATCAGATTTTGACAATTTGCTATACACAGTGTACTCCACACTTTGAAGATGCAAATAATTATTTTTTGTGTGATAAATGTTAATTAAACTAGAAAAAGCATACATTTACTGTATACCCCTGGATTTGATAGTTTTTAGAATCTGTTTCAGTTTACTGATCATCTTTCAAAAGCACAATTATCCCAAACACATGGCAAAAGCAACACTGGAGTGGAAAATGTGACTATCCTAGAATGGCCAATCACAGCCCTAATCTCAAAGCAGCTGAGAATCTGTGATGTTGTTTTAGAATTGAGGTGCACATTCATCATCCGACTGACCTGGAGCGAATGTGATTGGAAAAATGGGCCAAAATTACTGGTATGTTTCTTCAGCTCTAATTGCAGCCAAAGTTGGTTGTGCCAAGTGACTGGAAGAAAGTACAGGTGGATTGGTAGATAATGTATAAGCAGAGTACAAAAATATTCTATAAAAGTATTTGCTAAATAAGCAGTTTTCAATTCAAATAGAAAATGTTGAGTCTTGAGAATTATAGTAAAATGAAAATGATTCCATGACAGCATTGAATTATTAAAGGGTCTGGTAACAATTTAAAGTTATATGATCTGAAGATTTTTTTTATGAGCTATTGGACTATAGAATTAACAAAACATTCTATAAAGTTGCTGGGACTGATAATCACCACAGACAGAAAGAACGCAAGATTAATAAGCAAGGGGAATAACAAATGTCAGATGTTTATACACTGAATGAGTAAATGTGAGGTTAAAGGATAAGGAAAGATAAATGTTATTACATGTCCTTGATGGTTACAGGTGAAGGGTATCTCTAGCTTTAGCCAAGAACTAAAACAAGGCGGTTGGAAATGGATAAGAAAAGAGAGGCCAAAACCAGAGTAAATCTTGATGAGAAATAACATTTGGTGAAATTGTCATGCTCTTTTGATAATGTACTGACAATATTCTTGGCCAGTTAGCTGAGGATATTGTTTGATTTTACCTGTAGAAATAATCTATGTCAGAAATTTAGAAATCAATTTCAAGAATCAAGAATTATTCAAGAACTATATATTTATTATATGAATTGAAATTGAAAAAAGGGACTGATTTGTTTGACTGTAATAACCTCTATATGCCACTGGTACTACTTTCTAACAAATGAATCAAGCTTATATCACTTACTGGCGGAGCTTTGCACATCAACACCTTGCTTAGTAACGCCTCAGTTCTGGCCCAGTCACAGCAGGATTGAGAAATTAGCTTTGACTACCAAATGAAAAACAATTCTTCTTCAGCCAAAGTATTTGCTAAAGGGCCGAGAGATTGTGCAGAGCTTATTTGCTTTCTCATTTGTTTGAAATCATGTCATTATTTGATGGAGCAAGGTACAATATAAATACCTGCCGTCCTGAGTTATTTGAAAATATCAGTGGTTCCTAGTTCATTTTATTTTAAATGGCTTGTTTTTGAAAGACCACTACATTTTAAATACAGTAACTACAGTAAATGTAAATACCGTAAAGGTAGGAAAGAAATCCGACATGAAATTTGCACATTAAACATCTCCAAAACGCTCGTATGTATCCATGGTAGGCAACCTATCCTTAAAACCTTAAATTGAAATGTACCTTTAGCCTTCTTTAATGGCTGAAGAACATGGCAGTCGACATATATCTACAACATTTGTTAATGCACCAGGCTATGCCAATCAGTGAGTAGACTACATCCTCTGTATCTGACCTGCACTGTCAGTGTGGAACTTACTGTATTTCTTTCCAGGGCCGGAACTATGGGTAGGTAGAGTAGGCGCCTGCCTAGGGCATAATCATGGAGGGGCTCACTTTTAAGGGAAATTCTTTTAACCCTGGTTTGCTTGGCCTTTAATAGTTCCACCCCCACTTTGCCCGTGAGTCGTACTGCAGGCAGAATCACTCCCCACCTCCCCCTTGGCAGCTACTGGCACAGGTACATGTTTGTGGGTGCTGGCACTGGTACAGTTGGCAATATGAGTGGTAAAGTGGGAAATGGTAATGCAGGACCGGCTGGGGGGCACTGATTGCAGCCCTTGTCTAGGGCGCCAAAATACCTAGGCCCAACCCTGTTCCTTTCATACCCATATTGTTGATATTAACCATTATTTTATATAGCACCTCACTATTAAGTCCTCTTAGAACAATTTACATGTTAAAGGGCACCTGATGGGGCAAAAATATTTTCCCCAACCAAAGGTGCGGGCTAATACTCTGGTTGAGTTAACAGTAGTTTTTTTTAACTGCCCCCCGCCAGCGCTAGGACATTCGCATGGAAGGGAGCTCCTGGTGTGAGCGGCCATGTTGTGTAGAGAGCATGTGCAGAATGAGCTTCTGACGTCATGCGCATAATGAGCAAGTTGCAGCATTCACTCATTATGCGCATGTGCGTGCCCCAACATGGCCGCTCAAACCAGGAGCTCCCTCCCAGTGCTATTGTCCTGGTGCTGGCGGGGGAGCAATTAAAAAAAAAAAACTACTGTTACCCCCAACCGGAGTGCGGGCTCTATTAGCCCTTATCTTTGGTTGGGGGAAATATTTTCGCCCAACAGTTGTCCTTTTCAACATTCTCTGCTGCAACTAAACCATATATACAGTACAGCTATCACTCTCCACACACAGAATATTATTTGCTAATAGCTAAATTTTAGGGATTTATCCAAGGAGTAATGATTTCACTCTGTATTTCTGTAGGGACCCTGAGGCGTAAGTTCCCCTTTTCATTTGGAGCCTCATGGTGGTTACAGGGTCTCCTAGAGTTTCCAAGGGCAGAGCTCTTGGATTGGTGCAACATGGCTCATCCCAAAAGCAGCCACAAGGTGTCGCTGTGTCCTATAAAAGGAGATTGCCATGTGCTCGCAGCCATTACTGCTGGAGGATTCCTACTTTCACTTTCATGTAGGAGGTGGACAGAACTCATGCAAAGATGTAAGGGGCTAAAAGGGAGTTCGATAGCCCTGTGGGCTGATTCAGGGTACTCCAAAAGCCTGGAAAGCTCAACCATGCCGGTTTGGAGTTTTGCTGGACATCTTTTGTGCTTGCGCTATGGATAGTGCTGGGAGCTGTAGTTCTGCTTTGGATTTAGCAACAGTGTGCTCGTGCTATAGACAGTGCTGGGAGCTATGAATGGAGGATCAAGCAAGCTGCATGTGCTTCATGGAATGGATTCATCGCTGTGGATGCCTGCTCCAGCTCTGGATGAGCCTACCCATCTGTGTGAATCCCCAGGGTAAGGTGTGCCATGGGGAGGGTAGAAAAAGAGAGGATCCAGGATGATTTCTGTTTATGACACAGGCTGTTGTTGATGCCTGCCACAAGGGAGCCAGTACCTAACCGATGGGAAAGGTATTTTGGGCTGCTATTGCTACTCGGGACCTATTGTGGAAAAGGGACTGAGACTCTTTGTCTGCCAAAGGAGTTGCGGGACTTTACCTGGCATGGAGGGCCAGGAAATGGACTGCCATAGGTTCTCATGAGAATGGGTTATATTTGATGTGATGTAAATGTGTTTTACTTCCCCTTTAAATTACACTTCCCTTTTATATGGTTTTTATATAATAAAGTGTGTGTTTCATGTTATTTCTAATGGAACTATCCTCAGGTGTATTCCGGGATCCCATTAGATGGAGGCACTGCCAGAGAAGAAGAATTCCCAGTACCCTTTCACCTAGCAAAGGGGACTCAGGACCTGTAAGTCATGTAAATGTTATGATGTACCACTTTGGCACCAGGGGGGGTGGCCAAAAATGGGCTACATTTCCTTCTCATAAAAACAGAAAAACAGACATAGCTACACACATAATTACATGTTTTTTGTTTTTAATATGAGTGAACTTTATGAATAAAGCAATGTAATAGCACTCAGAATTGAGTCTAGCACTAAACCAATTTATATCATCTTGAATCTTAAATAAATCTTTGATCTATCAAAGTCTGTTGGAAGCACAGCTGAAATGAAAAGAAATACAATAGCAACTTTCGTGTTCTAGTACTATTTTTCTTCAAAAACGTAAATTTCACATTTGTTTGTTTGTTTTTTTTCTCTCTCCCTGATTAAACCAACTCTTTCTACTTCCTAATTCTATGTGTGTAAATTCACAGGGTGAAGGCAGGAACATTAAGTATAATAAAGAAAAATGATGGCTTATAGCAGCAGACTCTGTGGTTTCGGTTAATTTATGTGAAGACAGTTACATTTCCTCTGTAGAAATGCCTGTAAAGTGGAGCTGCATATATCTAATGATGTGGAAAAACTGTAACAAATATCTGCGTGAGGAATGAATCTAATTTTCTTTTTTAAAGGTAGTCAGCAAGTAAAGTGAAGCACACATAACTAACAAAGCTTATTAGACTCCCCAGAAAAAAAAACCACATAATCATGCAATCGATGACACTCTGCTATGTAATGGCTGATGTCTTGCAGTTGATTAGCCTATTTAGGATGATTGACTGCTGAAGCTATAAATGGCATTTTAATTCTGGATTTTATTTCTCTTTATGCTTCTCCTCTAAGCATCTATTAATAACTGTAATTGAAAACAGGATGTTCTTACCCATGTATCTTTAAGGGTAAATAACTTGAAATAAGGATATCGCTGTGAAAGTACATACAATTAAACTGGCACTTTATAAATCTCAGAAGCAGAAAATGCACTTGAGGATATTTTTCTCTTAGGCAAACAGCTGTTCATTATAACATAGTTAGCCTTTACTGCTCAGAGCAAAACAGTTACAGGTGGAAGTATATAAAATACCTCTCTGATATTTAGATCCCTACAGCTAAAATGCCTCCTTGGCACACCAAAAAAGTCTCTTTTTTTTAAAATTGAATTTGATATGGTTAATGGTTTATGATGTCTAGAAAAACAGGATTGCTCATAAAGTTAAGTGGGATCATGAACAATGCAAGATGTGTTGAAGCTATAGCAGGCAAAAATAGGGTCACCTTGGAAAAAAACAAATGCACCTGTTCAATCCCAGGCTTGTTCCTACACTTACTAACCCAATAGTCAAGTATCGGAGATCCACATTTATGTTTCTGAATGGCATACAGTGAAGTACAGTGCCCGTGTCAGTGCTGGTGCCAGCTAGGTTTGTTCAGACTAAACAGTGGGGGTGGTTCACACCCAGCAAAAAAATGATCAGGTATGTGAGCAGAAACTTTTTCAATAGCAGAACGCCAAAGGACATATTCCAAGCATTTGATCTTAAATTTCAGTAACTGCGCCTCCCACTGCACCCTAAAGGAGATTGAATAATTCCACCCACGTTATTAAACTTAAAGGAGAAGGAAAGCTACCAAGGGAGTTTATTGCCAATAGATGAGCGACAATAGTGCAAGCTAGAACACTATATTTATTCTGTAGAATGCTTTACCATATCCAAGTAAAAAGCTCCAGAAGCTCTCTGTTTGTTTAGGATAGCAGCTGCCATATTTGCTTGCTGTGACATCACTTCCTGCCTGAATCTCTCCCTGCTCCATATAGCTCTGGGCTCAGATTACAGCAGGGAGGGGGAGAGTAGGGGGAGTAAACTGAGCATGCACAAGCCCCATGCCCTGGCAGTTTAAGATGAAAGCAGGAAGTTTGAAACAGAAGCCCATATGTACACAATAGAAGGAAAGAAATGCTGTGTTTCTTTTGACAGAGGACTCAGAGCACCATTACTTTGAGGGTTTACTGGAGTATTCATATAGACCTTTCTGATAAAGCTTACTTAATTCTAGGGGCAGATTTATCATAGGTCGAGGTGAATTTTCAAATTGAAAAAATTAGAATTTCGAGCCAATTCGAGCTGTACCTGTACGACTAGGGAATAGTCCAAATTCGATTCGAATTTGCAAAGAATTTGAAAATTCAAATATCTAAATTTATCATGTACTGTCTATTTAAAAAATTGACTTCGACCATTAACCATCTAAAACCTGACGAATTGCTGTTTTATCCTATGGGGGACCTCCTAGAACCCATCTGGAGTCAATTGGTGGACTTTGAAAGATCGAAGTTTTTTTTGGGGAAAACTTTGAATCGAAAAATGACCTATTCGACCCAAAAAAAACGTTGACTTAATTTCGGTTGATCTTTTTGAATTCGAATTTCTACGTTTTTTAAATTCGAAATTCTATAATATATATATATATATATATATATATATATATATATATATATATATATATATATATATATATATATATATATATATATAATATAAGAATGTTCATCTGTGTCTGATAATGTCCAATGCGATGAATCAGGCTGTGAACTGGTACTAACTGTGCTAATTCATGAATCAGCAGTGGCCAAACAATGTTAACTGAGGTCTGGATCACACTTGACTGTGATTCCTAAATTTAATTCACATGTCTTCACATACACGTCTACTTAAAACCTTCGTCTTGCCAGCATGTTCTTTTCATGATTGTATTTGTGTTTGTATTTTTTGGTTCAAATCCTTAAACTGTCTTTGCTGTCCTCTGGAGTTGATTCATCGGTTTTGCATTGATTCTGATAATTATTCCACCTTGTTTGCCTCTTGTTGCTGGTAACCTCTCTTAGGGATCTTCAGCAGTGTTTATAATTGATTTTTTCATCTTGTCCAGTTTAACTAGCATTTTCCCCGTGGGATGTGAGAAGCATGTGAGGACCCCTGCAGTGTTCTAAATGATAATATGACCTGTCAAGTTTTATTTTACTGTAATTCTGGATCTTGAAGTCCCACTGTTTTCCAGAAAACCTCTGTGCTACTCACTATAGAAAGAAGAATGAAGAATGAATCTATTACTTTGCAATAAAAGTGATGAGTTGAATGAGTCTGTCAATTTATGGAGGATTGGGAAATGGTTCCTTGATGATTTAGGAGCAGGTGATCATAGTTTCCTCTTAATCTATGGAATCATGTGTCTGTTAGGGTACCGTATATACTCGAGTATAAGCCGAGTTTTTCAGTATCCAAAATGTGCTGAAAAAGTCTACCTCGCCTTATACTCGAGTCAGTGGGCAGTAGCTGAGATTGCAGTCACTTTTAATCATTCCTATACCAACAGTTTGCTTGGGGAGAGACTCACACAGCGCCCTCTGTTGGTTATATGAAAGAATAACAGTGCGCCCTCTGTTGGTTATATGAAAGAACAACAGTGACTGCAATATCACACAGTGCCCTCTGTTGGTTATATGAAAGATTAACTGTGACTGCAGTATCACACAGTACCCTCTGTTGGTTATATGAAAGAATAACAGTGCGCCCTCTGTTGGTTATATGAAAGAATAACAGTGACTACAATATCACACAGCGCCCTCTGTTGGTTATATGAAGGATTAACAGTGATGGCAATATCACACAGCGCCCTCTGTTGGTTATAGGAAAGATTAACAGTGATGGCAATATCACACAGCATCCTCTGCACATGGTAGTGGGACAGTGGGACAATGCACACAGTTATCCGTTTGGCAATTCTCTGTCACCATCAACTTTGCAAAGAAGTCCGGTTGATCGCTGGGGGGGTCGCTTTGGTGGAATGTGCGCTGCTGGGAGACAGGGCTGTAGTTGTGTCTAAGCTTATACTAGAGTCAATCAGTTTTCCCAGTTTTTGTAGGTAAAATTAGGTACCTCGGCTTATACTCGAGCATATACGGTACTTTCTTTACAAGAGCTTAACAGAAAGAGTTTATGTCAAGAAGGGGGGTAGTTTTTCCCCTTCAATGTTTTAATTGATTCATCTTGCTGTAAGTTTCTGCAGTGTCCTGATACAGGTATACAAAGGGTCCTGCACAGGGTTCATGTACCACAGTCAATAAGAAGCCAGCAATCCCTTATTGTTTAATAAATGAATTGCAGTAGGATGCTTACACATGTATTTGTACAAAGTGGACCCTGGCAATGCAAGAAGGATCGGCCTTGTTCTAAGGGGAGTGGGTGAAAGACATAATTTATTGAATTGCAAATTCTGGTCCTCCAACTATTGTTGTACAACAATACAAATGGTCTTTTTGGCCCCCTGGCAAATGTCCTCTTCTGCTCCATCCCTATATTAACCCTAACAAGGTTATGGCCTAGCAGTAAAGACAGTGGCTGGGCACTATTTTAGGAATGGACACCCTAAATAGGCAATACTGGTTTTCCCATTGCAAAGTTTTAACAGGATTAGGTAACTGAACAATGTCATTAAAAAGAAACTCTATCAAGCTAACATATTACATTTCCTGTACTTAAACAACCATAGAAAACATGTCTTAGATCTCAACCACTGAAATCAATAGAATCCGTTAAGTGATAGTAGAGTCTAAGCAGCACATCCAGGCTGCTGTTGAGAAGCTAAGCTTAGTTGGAAATCATCATAACATTAGCTGAAATTGAATTTACACTTGTCATAGAAGCTGATACAACTGGGTTGATTATTAATCAGTTGTGATGAAGATTACCTTGGTTTCTATGCTGCCAAGAAACGTGAAACTGAATCGATTCCTAATTAGTCTTGAGAGCAGCCTAGAGCAGGTGATATGGATCAGCAGATTAGAATATAAGCAGCTACTGGGCGCATCTTTGAAGGCACAGATCTTTACTGCCAAAGGATTGTGGTGGCCTTGGACTAGTACATGACATACATTCCATCATATCTAGCCTTTGTTGAGCATTAGTTGTTCTTAAAACAATATTTCCCACCATAATTAGGAGGAGAACATTAATTAAGGATTGTTAATTTATTGCTTGCAGAACTTAAGAATTATAGTGTTGGGAGTTATCTTCTTTCTGCAGAATCGGGCAAATATAATCACCACTGCAATATAATGTGACAGCCAGTTTATTCCTTGCAAAGCTTCTTCCTTATGAGCAATCTCAGGAAACTTGTTTGTGGCATGTCATTTTAGAAATGAAAATGTTGTATTAAATTGTCAGCTAGTTAGAACCACAGACACATAATTACATAAAGGTATGATGTCTTTTAAGTTTTCCTCCTTCTTTTTGCCATTTTTCAATAATCCTCTTTAAACAAGCTAAAGAAGGCCCATCTTTCCCCAACAAATTTTCTGTTGTTGAAAATGCATTAATTATTGTCACATTTTTGGTTTTGGTCGTTTAAGGGAATGTGTGTGAAGTCCAAAGAACACAATAGGATTCGCTATGACACAGAGGCTAAAATATATGATTTTTTAAAATTCACAACATAATATAGATAAATTGGATAAAATGAATTTCCTGATTAGATTATTAAAATAAGCTACCATTCATATATTTTCTAACTTGCCATATTTTAATGAGCTATCAATCAAGTCAGTAAAAGACGTGGATGCTATAATGAGATCTTGTGCGCTTCCTACAATAAAGTTCTACCAAAAACGTGTTTGAGTCTCTCCCACTCCACCGAAATATGTGTCTCTTATGGGGTTCAGATGTAACTTTTGCTTTCTAGTGTTTCTCAGTAATGATCTCAAGCTGCACCGTCCACACCTTTCTGCTCCCCTCCAAGACAAAATGAGATACAGAAACAATTGTGTGTTGCGGTGACCCAAAGAAAGAGCCCCTGTATGATTTGTACTTACAGGATCCTTCTGCTCACAGTGGCGAGTATGTTACTTCTTATCCGCACAGTCCTGCTTGTGGTGCTCGCTCCTCTCACCCACATTTGCTGTTTACTTCCTGGTTCTCTCCCTCCGTCTACAGATACCCGATCGGGTCAGATTAGCGAAGTCTACACACTGCAGGTCGGGAAAACATTCCGGGTGACAAAGAGATGGCTCAAAATTTTTTGTTTAGGTTTATTGCACATCAAAAGTATACACATTAAAAACTGGGAATTCCAGCCTAACGCGTTTCGTGATGCACTTACTTCATCAGAGGCTCTAAAGCAACTTCATTGGTTGCCCTTAAATTACATGTCATCATTGCCTTGCCGCATCTTATTGGCTAAAGATTAAAATCAATTAGACTTCATATTCAATAAATAAATGTTCCACAGACTTAAATAAATAAATAGGTTTCTCTTAAGAATATCTCATAAAAGTATAAATAGTTAAAGGAGAATTTTGCCCACAGGTTGAATTCTCCTTTAAAAATGGGATCAAAGGTATAAATATCAAGTTTCTAATCTATACATCATTTAAATGATCATATAAAGCAATTTATATCCAGTTTTATATTCGAGCCATAGGGCTGTAGCATCTTAAGTGATATTATCCATAGTGTTTCTTCTTTGGATATAATTTGGACGTTATTTCCACCTCTCCAATTTTTTGTCTTATGTGATATCCCGATTACATTTAGACCACTTGGGTCACTTTTATGATATTGGAGAGAGTGTTCCGAGATACTATGCGATTTTAGTCCCTTTTTAATGTTTCTTATGTGTTGCCCTAACCTCACTCTCAATTTCATTATGGTTCTAAATAGTAACATAGTAACATAGTAAGTAAGGTTATAAAAAGACACACGTCCATCAAGTTCAACCTATTAGTTTTTTTTAATCTGCCTAACTGCTAGTTGATCCAGAGGAAGGCGAAAAAATCCATCTGAAACCTCTCCAATTTGCCTCAGAGGGGGAAAAAAATCCTTCCTGACTCCAAAATGGCAATCAGACTAGTCCCTGTATCAACTTGTACTATGAGCTATCTCCCATAACCCTGTATTCCTTCAATTGCTAAAAAGCCATCCCACCCCTTCTTAAAGCTATCTAATGTATCAGCCTGTACCACTGATTCAGGGAGAGAATTCCACATCTTTACAGCTAGCTCTCACTGTAAAAAACCCCTTCTGAATATTTAGACGGAACCTCTTTTCTTCTAATCGGAATGGGTGAACTGTTGTCAGCTGGAAAGACCTACTGGTAAATAAAGCATTAGAAAGATTATTATATTATCCCCTTATATATTTATACATAGTTATCATATCTCCCCTTAAACGCCTCTTCTCCAGCGTGAACATCCCCAGTTTGGCCAGTCTTTCCTCATAGCTAAGATTTTCCATAACTTTCACCAGCTTAGTTGCCCTTCTCTGTACCCTCTCTAATACAATAATGTCCTGTTTGAGTGCTGGAGACCAAAACTGTACGGCATATTCTAGATGGGGCCTTACAAGTGCTCTATACAGTGGAAGAATGACCCCCTCCTCCCTTGACTCTATGCCCCTTTTAATACAGCTCAAGACCTTATTTGCCCTTGATGCTGCCGACTGGCATTGCTTGCTACAGCCAAGTTTATCATCTACAAGGACTCCAAGGTCCTTTTCCATAATGGATTTGCCTAGTGCAGTCCCATTAAGGGTATAAGTGGCTTGGATATGTTTATATCCCAGGTGCATGACTTTACATTTATCAACATTGAATCTCATTTGCCACTTAGCTGCCCAGATTGCCAGTTTGTCAAGATCCTATTGCAAGGATGTCACATCCTGGATGGAATTAATTGGGCTGGATAATTTTGAGTCATCTGCAAACACTGATACATTACTTACACTACCCTCCCCTAAGTCATTAATGAACAAGTTAAATAAAAGTGGACCCAATACCGAGCCCTGAAGGACCCCACTAAGAACCTTACCTCAAGTAGAGAATGTCCCATTAACAACCACCCTCTGTACCCGATCCTGTAGCCAGTTTCCTATCCATGTGCAAACGCCTTCATTAAGCCCAATAGACCTTAGTTTATAAAGCAGTCGTTTGTGGGGCACAGTATCAAATGCTTTGGCAAAATCCAAATAGATCACATCTACTGCCCCCCCCCCACTGTCCAGCATCTTACTTACCTTACGTATTGTTTTTTGCACAGGCATTCTAACAGGTATACCACGTTTGTTGTGTCACAAGTTATTAGTTATTAGTTCCTTATTTGTCTGATTTGATTTAAATCCCAAGTGTCCGTGGCCTACCTTTTGTTCTGTAATGTTTATAAATTTTTTTTAAAAAAAACAAAAATTTTTTCATGAGATTGCAATTTGATAAATATTAACAACTCTTGTGACTTCTTAATTAAGTAAAGAATGAGAAGATTTCCTTTCAAACACACACTGATATCCCCATTGGTTTGGATGGATCTTGGCAGCTTTGAGCTCCAAAAGGTGAGAAGACACCAATGAGAAGACGCAAGGAAAACATCTACAATTATCAGGCTACAAAAGAAACATGATGTCAAAGTAAATATTGAACTTAATTTTATGTTGAATATTTATCAATCTTCTCAGAAGTATGCTGTGCAACTAGATGCCTGAATAGCAGTTGAACATATATTTGCAGCTGCTAGAGGCAACAGTCTAATGAAGCAGATGTGAATATCTGCAACTAAATCAGTTTATGGTCTGTAATTTATATAACGTTGCAACTTTAGCATTAAATTAGGATGATATGCAATGTAATATACATCTGCATATGTTATGTTAATTGAAGAAATTATAAATAATAGGCGAGAAACTGTGGTTTCAGTGATTCATTGTCTATTGCTTTATAGATATCGGGTTCTTTATGCATTAATAATCATATACAGGAATGTTCTAAGACACTAAAGAGATTCTAATCTAATTTTGCTCTCTATGTATCAGGGCAATAACAATGATCATGCAGGGAAAAGTGTCTGTGTATCCATTTGCATCGCATCATTAAAACACCCACAAGCTTATTAGAGCAGCGCTTATAATACAGAAAATAAAAAGATGCAGGTGTTGTCATTTGCAAAATACTTAGGGAACCATATGTGGCTGTTGCTCAGTTTTGCACCAACTACATATGATAAACTGACACAAAAAGACACTGGGGCAGATTTACTAAAGGGCGAAGTGGCTAACGCTAGCGACTTTTCGCAGAAATCCCATCCGCAGGTTCCCGTCTAGGGAACTATTAAATATTTTTGTGTGAGCATTTTTAACACATTTGATGGGCCTGACACATATATTTTAGGACATAAATGCACATATATTTTAGGGCATTTATGTCTTTATTAAGCTTCCTTGGACATTTGTAATAAAAAGTGGCCACTTCAAGCATTGGCACCAACATATCATAAGTGTATACGACTTTTATGCACCTCCCCTATTCAAATTAACCTAAGCGTAAGATTACTAATGAATTTTCGCTAGGCACAAATGAACGCTATCGAATCTTCGGTATAAAATGCTCGCACTGAAGAAGTATCGCTAATAAAAAGTCGCCATCGTTCGGCACCCAAGATGCAACCTCAAATTTTTGTGAATTAGCATAGTGGTAACGAATTTGCGCCTGGCGTAGTGGTGTGATGTGTGTGAATTGGTCGATGGCGAAAATTCTCTCTTTAGTGAATCTGATCCAGTTTGCTTTAACCAAGTCATGTTGGCCTGACTAGTTTTGTCACCCTGTGAAGGGTAGAGTTTCGTTCAATACCCAGTGAACTTTCTCGTTCTGTATTTTGTCATCCACAGAAAAAGCCACTACAGATTTTCTGGTTTGCTTTTTTTATTTTGATATATTTCACCACACATTTGAACTTTTTAGAGGCGCTTATATTAAAGGTCAACTCAAAACTTAGTGGCTTTAGAGGTTTTTGAAGGCACGATTAAACCCTTTTTTCTAACACCACGAATGCCATGAAAACTATTAAAAGATCCCAATATAAAAAGGACAAACCAAAAAAAAAACTGTGAACAATGTGCTAAAAAAAACCCCTCTAAAATAGCGAAAAAAAAGTCTGAAAATCTCTAAAAAAAAATCTGAAAGGCAAAAGAATAATCCAATAGTACCAGTGAAGCTGCTATTGGCTTCTATGGGACTTCTGCAGCTTTTTGTTAGAAAAAAAATTTTTTTTTTTTAGAGAATCAATACGATTTATGAAAAAAATAGAAATCCGAATTTTAGTGAATAGCCCCTTTAGAATTCTAAATTCTTGTGACAAAAACAGTGCACAGTGAGTTTATATAAGAAAAGCACTGCAAATTAAAAACGTATATTGTATGGTCCAATATGGATCATATTGTAGGCCCCTTGTTGATTCTATATGTAAAATAACTATCCTTTTTGTTTATTTTTAAACGGCAACGCTTATCCATGTGTATGATTAAAAAACAACCACACCGCACATGCACATGACCATTCCATGATCCAATTAGCCAAGGACTAAATGCGTGGATCAGAGATGATCAAACACATGGGTACATGGGATTATTTACCGTCTTAGACAGCTTCACTTAGAACATGGTTTCCTGTTACAAGTGTCCCCATCTGATAGTGGCTTATGACTTGCCATTTGCTACTATGCTTCAAAATATGTGAAAGGATTTTAGGAACTGTACTCCAAAACCCTCTGGGTCACAAGGTTAAAAAACCAATTACTTTGGTGTTTACAACATATTTACAGTAATCTAGTTTTTCTCCAGGATGTTCATAAATATAGATTTATTTGAATGCATGAATTCTTTTAAAATATGTACAAGAAACAATAAAATTAATTACCACCTATATAAAATGTAATTTCAAGACCTTCATATCCAGTTACAATAAAAAGAAAAGGATAATCAGAGAAACTGGTGTAGGGGACTGATAAATGTTTAATCATTTATGTTGCATTCCCCTAAGTTTTGGGCACCAAGGGGACGCTTAGTTCAACACTAAAAATTTGTATGTACAAAAATAGCCCCTCAAATAGCACATATATCTTGGACAAAGTTCATTATTTTAATTGTTTTATACATAAATACCTAGCTAGCTGGAAGTGGGATGTTACCTAGGTATTTATGTATAAAGCAATAAAAATAGGTAACTTTTTCCAAGATATATTTGTTATTTGAGGGGGGTGGAATGGATTTCTTACAAAAAAATTTTTAGTGACCCCTAAATATCCCAGCTTTGGCCACTAGATGGTACTGTGTGATACTATAAAAGCTAAGCACGCATGTGCTCAGGGTCCATTTTGTTAATCCCCTTACCTGTGAATGCAGGAAGGGTGAAGTGGAACCTAGACAAGTTCAGGTCTAGTAAGGATAGACTAACTCACTTTCATAGTTCACTCTAGGAGTGACAGATAGTTAGGCTATTAAGCCAAGTAGCTGAGGCTCCACCAAGTTGTGTGAGTAGGATTAGGATCCCAAGTACCAATTGCCCAGAAGTAGGGACTTTAGTAGAGGGATATTTACTAAAATCCAAATGTATTTAATATTTTTGTTAAACAAAGCTCGACTAAACGATCTTGCCTTATTTATCATTAAAATAACAAAAAATCAGATCGCTGAAAGACTCGATAAAATCGAGCAAAACCAGAATTGTACTGTTTTTGTTGGCTGAATCGCTTGATTTTTTCGGGTTATCAACCGAAAACCCTGAATTTTTTTGGATAATCAGGCTTAACCTAGTGCAGGCCACGATATGTTCAAATTTGGATAGAGACATCTGCCATTGAATTATTCATGACCTTGACAGGTTTGAGATGCCAGGTTTTTGGATTTGGGCTTTTTGCAGCATCAGGGTATAATAAATTGAAAAATTTAAGGTTTATTTTCCATAAAAATTTCAAGGTTTTGCCCCAAATACCCAGACCAGAAAAAACCTGAGGTTTAATAAATAACCCCCTGAGTGTTAGAGGTGCTCCAATTAGGGTAAAGGCTGAAAGCTGGGGGTACCTTCGTAGACACTTTTTATGCTATCGTCCATGTTCCTGTTATTCTGTATTTGAAATCCCTTGTGGATTATTCTCTTCAATAAATAGGTTCCCTGTTTGCAAGAACCACTGAAGCCCAATTATTGTGCATTGCACCCAGTTACAGTTACACAACACTCTGCCTCTACACCGTTGCAAGGGCTCTTAGTTTACTATAGGCTTACACTGGGGAAAAAGTTGCACCAGAAAACATTTGTCCTGCTCAGATGAGCACACTCTAAGTGGCAGATTTACTAAGGGTCGAATTTCGAGGGTTAAAAAAACCCTCTAATTCGACCCTCGAAGTAAAATCCTTCGAATTCGAATATCGAATTTCGAAGGATTTTACAGCAAAAGGTTTGATCGAACGATCGAATAAAAATCGTTTGATTGAATGTTCGAATAAAAATCGTTTGATTGAACGTTCGAATAAAAATCGTTCAATCGAACGTTCGAATAAAACGATAAAATCTTTCGAATCGAACGATTCAAAAGAACTTAGAAAAGTGCTGTGGAAGGTCACCATAGGCAACATTGCACTTCGGTAGCTTTAATTTGGCGAAGTATGAAGTCAAAGTTTTTTTTTAAAGAGACAGTACTTCGATTATCGAATGGTCGAACGATTTTTACTTCGAATCGTTCGAATCGTTCGAATCGTTCGAATCATTCGATTCGATCGAATTTGACCAATTCAATGGTCGAAGTATCCAAAAAATTACTTCGAAATTAGAATATTTTTGTATTTGAGCTATTCACTCGAGCTTAGTAAATCTGCCCCTAACACTAACAAGACAAAAAACCCTAATATTAGTATACAGTACGAATAATACAATACATTGAAACAAAACATGTTATTCTTGATCATATAGGCTCAACTTTTTTCTTAGAAAAAAAGTTGAGCGCCAGCGAGGATCACATTACTCCATTTATATTCCATTCATATTCCAATAGTCTAAAAAACTCAATTTTTTTAATGAACTATGAAAATAAATATAATTAAAGTTGTTTAGAGACAATTCCCATTAACTCCTATTGAACCTTGCTGGCTTTTACTTGCTGAGTTTTTTCTGCGACTTTTCACCATTTTGTTCTTTGATTCTCTAGAGTACCTTCACGTTATATTTCACTGCATCTTTTCTCGAATTGTGCTAAAAACTAAATGGTGACTTTGATAAATCGGCCCGTAGTGTTTTGATAACAGGGGTCAAATCACCGTCCTTAATATCTTCTTTTTGTTCCAAAAACTGTTCAAAAGAACCAAGGGAAACGATTGTGTGATATGAAATGATTCCCTCCTGGGCTGTTTAATGTAAGAAATAAGAAATAACATAATCCCTATTTGCTAGCTGTGAGTTGCATACAGGTGTATCCTGAATATCCTGCCATTAAAGGAGTACTCAAATACTCATAGCTTGGGTGTACTCTTGAAAAGTAACCTTCTTTTGTTACACAGTGGAGCAGCTGATGTTCATTTGTAAACTTTGATGAATAACAAGAATGTTTGAACAATTTATGGTTCAGCTCTGTTATGTTTTAGGGCAGCCTGCTGAGATAAGTGCTGCAATGCTGTACTTTTTCCAGGAGTGACTGATATTCATTGCTTCATTTTTAAGAGTAACCTTTTATGTATTAATAGCTGAGCGTAATAAAACAAATGCAACCTTTTTCTCCCCAGCACACACAGTAGCTATAAAACATCTAACAATTTCCCTCAATTACCTCTCTTGTAGACAAAAAGAGCTTTCTGCTGCAAAGGTGTAAAAATATAGTGATGCATAAGATTTATCATATTCTACATTACATGATGTCAGTGAAGCAAGTCGAGAGCCTCATTAGCATGCCAAGCTATACACAGCATACAGAAAATATTTTTTCACAGGAATAAGAAACACACAAACCACAAGTATTTTGCAGCACTGACATACAACTTGATTTAACCAAATTGTAGGGGTATCCACTCAAATGGGGGAGAAGTAAAAATGGGGTTGTTAACCTTTGTGTTGACTTTTAGTATAATGTAGAGTACGATGGTCTGAAAAATTTTGTAATTGTTTTTCATTTATTATTTGTGTTTTTTTTTTTAGTTATTTAGCTTTTTATCCAGCAGCTCTCCGGTTTTCAATTTAAGCAGTCTGGTTGCTAGGGTCCAAACTAGCGTTACTGCGCCAAGCAAAGCGAAGTTGCGCTTGCGTTGCCTAATTTGCATACAGCGGGAAGTTAAAGTACAATGGACGTATATGTTGCAGCAAATACATTACACTACACAAGCCTGGGAAACCTTAATAAAAGAGTTGTTATATTGCCCTACACATGAGCCCAATGTATAGTTTATGTGCTGTATGTTAGGAAATGTAGGGGGGCAGCCGGTTACCCCGAAAAAAATGTACGCTCTTTTGCAGCCTATCACCCTGAAAAAAGGAAAAGACGCTAGCGTTTTTTGGGACAGAGAAATTTTGAACTATTTTTTGAGGAAGTCCTATCTACTCTATTGCACTTCGCCTGGTCTGAGGTGGCGAAGGCAAGTCTGGCGCAAGAGGTTCAGTAAAATCCGCATCTTAGTGAATTTGCCAGTTACGTCCATTAGCCAGAGCGCATATTCACCTGGCGTTAGGGAGCGAAATACCGCTAGAGTCTATCTCCTTCGATAGCGAAGTTACATCAGCGACTGTTAGTAAATTTCCGAAATGACATCACGTTGGTGAATTTTCGCCAGCGTTAGTCACTTCGCCCATTAGTAAATTTGCCCCTTGGACACTGGCACAAAGCAAAATGCAAAGGGGCAGATTTACTCAAGGATGAAGTGGCTAACTAGTGTCAATTCACTAGTGTTACCGCCCCCAGGGACATCGCCAATTTACAGGCGTCACTTCACTAGCGAAAGAGACATACGCTAGCGGTCATTCACACTCTATTGCCAAGTGAATTTTCACTCTGGCGAATGGAAATTCACTAAAATGCGGATTTTACTGAACGTTACCTCTTTCGCCAGACTTTTCTTCACCAGCTCAGACCAGACGTAGTGCAATGGAGTGCATAGAACTTCCTCAATCTTCTGTTACTTACATCATATTTTTAGTTGAAAAAAAAAAATTTTGGGTGTCTTTTCCTTTTTTCAGGGTGATCGGCTGCAAAAGTTAAGTTAAATTTTTGTTTTTGTGTAACCGGTTTCCCCCATACATTTTCTAACATATGGGAACATTATTTTACAGTGGGCTTTTGTGTAGGGCATTATAACAACTCAATTGACTTTATTAAGGTTCCCTTGGCATGTCTAGTTATCAGTGTAAATGCAATGTATTAGATGCAACATATAACATAAAGACGTCCATCCAGCGCCTCTAACGAAGTTGCGCTAGGCAGAATTGAACGCTAACTCATCTTCACTTTGATTTGCTCGCATTGCCGAGGTAACACTAGCGAAAATAGCAAATTTCGCCTGGCGAAGTGTTGCAATGGGTGCGAAGCCATCGCTGGCGAATTTTCGCCCATGAGTAAATGTGCCCCAAAGTTGTGCAATTGGTCAGCTTTGCTTATTCACAGTACTGGAGTATTGCATTTGATTTTGACAAAAGCGTGGGGTAGAATGTACAGTTTTACCTATTGCCTAATTACAGTTGACATCACCTACTTGCATAGAAATTCCCTCACTTCAGAAGAATTCAGAAGACATATAAGAAAGTACACAGCACATTTAGAGTTGGCTCTGAGCAATATTGAGTATATAGTGTTTACAATAGACCCAGTAGAACATGAAGCAGAAATGGTGAAATTTAAACCTCTCTATAATTGTGATTGCTTGTGTAAATCCACCTTATGTAAGAAATTTTTAAATACAGGTTTGGCATCTGTTATCCAGAAAGCTCCAAATTACAGAAAGCCTGTCTCGCATAGACTACATTTTATCCAAACAAGGCAAATTTTTTAAAATGATTTTCTCTCTCTCTCTCTCTCTCTCTCTCTCTCTCTCTCTCTCTCTCTCTCTATATACTGTAATTAATCCTTATTGGAAGCAAAACCAGCCTATTGGGTTTATTTAATGTTTCATTCTGGATAACAGGTCCCATACTTGTACTGTTTACTTAGATTTCATACACTACACCTGAAGTCCAATTATTTTTCCAAAAACGCATTTACAGTTTCTTCAGTTTTCCTTGTTAATGTATAAGCTAATACTTGTATGTTTGAGTCACGATTAGTACAGAAAGAGTATTTTTAAAAATACTGTAGCATATTGGAACACCAGCAAATCATACTTCTACTCATTGTTGTATATTTTCTTTCAACACATACAAGAACTAAATACAATCACAAAACATCCTTATATTCTGATTAAAAAACTTTCTCTTTTCCAGGGTTGAGCCGGGCAGCAGCCTAAATATCTTTATAAATCCCTCTAATTTGAATTATTCTGCCATGAATCCTTCAGACTTTCTCTGAATCCTGAAGTTTTTATGGATTCAGTGGAGCCTTTGCAACAATGCTAAGCATGTCCGGACTGAGAATTAAAATAGGCCCTGGCATTTCAGGTACACAGAGGCCCAAACAGCCCCATCAGCCAACTAAATAGTGACTTTCTATGGGACCTTATAGCAGCCCCTCTGGCATTTGCCAGAACCCACAGATTGCCAGTCCGGGCCTGATGCTAAGGATTTGTGAAGAATATGTATCTAGTGGCAGAATCATTTCATGTATATTTAATGAATATTAACATGTAGGCAATTTGGGTTGAGTTAAAAATATAGAAACAAATATTAGTGGCTCTAAAAAGTATAGAGAAAATATATGGATTGGCAGTCCAGTTCAAGACAAAAGATAAAAACACAATAAAACCTACATAAATCTCTTAAAAAGATTGCTATTATATATGGATATTCAAATTGTAGAGAATAATGCCAATGTTAACTGTGTATCTAATGCACAGAAGAGTTGGCAGTGCCAAAAGCTGTGTCTAACACGGCCAATATAAGGTGCCAATGGGTCCAGGGCAAAGATCTCATTAGTGAGACCCCTGTGGCTGCTCCAATAATTTTGTTTATACAGGTATGGGACCTGTTATCCAGAATGCTTGGGACCTGGGTTTTTCTGTATAACTCATCTTTCCATAATTTGGATCTTCATACCTTAAATCTACTAGAAAATAATGTAAACATGAAATGAACCCACTGGGCTGGTGTATAACCATGGAGCTCAGCCAATTCTGGGGTTTTCTTCAGTCAAAAGTTATAGCTCATGCAAGGTCTGATGGTGGGCCCTAGGCAAATGGCCTTTGAATCCTTTTATTCCGTTCCAACTCCACCCAACCAGTAGCTCAGGGGCAACATGTCCAAACCAAATCCCTGGATGTTGCTCCCAGTAGCCTCAAAGCAGGGGCTTATTTTTGAATTCCTGGTTTGGACAAAATCTCCTGTAGGCTGCCAGTCCACATAGGGGCTACCAAATAGACAAGCACAGCCCTTATTTGGCACCACCAGGAACATTTTTGATGCTTGCGTTGCTTCCCAACAATATCTGAATGTTGCTCACAGGTAAAGAAGGCTGGAGACCCCTGCTCTAAACACCACACCAGTGTGCATTCCCTGAATATGATATTTAAGTGGTATTTAAAGTGCGTAGACCTACATAGATCTTTGGGTACAAGTGGAAGAATTGACCTGGGCTGAGTATTATTAAGTTATATGTGCAGTGGGTGCTGTGTTAGCTGTTTATAAAATAGGAGTTGCAAATGCCTTGGGTCAGAAGGACCATTCTAAAGTGCAGCTACGGCACATCTAATGTAGCATTATGATTACTATCACAAAGAACATATTAATAGTGTATGGCTTCTGAGACTTACTGTAATTTTTTCCTTAGCTAATTACAACTTGTTTGCTTCTGTGCTTTGCTGTAGCAAACTGTTGCATTAATCAGTTAAAATAGAAACAGCTAATCACAAAAGGTGAATGTGTTCTTGCACACCATCAGTTCATCACAGCACAGTTGATGTAATAAAGATGGCCATTAAGTGGTTAGCGCTTTCTCCAGGGGGATAACAGTATTTGCAGAATTAAAAGGGAACATTGGTGTATTTGCCTGTTAGGAGTTGCAGGATTATGAGATTTTAATGATAGAAAATATTCATGTCTTACATCTAATTTGTGTGAGTGCTGTGTTATTAAATGTATGAGCTTAAGTACACGGGGAGCCTCAATGATGAAGGGTTAAATAGTTCCACAATAATGGGGACAAAAGACATAGGGGCAGATTCCCTAAAGGGCGAAGTGACTAAAGTTAGCGAAAATTCGCCAGCGTGACGTAATTTCTGAAACTTCGCTGATTTCCTAACGGTGCAGGTGTCACTTTGCTAGTGAAGGAGATAGACGCTAGCGTTGCTTCGCGCTCTAACGCCAGGTGAATTTTCACTCTGGCGAACGGACGTAACTCCACAAATTCATTAAGATTCGGATGTTATTGAACATTACCTCATTCGCCAGACTTGCGTTCGCCAGCTCAGACGAGGCGAAGTATAATGGAGTGCATAGGACTTCCTCAATTTTTAGTGCAACAAAGTGATAGCCTGCAAAAGTCCTTAACATTTTTTTTGGGTAACCGGGTTCCCCCCCATTTTCTAACATATAGAACATAAACTATACACTGGGCTCATGTGTAGGACATTATAACACCTCTATTTTATTTATTAAGGTTCCCTGGAGTTGTGTAATGTAATGTATTTGCTGCAAAATATACGTCCACGTAACTTTATCAATTCCCGCCGTATGCAAATTAGGCAACGCCAGTGCATCTTCGATTTAAATTGCCGAAGTAACGCTAGCGGAAATTCACCAGCGTTCGGCGCCCTGGACGCAACTCTGTCCTAGCGAATTCACGCCTGGTGAAGTGTTGTGATGGCTGCGAAGCCGTCGCTGACGAATTTTCGACGGTTAGGAATTTTGCCCCAAATACTTTTAGAATCTAGAGAACAACCGTGCTATATTATACAGCAGGGATTGAATTTAATGATGACTGTAAGAAATTCCTTGAGATCCAAGGGTTTATTTATGAACACGGTCCTTGTGCCAATACATACTCCTTGCAACATGTGCCCAGTGTCAATATACCAGTTCCCTCTGCTTGAGGAAGAAGTGCATAAGATATAAAAAGTCAAGACAAAAATTGCTTTCAATAGAAACTACATTTTAAACCACTGACAAACTGTAATTAATGTTTATTGCAAAGTTGTTTAAAATTATTTTTTTTTCATTATTGAAAAATACTTTTTGGGTGGAGGATACCTTAAAGGGTTGGTTCACCTTTAAGTTAACTTTTAGTATGTTATAGAATGGCCAATTCTTTTCAGTTGGTCTTCATTGTTTATTTATTTTATTTTTTTAATGAATTGCCTTTTTCTTCTGACTCTTCCTAGATTTCAAATGAGGGTCACGGACCCCATCTAAAAAACAAATGCTCTGTAAGGCTACAAATGTATTTAGTTATTGCTACTTTGTATTACTCATCTTTATATTCAGGCCCTCTCCTATTCATATTCCAGGCTCTTATTTAAATCAATGCTGAAATTGTAAACTGGAGAGCTGCTGAATAAAAAGCTAAATAACTAAAAACAAACACAAATAAAAAAGGCAAACCAATTACAAATTATCTCAGAATATCACTCTCTACATCATACATAGGGGCAGATTTTCTCAAGGGCGAAAATTCGCCAGCGACTGCTTCGTAGCCATCGCTACACTTCTTTTTCATTTATCTGCTATCTTTTGCTAGCCATATGCTGGCAGATCCACTCATTTAATGAGGTTAAAGGACATGGACGATGGAACTTGAGTGAGTTGCAGGGGGAGCATAAGAGCCAACCAGAATGATTGAGATCACAACGTGTGTGCGCGTGTTGGGGGCACAGAAAGTTGGAAATCCAAATGATTTGTCTTTAGTGGTCAGGAGGTGAGACAAATCCAGCTGATTAAAATCTTTAGAACCCTGTGATAATAATTAAATCACAATAGGTCCCAATGAATTCCCATCAGGAGAGGATCACGCCAATGGTTCAATGCAGATGTCTTAGAGGGGGATTAGCAGCACCCATCATCCATGCCACCTTAATCAGAGGTAGAGGCCTTAATATCCACCAATCTGCTGATGTTAAGACACCAAGGTGCCTCAATTCAAAAGCAATGGCTGCGGTGAGAAGTCAAAAAAGCTGTGTATGAAAAAGCAGATAACGTGCAAAATGTTACAGCGGCATGAAGATACACTCACCAACACAACAGCAGCAGTTGGTATGCAATACACAGTACACGTATCTGCATTCTGCACTGCAAAGGCATTAAGAGACAATATTCACAGAAGGGATTTCTTGATGTAATTGCATTTTCATGGCAACACAGATAAGAATACAAGGAATGAAAATGCCAGAAATATTTTACATATACCCTGCCTGTAAGGCTTAGATGAAACATATTTCTTTAATTTAAAGCATTTAATATATTAGTTAAAAAAAAATAGAGAGAGAGAGAGAAAGAAAGAAAAACATTCTATATACAAATTCCCTTTACTTGGAGTTTGTCTTGAACTAAGCCTAAATCTCAGGAAAGGAGAGGACATGTGTATAGAGTGTTTATTTACTAATATATTTGATTCTGTAAATCAAAGATATATATTTTCACATTTACCATCCCTCACCTATACAGATGCAATTCATTTTTTTCCTTCCTCTAGATATGAACAGGATTCATCTGAGATTACCGGCGATTAGGGATGGGCGAATTTATTGGCCGGTGAATAAATTCGCGAAACCGGTGTAAAAATTTGCTTGCGTCCACGCTGGCATCAACAATGAGACTCTGGCGCCGTTTTGCAAATTTTCGCCCGTTTTGAAAATTTCGCGGGAAATTTGCAAATTATTTGACTAAGCAAAACGCCACAGATTCGCCCATCAATACCGGTGATGGAATGCACATACTTTGATGGGGTATTGTGTTAGAAATGTATAGTAAGCTTACATTTAAAGGGATACTGTCATGGGAAAAACATTTTTTCTCAAAATGAATCAATTAATAGTGCTGCTCCAGCAGAATGCTGCACTAAAAATCCATTTCTCAAAAGAGCAAACAGATTTTTTTATATTCAATTTTGAAATCTGACATGGGGCTAGACATTTTGTCAATTTACCAGCTGCCTCCAATCATGTGACTTGTGCTCTGTTAAACTTCAATCACTCTTTACTGCTGTACTGCAAGTTGGAGTGATATTACCCCCCTCCCTTTCCCCCCCCAGCAGCCAAACAAAAGAACAATGGGAAGGTAACCAGATAACAGCTCCCTAACACAAGATAACAGCTGCCTGGTAGATCTAAGAACAACACTCAATAGTAAAAACCCATGTCCCACTGAGACTCCTTCAATTACATTGTGAAGGAAAAACAGCAGCCTGCCAGAAAGCATTTCTCGCCTTAAGTGCAGGCACAAGTCACATGACCAGGGGCAGCTGGGAAATTGACAAAATGTCTAGCCCCATGTCAGATTTCAAAATTGAATATAAAAAAATCTGTTTGCTCTTTTGAGAAATGGATTTCAGTGCAGAATTCTGCTGGAGTAGTACTATTAACTGATGCGTTTTGAAAAAAACATGTTTTCCCATGACAGGATCGCTTTAAGCTTTCTGATCGCATAAGAGGATTCCTTATTGCTTGAATTTTAATACTTTTTTTCTTTTCTAAATTTTACTTCAGTGGCTTTCTATATTCGGAAAGCTATGATCATGTTTTTACCATAAAGCAATAATTTAATTTTACACAATGTAGAAAAAAAGAATAGGGCCGTGATTTGCTTACAGTGGTGTATGGTAAATGTATACAAAATATGACGACAACAATAACAAAGGTGTTAACTACATAAAGGGGTGCAAATAGGGTTGTGAAATTCCCATAAAATGTGCAGCAAAAGCAAAAAGTAATTTCAGCGGGCATTAAAAAACAAAATACAAATTTTTTTTATTATTATTTGGCCGACAACATCCCTCAATGCCAGCAGGTGGTACAGCTCCTTTTGCCTTGTCTCCATGACAAATATAATCATAAGGTTCACTTTAACTTGACTAGGGCTTTACCATGTTCTCAAGAAAAAGGGTTGGCCATTGTGGATACATTTTACTGTACTAATGAACAATGGTTTGTAGTGCCCCTCGCTTTAAACCCATTTTGCACTTATGATGTCATCTCTCTCAAATTAGAAAATGAGAAGACAAGGAAGGATGGTTAAGAGATTTTTGGGGGGGTTTGTTAATTTGTTTTGTATATATGGATTATATATACAGGAATGGGATCCATTATCCAGAGACCTGTTATCCAGAAAGCTCTGAATTATGGGAAAGCCATTTCCCATAGACTCAATTTTAATCAAATAATGAAATTTTTTTTAAATGATTTTCATATTGCCTTTAATAAAAATGCAGTACCTTGTACAAACTAAGATACAATTAATCCTTAATGGAGGCAAAATGATCCTTTTGGGTTTAATTAATGTTTTCATTATTTTTTAGTAGACAAAGTATGGAGATCCAAATTACCGAAATACCCATTATCCATGAAAACCCCATGTCCCGAGTACTCTGGATAACATGTCCCATACCTGTTATAAACCCGTGAGAAACACATGAAAACAACATGGCTAAATGATAAGTAAATAGCTAAAGTAATTTAAAACGTTAACCGATCGTAGAATCTACATTCTGTGGATAAAAGTACGAAGTGCTACAGAATGTAAATTCTATGATGTGCTGCACTTCCAGGTCGGGTCTCAAACCGATTGCTCCATCCCAGCTTGTTCCCCCATCCCTAGGCAACGAGCAGAGTGGGGGATCATACAGGGCTCCAAGGCTGTATTAGGCACGTGGATTTTACATGTCCTTCTGCTGCACAAACTTGTGGAATGCCCAGTGCCGAGCCCTACCCGCTGGATCAAGGAGCACTCTCTTCATGGGACCCCTCAAGCCCTTCCTTAATGAACTGCGGCTTCTTCCCAGGTAAGTGTAACACTTACAAACACACACAGTACACTAATACACACTTACATTCACACTTACACATACATTTTTGAGAATTGGGGGGGTCACACACTCTCACACACTTGCACACACGCACATAACACACAATTTGGCCAATTGTACACACACATATGCACTTATACTATTTTGTGGTTTGTTTTTTTCTTATTGAATCGTCTGTGTTTTTGCAGAATAGGTTTTTGTTACTGTATCACCATAGGAAAAGGAATGAAAAACCAGAGCAAGGGTACAGATTAAAGGGATTTTGTCACAGGAAAAAATTTTTTTTTGCAAAACGCATCAGTTAATAGTGCTACTCCATCAGACTTCTACACTGAAATCTGTTTTTGAAAAGAGCGAACAGATTTTTTTATATTTCATTTTGAAATCTGTCTGGGGCTAGACATGTTGTTAGTTATCAAGCTGCCCTCAGTCATGTCTTGTGTTCTGATAAACTTCATTCACTCTTTACTGCTGTACTGGAGTGATATTAACTCCCTCGCCGCCCCCTCCCCCCTGCAGCCTATCAACAGAACAATGGGAATGTAACAAGATAACAGCTCCCTGGTATATATGAGAATAGCAAAAATAGTAAAAATCCAAGTCCCACTGCAACTTCTTCAGTTACATTGAGTAGGAAACACAACAGCTTACCTAAAAACCGTTCTAATGTGAAGTGCTGGCTCTTTCCGGACACACATAACCAGGCAAAATGCCCTGAGATGGCTGCCTACACACCAATATTACAACGATGGCTGAAACTAGTTACAAGTATAGTTTATATGTATTTGTTATTGAATATTTGGCTGTAAAGAAATGAGACTATTTTGCAATCAAGACGATTTCCAGCCCTATATTTGTTCAGGTCCTGTTGACTCATAATAAGGTTACAGTTTCATACTATATGCTCTACTGTAGTTCTGGAAATATCCAAGACCAGCATTTACCCCAAATCTCTCCCTAGCTGGCCTTCAGTCCCACCCCCAACCATTGCTTTTTGGTTCTAGTTAACATATGCCAAAAGTGTTTGAGACCGAAAGAGATGTTGAAAAACAAGGGGATCCATGGGAAAGAGTATACAGCTAACTAAGAATATGCATGCATTTGGGCAGCCATGCAAAAGGGCATTTTAATTAGGACCCACACCATTCACCCTGCTCAAATCAGTCAGAGCATCCCAATGTTGACTTTTTTTTGTGAAAATAGACTTTTTTGTGAAATAGGATGAATAGGAGAAATAGGATGAATGTAATATGATTGTACCCATAATCCTGACCATAAATTAAGTCATTTTAGCCTAAGTGAACTATGTGGTAAGCCATTTTCTGAATATCAGGCCATTAATTGTTGAGGAAATCCTGCTGCTTTGATATCAATACATTTTAGTACATATTTAATCATGGAGCAGCACAAACCAGTGGAAATGGCATAACTGAGGGAATGCTGCCAAGTTATTACTTTGTGATTTTGTCCCTTTAACAACTTGCAAAGTAATAAAACCACAAAATCCCAGAGAAACTGGTCCTCCATTAACAATTATTAAAAGCACTTAATTAAAAGCTCTGAAGTAAGATTGAATTTGTTCTGCTAATAACTTCCACAGTGGGGAGAAAACGACAAGAAGCCTCAATTGCTTAAACATAAAATAGTTATTCTAATGATCACTCAATGATAAAGTGAAAAGATTGTACTAAATGCTCTGTTATGATCAGTAAACTAGTTTAATTCAAAACAAGCCTCCTGAATTGATTCACCTTCACAACAAGAATTATACTAAATTTGTACTAATATAAACGGAGTTGTAACATTTACCAAATAAATGATCGCATTTAGGATTCACTTACTAAGGTGGTGCAAAGTGTAAAATGTTTTTGCCCAGAATGCAGGGTTTTACCAAGAATTCTAGTGTAATTGCTTAAACAACATATCTATGTTGTGCATATCATTTTATATTTTTCTGTTATGTTTAATTCTCATAAACTAATTTCTGTGTCTCTCTGGGCAAAATGTATTTGAGGATGTCTCAGAGATAATTTTCAAATAAATCATAGTTTTCTCTCACTTTAAAAAAAAACCCAGTAAAATATTAAATGCAAATCAAAATGTCAGATGAAACTTGTTTATTTTGTTTATCTATTGTAATAATTTAGCTGCTGTGACTGAGTGCATTCTTTTATGTACCTTTAACATTTGTAATACTGTATATAATTTTTCTCTTCGTACTGCAAAATATGTTGGCATTTTATAAATAAAAGATGATAAATAGGACAACATTTCATGGAAATGGAAGATGTGTTGCAATATTTAACATACTCTTTCACCGGTGCAGATTGTGCAAACCGCTTATCCTTTTGTTGCTTTTCTGATGTTTAGAAATCCAAGGGGTCATATTTAAGAAATGTATTTGTATACCTTTGTGATCTTGTTGTTCACTCTCCTTAATTCCTTAATGCTTTTTCTCTGTCTAGAAGCATATTTATCAAAGTGTAAACAGACATTTGGCCACTGCTTATCAGAGAAGAACTCCATACAAATGAATAGATTTGTACAGTTCTTGTCTGGCAAATTGGCACAATTTCTATGTCCACCCTTGATACATATGCCCTTAGTTTTTACATTTCAAACAAAAGTTGGAGAACGCTGGGTTGGCAGCCTGAATAAAAAATTGTGGCTACTGCCATGTCCCCTTACTATAGAAGCTATGGGATTCCCTACCTGTAAGCTGTATGATTTCCATGCATAGCAGAGGATTTATCATTATGATGGTTCTCTGCAAGTCTTTAATATATTGCTCCTAATAGCATGCCAGCAAAAATGTCTGAGATCTTTTGTTTTGGTTTTTGATGCAGTTTTCTGACACTGAAACAGCATATATTTGCTTGTCAACAGAATATACTGTATTGCGTATTAACCATACATATACTGTATATGGGGCCAAAGTGCTAGGGGGCTGTCACGTATGGTAAACCCAAACCTCAGGGGAGTGACTGGATTCTAAACATGCTCTTCTGCCTATAACAACCACCTTTGGATCTGGTGCCACTAGGACTTACAGGAGAATCTAGTAACTCCCACAGGGACAGACAAAGGGCACCAACTGTATACTCTGGGGAAGGAGCTGGTGAGGAAGGAGCTGGACATAGTCAGAAAGGTCGGGTCAGAACCAGATAACAGCAGCAGAATCGTGAGGCAAACTCAAGGTCAGGAACAAGCCGGGTCAGAATCAGGAAGTCACACAGGGGACAGGAGTCAGTGAATCAGTGCAGAGCAGGGGGTGTTATAGCCAGACTAATGGCTTAAACTGATCAGCAAAAATAATAAAAGTTGATACCAATTACACCGTTACTTGCCTGCGCCACTGCTTCTGTCCCACTTAGAAGCCAATAGACTGCAATTTCTGTAAAGGTTGTGGACAAAACATGCTCCAAACCGCAGAAGCTTTGCTGCAAGGTTTATTCAACACAACATGTTTCGAGCATTGTGGCTTTTTATCAAGTGTTTACAGGTGCACATCATACAAAAGACTTTAAATACATTTGACTCCTCCCCTCCACCGTGATAGGTAGATAAATTAATTTAAAAAAATTAGTTTAAAAAAACCCAAGGTCATCAAAGGTTACTGCAAAGGGGGTTTGTTCGCCTAACCTCCATTTTGATCCAATCTTATATGCATCAATTAGTATTCCCTCCATTAGTGCCAAGTGTTATAAGTCCATACAAAATCAATTGTGATCAAAAAAGCTGACAAAGGAGGTGCTATAGTAGTGATGGATAAATGTATGTACGAAAAAGAGGTGATGCGGCAGTTAGATACCCCAGGGAACTATCGGAAAATCCCTAGAGATCCTACCCATGATATAAAAAAAGAAATAATTTATATGGTTAATGATGCACTGCTAAATGGTACAATTAGCAAAAAAAATGCAGATTTTCTAGTAACAGACCATCCTAGAATCCCAGTTCTTTACTTATTGCCAAAAGTACATAAATCTTTGGAGAATCCACCAGGTCGCCCAATTGTATCGGGAATAGGTGCAGTTTTAGAACCACTAAGTAAATATGTTGATTTTTACCTGCAGCCATTGATTAAACAATTACCAAATTGTTTGAAAGACACAAGGGAACTATTAAGGAAAATTAACACACTAGAAGGCGTAAATGAAAACTGCACATTGTGTAGTATAGACATAGAAAGCCTCTATACGTCGATTCCACAGGAGGAAGGTATAAGTTGTGTAGAAGAGTACCTACTAGAAACTAATTTGCCAAACAACTTGATATATTTTCTGTTAGATTGCCTTACCATGGTTCTTAAAAAGAACTATTTTAGGTTTAAGGGGGAGTACTATTGGCAGACCCAGGGGACATCGATGGGTGCGGCAGTTGCCCCAGCTTTTGCCAATTTATTTGTACACCATCTAGAAAATAAATTCTTTTTGCAACATAGATACAAAAAACATATTTTGACATACCAAAGATATGTGGATGATATCCTAGTAGTCTGGGAAGGAGACATTGAAAAATTCCACACCATGGTGAAAGAAGCAAATCAAAGCCACCCCACAATTAAGTTCACCACAGAGGTGGCATCAAAATCCCTGAATTTCTTAGATGTTCAATTAACATTAAAGAATGATAAAATTTGCACAGATCTGTATAGGAAAAGCACAGATAGTAATAACCTCTTGAATGCATCAAGTTTCCACAATCCAAAATGCATTAATGCCATACCAAAGGGCCAATGCTTCAGAGGAAGGTGGGTATCAGACAGCCGCAGTAGAATTGATTGAACGTTTCACAGAAAAGGGGTATAAGAAAGAGAGACTGACCTCCGTGGCAAAGGAGGTGGAAAAAATACCTAGAGAAACATTATTAATTGAAAAACAAAGAAAAATTGAAAATAATAGAATCCCTTTGGTAAGCCTCTATGGTAGACATAGCAAAAATGTGGAAAAAATTGTTAAGAAATTTTGGCCTATTTTACAGAATGACAAAGCCCTAAGTAAAACCACCACAGATATACCACTGTTCTGTTATAAACGGGGCTATACAGTCAGAGATATACTTTGTCCTGCTGAACCAAAAGTAAGCAGAATGCGGAAAATGTTTAAAGGTAAACCAATTAAGGGCACATTCTCTTGTCTAAACTGTGTCTGTTGCCCATCTGTTATAAAAGGGGATAAAGTACAACACCCGACAAAGGGAAGTAACATTCAGCTACACAGCTATGCAACCTGTGAATCAGTGGTTAAAATGCCCGTGTGGCATAGTATACGTGGGCCAAACAATACGCAAGGTTAAAGAGAGGATTAAGGAGCATAAAGGGGACATTCCTAATTTCAAAAATGGCACAGCAAATGACACCCCGGTTTCACGTCATTTTAACCTAAACAAACACCATGTGTCCCAGCTAAAATGGTTGGTGCTAGAAGTGGTGGAGCCACCTCAAAGAGGAGGTGATGTTAAAAAACTATTATTACAGAAGGAAGCAATTTGGATAAAGAAATTGAATAGTTTCGCTCCAGCAGGTATGAATGACCAATGGAGTGTTGCAAGTTTTTTGTAACATTTAGTTACAGTTCTAAAATAAGTGTGTATAAATATACTATGTTGCTATATCTGTGTACTAATTTAACTTTGTATCTTTTCCAGTGAAATGTGGCTGCCCTTTAGGTACAGATTAGAATAGAAACAAGAATCTACAGTTACAGCACTACAGAGTGGTAAGAGAAATTGGACAGTATCGCTATAGAGGCAGGTAAACTAAATATTATGTATTCGTGCAAGTATTGCTTAATCTACAGTATACAAAAGATTGATCACATGTATGTGAATACTAGAAGCAATTCTGGACTCTTACTTGTAGGCTTGATTGCAGTACAAGGGGGTAAAGTGTAACAAACTAATGGAGGGAATACTAAATGATGCATATAAGATTGGATCAAAATGGAGGTTAGGCGAACAAACCCCCTTTGCAGTAACCTTTGATGACCTTGGGTTTTTTTAAACTAATTTTTTTTAAATGAATTTATCTACCTATCACGGTGGAGGGGACGAGTCAAATGTATTTAAAGTCTTTTGTATGATGTGCACCTGTGAACACTTGATAAAGAGCCACAATGCTCGAAACATGTTGTGTTGAATAAACCTTGCAGCAAAGCTTCTGCGGTTTGGAGCCTGTTTTGTCCACAACCTTTACAGAAATTGCAGGCTTAAACTGATCACCTGTGGCCAGATTCGCAACAGCGGAAACAAGCCATGCCTACTTGCAAATACAGGGATAGCAATACCAAGACCTCAGCTGTCTCATATAGGGGCAAATTTACTAAAGGGTGAATTGACTAACGCGGGCAAAAGTAAAAAGAAAAAAACGTAATATCGGTACTTCGCCGATTTACTAACGGTCGCTGGCGTAATGTCGCTAGCGAAGGAGATAGACTCTAGCGGTACTTCGCTCCCTAATGCCTTTGCCATCTAGCCTTTGCCACCTCAGACCACGCAAAGTGCAATAGAGTAGATATTTTTATTTTTCTAAGTCCCAAAAAACGCTGACAACTGTTCCTTTTTCAGGGTGATAGGCTGAAAAAGAGTGTAAATTTTTTTTGGGGTAACCGGCTTCCCCCCTACATTTTCTAACATATGGCACATAAACTATACACTGAGCTCATGTGTAGGGCAATATAACAACTTTATTTTATTTTATCAAGGTTCCCAGGCTTGTGTAACGTAATGTATTTGCTGCAACATATACATCCATTCAACTTTAACTTCCCACTGTATGCAAATTAGGCAATGCTAGCGTAACTTTGCTTCGTTTGGTGCAGCAACGCTAGTGCAACTTCGCCAGCGTTCAGCGCCCTGGACACAACTTCGGATTTTAGAGAATTATCATTGTCCTGTCGAATCTACACCTGGTGGACTGTTGCGCTGTGAGTGAAGCCGTTGGAAGTTAGTGAATTTGCCCCATACAGTAGAGGTAATGCAGACTGCATAAAAACACCAGGTCACTGGTTCAAGCCCAAGTAAGATGTTACAGGGGCCCATTTAAAATTGCTTGTGCTTTTTGGCATGAGCAATCTTTAATGAAACCCTATGTGAGTTTACTAATCATCCGAGGTTTCATGCCAGAAAAAGCTTCAGCTTGCCTGAATGGGCTTTTGGAACAAAGAAAACATTGGCACCTAAAAGCTGCATACGTTTTTCTCCATTACAAAAGCCCATTTGGGCAAACTTTAGGAAGGTTGCCGAGTTTTTTTTGGCATGAAACCCCGCATGATTAGTAAACTCACGTGGGGCTTCATTAAAAATTGCTCCTGCCCAAAAGCACAAGCAATCATAAATGGGCCCCTTAGTCATTGTACTTTGCAAGCATAGACTTATAAGGAAGGTAAATGCAGGCAGAAGACCATATCAACTAGCCGATATGGCCATACCCTGGCCAAAAATGAAATATCTGACCAATTTTCAGTTAGATAGAAGCACATAATGATTCAAAAAACATACAGGTAATGGCTTTAAGTAAATAGTTATTTTAAACAAAATAATAATTGCTCAATAGTCCTTTTTTACTGAAATCAAATGTATTTTCTGCCTTTTCCTACCATAAAACTGCTGATCAATAAATCAATGCTAATAATGTATTCCCACAGTCCTACTGCTGGAATTTATTACGTACAGTTCCTAACAATGTTGCTTTGTTTGCCTTAATAAACAATAAAACAAAGGAATACAGGTGCATTTAGCCCCGAGGAAGACTTTTCAGGAAAGGGAAATAATTATCCATTTAGTGTGGTCTGCACAAGCTTCTTGCTCGTCCTCATTAGACATTTATCAGTTGCTTCGAAAAATTACCCTACTGTACCATCAAATCCCTATCAATAAGTAATACAGCCTTGCCAGAAGCAGGCGATCGACTTTCTCGCTTGTGCTAAAATTACAAGCTTCACGTTTGCGTGATGGAATTTGTTAAATCAATCCCTAGGTTTCCCTTTTTTCCCATTTACATTCGTTTTATGTACTTCTGCAGTTCTTCGTGATCAGCTGTTGAGTTTGGAGGCTAAGATTTTTTTATCACCTTACCTAAGTTCTAATCACATTTTTAATTGACATATTTTCTAGGGAAAAAAAAATTAGCAAAAATATTACTACCCATAAATAGTGGCACTTAAACAAATGCTTCAATGCATGCCAGCCATGTCATTGAATGGCGTATTTTATTTTTATTTTTTTTTTATAATGAAATCATCGGCTGTGGCTTTTCTCAGCATTTTATTTTTCGGTCTCTTGGCTTCAGGTGCTTGAATCATATCACATTATTCATTGAGATTGATACACTCATTGCTTTCATTTTAAAATTCTATACCCAGTCAAGCAACTGAATGAATTCTTAAGAGTTTCAAGCCAATGCTTTATTAAAAAAAGTACATAAAATTGAAAGCACGGTTATCCTTGCCTATTTGGCATTAATAATACAGTCACCTCTGGGTAGTCTCTACTTTGCTTTGAATCAACCTGACTTACTAGGAGAAGGCTTTCTAAACATAGATTCAGTTTTTTTATTTCATTCATGAACATCTTCATGTCCTTTATACAACATTTTTACTCACCTTTTAGATGGCCTTTATTTTATCTTTTCATATACAGTTCATTGCAAGATGAGTCTGTCGGCTCTAGCAAGAAAGAATATTAAGGTACTTGGTTCAGCAATGTCAGTATGTTATTTGTTTAGAATATTAATAAACATTCTCTAAGCATGTGGATTAATGTAATGCAAATCAAATTTATATATAATAAACTTCCACTGTAGTAAATAATTAATGGGGTTAATCAGGTTATTCTTTTATTAATATGCAAAAGAGTTCAACCTTACATGAACCCTAATTATACTGACCCAGAGAAAGTTAGAAGCCAAGTCAATTATTTGCTAGTTTAATTAATTAAATCTAAATATATATATGATCCATTTTCCGTAAACTTCTGTTGAAATCATTCAGAAAGCCCCAAATTACTGTATGAAGATCCAAATTAAGAAAAGATAACAGGTCCCATACCTGAGCAGAAGGAAATATAGCTCAAACCATGGTGCTGTTGCAAAGAACCATATAATCATACAGGGATGCACTCAGGGACTTTTACTTTTACATTTACCAAGGGTTTAAAGTGAATTCCAAGTGAATTTTCAAATTCAAAAACTTCGAATTTCAAAGTAATTTTTGGATACTTTGACCATCAAATAGGCCAAAATTCGATTTGAATTGAAAAACTTCGAATATTCGACCATTCGAAAATCAAAGTACTGTCTCTTAAAAAAACTTCGACACTTCGCCACCTGCCGAATTGCTATGTTAGCCTATGGGGACCTCCTAGAACCGATAGCCAGTATTTTGCTAAGTTTTTAGAAGTCAAAGTTGTTTTTTTTTTAAATCGTTCGATCGATCAATTAAATCGTTCGAATCGTTCATTTCGAGCGATTTCTATGTTCGATCGAACAATTTGAATTAGTTCGAAAAAGGCTAAATTCATTCAAAAAAGACTTAGACTATCGAATTTCTACAATTCGATGATCGAATTTCAAAGTTTTACCACTTCGAAATTCGACTCTTAGTAAATGTGCCCCTTAATGTGACAAAGGTCCTAGTGAGACTAAAAGGTTGACAATAAACTTGATTTTTTTTTTTGCTCCCCATAATATACATATATATATATATCTCTACCACTTCCCAATTCCAACAGTACAATGAGATGTATCCCTCTCTCTTCTCTCTTCTCTCTTCTCTCTCTGCATATCGATAGCCTTGGACAACTGCACTAAACAAAGAAAACAAAAAATATCCCTCATTATTTCTTTTATAGAAAACAAATTCCATTGCGTTAACCCTAAGTCTTTAAACCATTAATGTATTTTATTGCTGATAATTTCTCGTAGTCATGTGGAACAATCAAGTGTTACTTGCATTGTTCTGGCAATAACAAGTTCCCTGAGATCCCTGAACTGACCTTGGATGTATTTATAAGCATCAATAATATCTCCTAAGATGACTTTTTACTGCAGTAAACAAAAACAAAATGAAAGCATTTCTCCATAACCTAAATGCTCCATAACTGTAATTGGTTCTACTTTCTGACTTCTTTATATTTATTATTTGCACATCATTGCTCAAGGGCAAACCCCTTATTCAAAGTAAGGTCTTCTCAGACAATATGATATCCTGTATTCTCTCTGAATTAGGTAAAATATTATTTTACTAGGTCTTGTAGACATTGCCTGGCAATCTGCACCTACCCGTTGTGTGGTCAGTGCTTGCTGGCAGGAAAGCCATTTGCCTCTTAGGAAGCTTGCAGGCTGGAATGTCCCAAAAATACTCAGACACAATGTATTCCACTGAACTCTGCCTTTTCTACTGACTTATTTTAATTATGTCTTTCATAGGCTAATACTCCTAGGTCTAATTCTGCTTGGTACAGTATGTATCCTTAAATGTATCACTAGGTTTCTATAACGATAAATTATATTCATATTATATTATCCAAACAGAAATCATCAGCAATTTGCTTGCTCATTTTAACAACATAGGACCAGATTCAGTTCAATGAGAAAAAGGTTTATCACTTGAAAAGTAATGGATGAGATTCCATTTGAGATGCAATTCATTGCAGAAGATCCTATCTCACTGTTTATCATGTGAAAACTCTATTGAAGTCTATGGGAAAAAACAGGAACTGAATGTCAGAACTGCCAGAAGTACCCGACGGCGCTGTTTACATTCTTGGCGGTCAGTGAAGATCCAAGATGGCGGCGCCCATGCTGAACACATGGCTGCAGTGTCGCTGCATGATGATGTCATCACTGGTGCCGGGATCTTGTCATAAAAGGGCGCCCAAAACACTGTGACGGCGCCCAAGAATAGGATTTGCTGCCATTGATCCTGGGTTCCTGTTTGTGTTTCCTGATTTCTGCTCCCAGCCTGATTCCAGCCTGTTTCCAGCTCCCAGTCTGTTTCCTGCTCTTGCCTTGGTTTTGACCCCCTGCCTGAGTTATTTGATTCTGATCTGCCTGCCCTCGTTAACTCCTGCCTGTGACCACTACTACTGATTCTGCTTAACCCTTTGGATACCGCGACCTTGCTCCCTCAAGAGGGCTTCCTCCTTGATCCAGACTACCTCCCTGGAGGGAGCTCCCGGCTCCCTGACACTGAATTTGGAGAAAAGTTTTTTCTCCTTGAATTGAAACTTGTCCATGAATTTTCACGTGATAAAGCATGAGAACACTCTTTCTCACTGAATTGAATCTGTTCCATAGTCTGGATGCTTTGAAAGGAAAATACTTTGTGAAATAGCATGTTGACTACAGCTGATTCTTATTCATAACAATGTCAGTTTCTCAAAGCAACCAAATAATGGAACAAGATTTGGGACATTCCACATTCGATCAGTAATAAGTACAATTTTAAAAGTATACATTTATAAGTAAGGGTATTTATAATAACACAGATTTGTATTCAATATATATTTTGATCATCAGTACTTTTCAAACGTTTTTGCATGCTGCTCTTTTATGCACAGAGCACCCCCTAACTTTCTTACTGATGAATAGCACTTATGCACAAAGGACCAATATAATAGACATTCATTACAAGGCAAGGTATCTTGATGAATCAGTTAATAGTGCTCCTCCAGCAGAATTCTGCGCTGAAATCCATTTCTCAAAAAAGCAAACAGATTTTTTTATATTCAATTTTGAAATCTGACATGGGGCTAGACATATTGTCAATTTCCCAGCTGCCCTAAGTCATGTGATTTGTGCTCTGATAAACTTCAATCACTCTTTACTGCTGTACTGCAAGTTGGAGTGATATCACCCCCCTCCCTTTTCCCCCCAGCAGCCAAACAAAAGAACAATGGGAAGGTAACCAGATAGCAGCTCCCTAAGACAAGATAACAGCTGCCTGGTAGATCTAAGAACAGCACTCAATAGTAAAAACCCTTGTCTCACTGAGACACATTCAGTTACATTGAGAAGGAAAAACAGCAGCCTGCCAGAAAGCATTTCTCTCCTAAAGTGCAGGCACAAGTCACAAGACCAGGGGCAGCTGGGAAATTGACAAAATGTCTAGCCCCATGTCAGATTTCAAAATTGAATATAAAAAAAAATCTGTTTGCTCTTTTGAGAAATGGATTTCAGTGCAGAATTCTGCTGGAGTAGCACTATTAACTGATGTGTTTTGAAAAAAACATGTTTTCCGATGACAGGATCCCTTTAAAGTAAAATGATACAGCTTGTTTGCTATAAAGTACATTGTAACATTGTAGAGTGAAGGTGAAAACAACACCTTGTAGGGCTGTTTCCTTTTTATAAACGGCTTTTTTTTTTTTTTTTAGAAATGTACTACCTCTGAATAAATCACTACTTGTATTTTAAAATTTGTATGTTTTATGAAACACCTGATTTCAAATAAATATTTTAGTATTTAAAGAATTTCCACGAACCACCAGTACTAATGCTGATTCCTGCTGATTTGTTTAATGTCCTTTTAAATTCTGTAATAAATCATAAAAAAATTGGTATTTTTATTGGAAGAGGGACAGTGTAAGCAGGCAGATCTCTGAACTCATAAAGACTTGAAGCATAATCTTTCCCATATTATTCTTCCAATCATGCAGAGTTACAACTGCTCTCCAGAAATCAATTACACCGATCTTGTTTCTGTTGTTTCAAATACTCAAAATTTGAACAGTTGTTTTAAGTACTTAAAAATGTCCCATGGGCATGCTGTTAATTAAAGAAGGTGGATGTGAGCTACTAGCCAGCAAAACAATTTCCTACCATCTTTTACAAGGATTGTAATTCTGTACAAGAACATTTGCATAAACATTAAGGTAATAGTGGGTTGTTAAATATGAAAACACAAATGATCCAAAAGAAAAGTATATAATGGAAATAGGTACTATAAAGTGCTCTGTTACATTTATTCTTTTGGCATCTTGCAAATTTCTGACACAACCAAAAACTATTATTTATAAAAGAGGAGTTTGTACAAATGTTTATATTTTTTCACTTAAGTTAATATACATTGGTTCAAGAATTATGTGGCTCATATTTCTTAGAAATAGAACAGAGACAACATTGAGGGTACAATTCTTGCATACATGGTATATATTGTAGTACATGGATATCAGCCAGGATCAGGGAGCTACAAGACATATTGTATGAAACGTTGTTTTGTATAACTTTATCTGTGGATGTATCTCAGTAGAGTTGAGGTTAACCTTGGTATAAATTGTAAAAGCAATATAATAGGGTCCCGTGACAGCAGTAACATCACCTAGAGGGCAATAACATATTCATAAAAACAGCCAAACTGCAGCAACAGAGTAGTGAAGGAAATACATGCTGGGGTAACTACAAGATAAAACAGAATGTCCTTTAGGTAAGTGCAAGGAAAATAAAGTTGATTGCAGTCCAAATGTTCTTTGAACCACTTAGAGATCACAAAAATAAAGACAGGCAACACTAGTTGTTAATTTCCCCTAGTCTATCCAGGAGAGAGTCCTCAATATGTTGTAGATGCTAGTGTCTAGTTAATGGGCCAAACTCAAATGTAATCACCCTTAGAGCCACAATACATAGAGTTACTGCTCTGCAATGGACTCTCTACTCTATGAAGTGTTGGGTCATTCCCAATTGCATTTGGTCTTTGGCTAAATTTATGAGAGCATTCGGAGAAGAAATTGCAGTTAGTGGGAGAACAAAAGAAGTCAAACTGTCTCTCCCTAAGATAAGTATCAACCTTTACACAAACAGCAGGGGAAATATGAAGCAGAGAACTCATCTGGAACTCAACTGGAACGTGATTGAGCATTGATTCAAGAAGCCTTGCTAATATTAAGGATTACTGGTGTAATGGGAAGGTGCAGGGAATTTTATCTAGAAGCTAAAAAAGTCATTCTGAGATTTTGAGACCTTATTATTTCTGTGTCAGAAACTACAGGAATCCAACTCCCCACTTGGGGGGATTGCAAAAGCAATTTTTAGTTTCTTCCCAAAACATTATGGCAAAGGAGCAATTGACCTTAATGCTAGCAGGTTTGGGCATTATGGCAGAGAAACTGTAGGCCAGGTATAGTGTAGATACGCCTGCTGATTTGAATGTCTTCTAGGGCAAAGTACAAATATTTTTTATCAGTAATCCTATATGAGAGAATAATTTGTTTGTGTTTTTTAAATCCTTATAAAACTAAATAGAATAATAGAACCATATATTTACTCAGTCAGGAAGGTTTGCTATGTTAGCAGGAACTCTTTGCTGATATAAAGCAACTGTAAATAGATTCCATTCCTTGGCATGAAGATGTTATTACTGGCAGCTTTCTGAAGTTTGATAAAGGGGCTTCGTCAATACTAAGCTTTTCAAAAATCCATCAACTGTATGCAACCTCCCAATTATGTTCCTGAGTCCTGGGGACTGTCTTGGAATGATGGAGATCACACTTCAACAATTGCTGTTAGATATAGCTTGGACATCCCTAGAGAGGGATTTTACTCTGACTACTCAAACTTTCTGCAAATAAGTAACTAAATAGCAACCATCACAATAAAGTTTGCATTGCTGATCTTGACTTCGGGATGAATGGTCTCACGCTTCTATCAGAGCATAGCATAATAATCTTCTACAGGTAAAGCAACCATAATTCTAAGAAATGCATTTCAGGAATAACTGAAAGGACATTGCACTACCTTATATAGCTATAGCATCTAACTACTTTCTATGCTTTGCTTTAGACATATGGTATTCATGGTAAAATTAACACTCCATTCATTAGTTGTTGAGTATATTCTTTTTGATTCAGTTATTAATGCAATTCAGGACAAAGATAAGACAAGAACAAAAAAAGATAAACAAGTCAAAAGGTTTTAAACAATGTATGAAAAGCACGTGCTTGTTAGCAGAATAGTACATCACATCTAATAACAAAAATATTATTTTTTCTTCAGCTTAATTTAACAGCCATGAATTTCAGTTCTAACTAGCTAAAAAGTATAGAAACCACAGACTACAAAGATATGCCCAAAATATAAAACAGAGTAAATAAAAAAAAATCAAAACTACTTCAATGACAACTGTAACGTATGTGATTTTCTTAGAGCAACTGAAGCAGGCAGCATAAACATTCAGCAGAATATTTTAACAGTCAACAAATATTACACTGAAGGTTTCACAGTTCAATTTCCTCAAAAATGCTCTAGCTAAAATAACGCAGATACGTGTTGAGACCTGCACATATATATAATACACAAAAGCCATGAATATCTTGTCAATTATATCCTTATAATCGGTGAGTTCTGATGTCATCAGTTATAAACGGTGAGTTCTGATGTCATTTCTGTCACATGACTCACTGAAATTTGTGTATTATAATAAATAAAGTACCCCCAGTTATAAAATATGAGGATATAAGAAGTTACCTTGGAGTTCCATGATCTGTATAAAAACACTCGGCCTTCGGCCTCATGTTTTTATATGGCCATGAAACTCCTCGGTAACTTATAATATCCTTATATTTTACAAGAGGGGGTACCTTATTCACTATATATATATATATATATATATATATATATATATATATATCCAGAACCAAATATAAATATATTTATATATATATATATATATATATATAGAGAGAGAGAGTAAGGGACGCACACCCTAGGCAAAATAAAAACTTGGGTGCCAGTCTGGAAAAAATTCGATAAGCAATGCAGGATGACGGCACACCAAGAAGTTACAGCAACACAAACGTTTTGAAGATAAAAAAGGAGGTTTATTGGACTGAACCAACGTTTCAGTTCCTCACAGGAACTTTCATCAGGGAGTGAAAAGCTTTGTGCACAGTGAGACGCTTAAATTCAAGAACTGTGAACAAAAGAAATTTTGACAATAGAGGATACTGGCACAATATCTAGAGACAGTAGGATATAGTGTGGAAAAAACGATTAATATATCAACAAGCAATGTTTCAAAGTCCATAGAATAACCAAACGTGGTTATTAGTAGGTGGGTTCATAAGAAGCATCCCAGAGGGAGTGTTTAATTTAGACCACGGGGGAATACAGTGTCCAATATATGAATCCACCTGGATTCTCTTCTCAACAGGGCTTGTTCCCGGTCACCCCCTCTTTCCAAAGGAGTTTGGTAGTCTATAGCCATACACCTGAATGTCGGGAGGGTATGGCCTTCCGCTAAGAAGTGTTTTGCCACGGGTTGCATGGCTTTTCCTTCCTTCCACGCTTTGCTGATGGCAGATCGGTGGTTGCTAATTCTCTCACGGAGAGTGGTACATGTTTTCCCAACATAATATTTGCCACATGGGCAGGAAATGATGTAGACGATGTATGTGGAGGTGCAACTTAGTCTCTCTCTTATCTTGATTCTCTTGCCAGTGTGTGGATGAGGGAAGGACTTGGTTTGAGTCATTTATTTATAAAATCATTGTAACACTAACTTTAAGTTAAGCATATACTGTAGAATGTCAGAGCACAAAGTCTTGGCACTCGATAATGAATACAATCACGTCTACTCTGCTGCTTCTGTTATGGGGATCTGCAATCCTAGCCAGACAAACTCTTGTTCTTGTGATTAATTCTTGATCCCTTACCCAGTCTCATGCTACTTCATGCACCTCTTTTTATGGATGTGTAATTAACAAAAGTATTAATAAAAGTAATTTCACAGGGTAAAATGAAATACAGTGCATGTGAAAGTTGTGAAATGGGAAGTTAGGGTTTTGAGCAATGGGAAACTAACAAACATACAAATGAAGAGAAAAATGTCCCCATTTGTTTTTGATTTCTGGTTGTGGGTGTAGTAAAATGAATACAAATTGGAGACCCCCAACATATATCCCAATGTGAGCAACATTGTATAATATTTGTTATGACCAATAAATGTGATTAATAAATCAGCATCCAACTCTTTTGAACTGTATCTCCCAGCAAGACACTAAAGGAAGGATAATCACAGGATAATGTATATCTTAAATGACCAAATGTCTGAAAATACCTTCATCTAAAGATGACACACAATCATGTGATATAAACTTTTTTTTAAAAGTTTTATTTATTTGTTTGAACAACAACATATTTTCCAATGTATATAATAAAGCATTACTTCTTTATACATGGGTTTGAGCCATCTTTTATACATTTTCCCCGACAAGCCGGGGTACATATGAATGACCAAACTTCTTTTTTTTTCCTGAACTTATAACATACACACTACAAAGAAAAAAAAAGGGGGGGGGAGAAAGGGGGTTAGAATGTGGAGGTTATTCAGTATACTCATGCGTTCCTGTCTTATGAGTTGTTTACCTGCTGTCTAATACTGTGGCTGAGTCCAGTGTATCTGCCCACGGGCCCCAGACTTTGTCAAATTTGTCTGGGCAGCCTCGACTCAAATAGGTCAGTTTATAGAGTGGCAAAGCCCCATTTATCAAGGATTTCCATCTTTTTAGGATGGGTGGTTTGGGCAGCTTCCATGACAGAAGAATCGTTTTCCAAGTATAAAAGCCGCAACAAGCCTCTTCTGTGCTTGTCAGGCACTATATTTTCCACCAGTCCCAGGAGACATGCTTCTGGTGATCGCACATTAGGCAAGTCCAGTGTTTATTCTATGAATGCTGTTACTTTTGCCCAAAATTGATCAATTATTGGACAGGACCATAAAGTATGCATGAACGTGCCTGGGCTGGCTCCGCATTTGAAATGTTATTTGGTGTGATAAAAACTTTATTGGAGCTGTATGGCTAAGCTTTTCATTAGAAAAGTTTATTTTGCTAAAAAAAAATGGTACAGATTCACTAGTGGGTAGTAAACTCACTCATATTGGTATGTACATAACTGATTGGCAAGTGACATTTCCCTTACATCAGATGGCTACATTTTGTTAGTAAGATGCACTCATTTGGCAACCTCAACAAACAAGTGGATCTGTACCTGATTTGGCTACCAGCATGCAGGGCCAAATTGGGATGATCTGATTGATCATTTAACCCACTCTCCAACAATCAGATCATAATGGTGTCCTCATAGAACAGGATTTTCTAAGCTGCTGAATAGATATGTGGCAGATTTTCTAAATGCATTGGCCAATCAGCTGCTGACTCAGGCTGCAGGGGCCAAGTTTACAGTTTTTATCAGCCATGTATTATCGTTAGTACTGAACAACCTCTATTATACTTTATAAGAGGTGATGAACCTTAGTAATCAGTCTACCCAGGGGTAAAAATGTCAAAACGTGGCATGTAGTCCTGGGTCAGGGTGTCCAGAAATATTTTTCTTTTCCCTCTGTATTGCAGGCTAACTATGCAAATATCTAATGCATCAGCTCAACATTTACTTAAAATACATGTTATCATGGTCGGCTAAAAAGGTAAAACCCTGAAAGAACATATGTCTTTGTCCAATATATATCTGATCATTAACTTTACTTATATTTAATTTAAATGGGGCTGATTTACTAACATTCACATTTTTTTCACATATTGCTAAAAATTCGTGTTTTTCTATGATTTTTTAATGTGAGCTTTATTAAGGGGGTTATTTAATAAACTCCGAATGCAAAAATCACAAAAAATTCTTTATAAAATCTGACTTTTAAATACATCACAACTTTTTCCGAATTTATTAAACCCCAAGGATGGAAAAGTCAGAATCTGAAAATCCGGCATCTCAGACCTGTCAAGGTTGCAAATAAGTCAATGGGAGAAGTCCCAATGATTTTTTGATGTGCGCTGGGTTTCAGGCAATACCCTGAAGTTTTCAGGTGAAAATAAGAAAATATTAGTGAAAATCTAATTTTTTGCCGCTTTTAAGGGTTTCTGTATTTTTAGCGCATTGTAAAGCTTTTTTTTTGCATTTGAACTTTTTATATTTGGATCTAGTAATGAAAATCAATTTTTTTGCCGCAAAGCAAATTTTCTGGAAAATTTGATAATAAATAAACATAAAAAACCTGAGCAGATTTGATCAGAGTTTGTAGCAGAAAATATTGAGATTGAGATAAAGTGTAAAAACACTAACATGAAAATTTTCCAGGCCAAAGCTGTCGATAGCCTATGGAAGTCATTGAAAGCTGTGCTAATCTTATTGAACCATTTTTAATCAATTTAGACTTTAAGAGGTTTGACTTTTTTTTTGCTAGAAATTATCCAAAAAATGAATTTTTAGCCGTTTTTAAGGGTTTTTGTATTTTTAGCGCATTGTCCAGCTTTTTTTTGCATTTGAACTTTTTATATTTGGATCTAGTAATGACTTTAATGGCATTTGGGATTATGTAATAACAAGGGGCCCCTTCACTAAGTTCGAGTGAAGGAATAGAGGGAAAAAAACTTTGAATTTCGAAGTGTTTTTTTGGCTACTTCGACCATCAAATGGGCTACTTCGACTACGACTTCGACTTCGAATTGAACGATTCGAACTAAAAATCGTTCGACTATTCGACCATTCGATAGTCGAAGTACTGTCTCTTTAATAAAAAACTTTGACCCCCTAGTTCGCCACCTAAAAGCTACCGAAGTCAATGTTAGCCTATGGAGAAGGTCCCCATAGGCTTTCCAAGTTTTTACTGATCGAAGGATAATCCTTCGATCGATGGATTAAAATCCTTCGAACCGTTCGATGAACTTTTTATATTTGGATCTTGTAATGACTTTAATGACATTTGTGAATTTATAGAAATTGAGTTTATTTGTGGTTTCAAAGCCTCTAAAACCATTAAAATTTGACCTGATAAATGGACCTGATGTGATTTTTTGTGTAAATTAATATTTCAAAAATGTAAAAAGCCTTTTTGATCATTGAGGGCACTTTGAATGATTTAGCCAAAAAAATGAATTAGTGATTGTGCAGGACTGGTATTCAAGGTTCAAGGAAAGTTTCAGCAATACAGAGGCTCATATGGTAATCAAAAATATTGTAAGGTACAGTCCAACTGATGTATAAGACTCTAGTGCTGTTTTGATGCTTTCATTTTCACAAAATAGTTTGTTCTAAATTATTAGTCTTGCTGCAAACACTCAAACCTTGTCAAGCTCAGTGTCAGACATGACATAAATTAGATGGTACATGAGTTCTCGCTTGTGATTAGGAAATCAACAGTTTTTTTCTTTGGTTGCAACAATAATTTTGGCATATGATTTTATTTAAAACCATTTCTAATGTACTACATACAACTCTATCTATTTTCATCCAATAATAAATATAATTTCTTTAAAGAAAATCGAATTTCCAAAAAATTATTGCATGTTGTGCAAGCTTTCAAGTACGCATTTTCAAATAAGGTTTATTTACTGCAATCACAATGCCAAGGATGCAAATGAATACAGGTATAATACGATAAACACTAGGTAAGATTTTTTTATTTAATTTCCTCTGCTGGTGAGTCACTAAAATCCTTTAACGCCTAGGGGCAGATTTACTAGGTTTCGAGTGGATTTTCGAAGTACAAAAAGTTTGAATTTTGAAGTAATTTTTTGGATACTTCGACCATCGAATAGGATTTTTATTAGATCACAGGATTGCCAAAAATGGTGAAAAAAGTTCGATTTTGATATTTGAATTAGAAGTTTTTCAATTCGATGGTCGAATTTCGAAGTTTTTTGTACTTCAAAATTTGACCCTTGATAAATCTGCCCCCTAATGTGTAAGTAAAGACAATTTGTATAATAAATAAAGGAATAGATAATAAAGGAATAGATTACCAATTGAAAGTTGCGTGTTGATGTGGATATAAAATCAGATTTTTGAAAGACAATGGCCTGCATGAAATAAGTATTTTCTAAAGAAAAGTATAAAAATTTGCATTTTGCAATGTAATGTTCATTAATTACATTAAAGGGGTTTTCCACCTTTGTGTTAACTTGATGTAGAGAATGATATTCTGAGACAATTTGCAATAGTTTTTGTTTATTATTTGTGGTTTTTAAGTTATTTAGCTTTTTAAATTTTTAAAATACCATAGCAACCATGCACTGATTTACATAAGAGACTGGAATATGAATAGCAGAAGAAGTGATTAGAAAGATGAGTAACAATAATAAATGTGTAGCTTTACAGAGCCTTTGTTTTTAGATGGGGTCAATGAACTCCCACTTGAAAGCTGGAAAGAGTCAGAAAAAAAGGCAAAAAATGAATAACAAAGACAAAGCGTTGCATAGAATAGGGCATTCTATAACATGCTAAAAGTTAACTTAAAGAAACCACCCCTCTAGATATTTTAACTTTGTATTTCACATTATTAAGATTAACTTGAAGATTGAAGTTTTTTATGCAAAATAACTCCTTTATCAATAATACATTTCAGTTGATGAGAATTTTTTTTTAGGGTTTTATCCTCCATTGAAATGAAAATTCAAAACTGAATTAGGAGATAAATGTTTTGCATGAAATTGAAGCTATTACATACAGTGAAGCCAAAATGTCTTCTCAAAACATTTATCATCTCAAAGAAAAAAACAAAGGGATATTCACAATGCACCCCTTCCTCCTATAATTTATTTCTGCACTCGGTATGATGTGAAGATGAATTATGTTAATGCCCTTCTCTTTGTGCAATTCTGTACTTATTTACCAATACATTTGTGCATTCTTCTGTTCCCCTATCTCCTCTCTAGCGAAGGGCGATAAAATTCGCCAGACACAAATTTCCGTGTTTCGCTGCATTAAAAAGCCCACAATGGATTTGGGTGCAAAAATGCATAGCTTTGTGCTTAACAGCTGTGTTTTACCAGGGTTTTCAATGCAAGGGCGTTTCTGCAATTAGGCAGAATGTTTTATCTAGTTTGCAGAATGCCATTTTGCTCTATGAAATGATAAAACTCAGCAAAGCTCATTTGAAACACTGAACTTGCTCCCCAATGTGTATCACATGTGGAGAAGAAAGGAATTAGACAATTTTTTTCTGAACTGAAACTAATCATTCTGGAAAAAAATAAATTGTTAAATCTAAAAAGCTCATTAAGGTGTCACAAAGCAGTAACTATATTTACTACTCAATATAATGTACCAAGCTTTGATAAATCACACTGAATCTTTTCAAAGTTTGAGTTTGCAAAAGCATTTGTGATGCATGCCAAAATTGTTTGCCAGCATTAAACATTGCTTGTACAAATGAGAAATTACAGAGTAAAATATAAGATTTAATAATTTAGAGGATACCACTGTATGAGGCCTATTTATTAAACTTAAATTTTTTCTGGTCGGGTTTTTAAAAGTGAAAACTTGGCAGAGGTCCCTGAAGATGTTTCTTTACATTGTGATCCGCACTGGTTTTGGTCCAATTATCCATTAAATTTCAGTTGCATCTACATTTCTATAAAGCCAAGTTTTCAGAAAAGCTGCATGATTCGAATTGATGCACAATTCTGTAGCAGCTTTTTTTGCTCCAACTTTTTCGAGCTGATTTTTTTGATGAATTCATTGATGGGCGTTAGGTCGACTTTGTTTTAATAAAAAAAGGAGATAAGTGCAAGTTTTACCCCCCTAAATGTTTTTTCACAGTCCAGTGATAATTTTAGGCTTGGGTGATGGCCAATGTCTAATTAATTAATTAATTAATTAATTAATTAATTGTCTATTTATCAATATAATATCCTGTTGTCTCATTAAGTGCTGTATTATGTCTTAACTGTAGATAATAATTTTTTCACAAAAAAATCCCAAAATACATACAAAATCCAACACTTCTCCAATGGCAGAACAAAGGACTACAAAACCTTAAAGATATATTAGATGATAACCACTCAATAATCACCGGAAAAAAAAATTATGGAAAAATATCCATTTACAACACCGCACATATTCCTGAGATTACAAATCATTCATTTTGCAACTCACGCAGCCACCCAGCTAACAGACAGAGATAAAGACAACCCGTTAAATAAAATATGGAAGAACAATGAAACAAAACAAACAACCCCGCAATTATATCAGACAATCAGAACATTAATACAACTAGGAGAAGAAGAGAAATCTGCCTTCAAATGGATGTCAGACACCCCCTAATACAACAAAATCAGATATCTTAAAACAAAATTTAAAGATAATTAAACTACTCCCAAGTAGATATCAAGAGATGGCTCTCCAAATACTTCACAACTCATATCTTACCCCAATCAGAAGATACAAAATGGGAAATCTCTCCTCTGATAAATGCCTAAAATGCTCCCCAGTAGCTGATTTAAAACATAACCTTTAGTCATGTTCAATATTACAAATCTTTTGGCGAGAGGTTACCTTGTATGGTGAGCAGATGGCTGGAAAATCTATACAAATGCAACTAGAATGGGTACTGTTTAGCAACACCACAAAATATACTCAGCTATCAAAACCTGAAAAAAACATGATCGGGAGACTAGCGGCAGCAGATCTACAACAATGGTTAACTCTAGTAATGGCCGAATAAATTTGCCTGGCACAAATATGCGGCGAATTCCTGCGTTTCACCGCCAATGAATAAATACGTGAATCTCCTGCAAAAATTCGCCGGTGAAAATTCACCTGCATCAATTTCCGATTTTCATGATTTTTTTGTGAAAATGTTCGAATTGCTAGATTTTTTCGTGAAAACGGTAGAATTTCACGTTTTTTTTTCAGGAACTTTCCGATTTCACGATTTTTCACAAATTTTTTCGAAACAGGAGAGATTCGCCCATCACTAGTTGACTCCTGACCCTCCATCTAAATTACTAGTTAAAAATAAACTACACCACCTATTTCATATGGATTGGTTGGAACACTTGGATAACATAAAGTAAACAACATTGCTCCCACAACATATTAGAAACCTGACGGTTTATACCTTTAGACAAACAACATGGTATGATGAAGAAACCCTAAGAGAACACCCACACATCCCGATGCCTTAATGCATGGCAACAAGAACAAGAAAGGCTGGATTTTGCACCCCACAGGAGTCATCAAATAAATAGACTGTTGGCTATATATTCCCACATAGGGGCATTTAAAATGATACTATATAGTGTTGAATAACTGGTAAGAATCTATATTCATTATTCTTATTCTGTACGGAACTGCATAATGGAAACAAACTTTATTATGTGATAAAAAATAAATAAAAACATTTTTAAAAAAAATATATTTATCAGTTCCTGTATCACATCTCTCTCTCGGTATCAACTTGTGTGCATTTATTTTATCAGTCTTCATATCATGTCTCATTATGCTCTAACAAACACTTCAGAATTATGCCCTTGGCCCACATCAAGTGCCTTCTTTATTTTTCAATGACTATTATTATTATCAAGTATTCTGCAATTATCATATAACTGTGTTTCTTTAGGCACTATCTTATTATTTAAAGCACTGCACAAACTTTGTTCCCTTTAGTTCTGCATTAATAAAAGGTTAATAATTAGTCATATTCTCTGAATAGATCTCCTTCCCCTCTATATGGTTTCCTAACTCAACCCCTCAAGAAAGTAAAATGTTGAGAAGAATGTATTATAGCTTTGACATTTTCCTACTATTATGCATAGTATCATGATCATGAAGGCCCTTTTTTTCCTTTCTACTTCAATTTCAGCATAGATAGCATAGCATAGTACTGAATTTAAAATCGACCATTGATTCCTGCAATATAAAAACATGAGGAACCACAATGTGGGATCTAGTGAGCACCCACCCAAATGCTTCCACAAAGTATGGATTCCTTTTCTACTCAAACACCCTCAAGAAACTTAAAGGGCACCTGTATTTTCCCCAACCAAAGGTGCAGGCTTTTGTTGGGGGTAACTAATTTTTTTTAAAAAAATTTGCCCCCACCAGTGCTAGGACACCCGCACCAAGAGCTCCTGGTTCGAGTGGCCATGTTGGGCACATGCACAATGAACTAATTATGTGTAAGTGTGTGACATCAGCCGTCATCAGTAAGTGCACAACACAGCCGCTCACCCCAAGAGCTCCCTCCCATGCGAGCGCTGGTGGGGGGAATTTTTTTTAAAAAAAAATAACTACTGTTACCACTATGGAAGTGCGGGCTCTATTAGCCTGCACCTTTGGCTGGGGAACATATTTTCGAGCAACTGGTGCACTTCAATATAGAATATTGATATATATCATGTTCAAGAATACAAGAATAGGCCGAATGTAACCTACTCTCTAAAATGATTTGGAAATCTATATTGTAGAAATTAGATCCACTTTGCTTCCTTATGTAACAGGTATGGGATTTATTATCCAGGATGTTTAGGAGCAGGAGTTTTCTGGATAAAGTTTATTTTCCCCGTAATTGGGTTCACCATATCATAGGTTTACATTTTTTCCTGCAATTCAGAATTTTCTTTATGGAGTTTCAGGGGCCGATTCACTAACTTCGAGTGAAGGATTCAAAGTAAAAAAAACTTCGAATTTCGAAGGTTTTTTTGGCCTACTTCGACCTTCGACTACGACTTCGAATCGAAGGATTCGAACTAAAAATCGTTCGATTATTCGACCATTCGATAGTCGAAGTACTGTCTCTTTAAAAAAAACTTTGACCCCCTAGTTTGCCATCTAAAAGCTACCGAAGTCAATGTTAGCCTATGGGGAAGGTCCCCATAGGCTTGGCTAACTTTTTTTGATCGAAGGATATTCCTTCGATCGTTGGATTTAAATCCTTCGAATCGTTCGATTCGAAGGATTTAATCGTTCGATCGAAGGAATAATCCTTCGATCGTACAATCTCACTAAATTGCGCTAAATCCTTCGACTTCGATATTCGAAGTCGAAGGATTTCAATTCCCAGTCGAATATCGAGGGTTAATTAACCCTCGATATTCGACCCTTAGTGAATCAGCCCCTAAGTAATATTTTTCATGGGGTTGACTTGAAGACAGCTAGTTACTGTGACATTAATATGAAAACTATTATAATAGCAAATATATATTGTCTTCTTTTTTTGTAATAAACCTAGATAGCAAGAATGGCACACCCAATTTAAGAAAGTTTAGTCTGACAGTGTAAAGAAATTAGGGTTTCAAAGATATTGAATACACAACTGCAACTGCTCATAGAACCAATGTTCCCTTTAAAATTAAAGTAGGTTATATGCACAAGCATTTTATGCTGAACTTTTTTAGAATTAATGTGCAATTATTTAATAAAATCACAGCTTGTGCACAAGGGCATAACATAAAGGGAACGTCTCATGGGACAACAGAATTAATACAGGTATGGAATCCATTATTTGGACAACCCATTATGCAAAAAGCTTTGAATTACTGTAAGACTATCTACCATAGATAATAAATAGATAATACCATTATAATAAAATAATCCACATTTTTAAAAAATATTTTTCTTTTCTCTGTAATAATAAAACAGTAGCTTGTACTTAATCCACACTAAGATATAATTAATCCTTATTGGAAGCAACCCCAGCCTATTGGGTTTAATATAATGTTTTAAGGATTTTTCGGTAGACTTAAGGTATGAAGGTCCAAATTACAGAAAGATCTGTTATCCAAAAACCTCAGGTCCCAAGCATTGTGGTAACAGATACCATACCTGTACTTAATATGAAATGTACAATATGGGTAAACATTATATAGGGAGTGAGTCTGCCTACTTTAAACCATGAAAATGTTATTACAAACTATAGTTCATATCAATTCATAAATTAATTAAAATTTCAACAATACCAAGGTCACATGATGTTGTTGTGCCCATGAATAATGTAAGGCCTTGCTGTAATTAAATGTATTAATAAGTTCCAATTGACAATCAATTAACATTTGCTACACTACACATTAGCTACTCCTTTGTTTACTGCTACAATGCTCACACATTCAATGCCATAAACCCTCTCTCTTGTACACACTTGCTCTCTTACAATAGATATTATATTGATTTGCTTACTTTACTTGTTTTAAATCATGTTTCTTGCATTATAAATAGTGATGGGCAAATGTACGGCGTATCGTTTCGACTAATAATTCTCGAATTTCCCGCTAAATTTGCGAAACTGCAAGAAATTCACAAAACTGCACTGTCGTCTTGTTTTTGACGTCTCGTTTTTGATGCCGGCATCCGTTTCTTATGCCGGCGTCCGTTTGTTTAGACAATTTTTTGCTGGTGAGTCTTTGCGCCGGTTTCGCAAATTTATTCGCCGGCGGTGAATCGCAGGAATTTGCTGCAAATTCAAGCATGGTGGATAAATTCGCCCATCACTTATTATAAAGCGGATTTATTTGTAATATAGCTTTGGCTTTCTGAATGATTATGACTGACCTAATATTGTTATACTTTTTAAGAAACCATATACAGGTATGGGACCTATTATCCAGAATGCTCGGGACCTGGGACTTTTTGGATAACGGGTCTTTCTGTAATTTGGATCTTCCCACCTTAAGTCTACTAGAAAATCATGTAAACATTAAATAAACCTAATAGGCTGGTTTTGCTTCCAATGAGGATTAATTATATCTTAGTTGGGATCGGGTACAAGGTACTGTTTTATTATTACAGAGAAAAAGGAAATCATTTTTTAAAATTTGGATTATTTGTTTATAATGGAGTCTATGGGAGACGGCCTCTCCGTAATTTGTAACTTTCTGGATAACGGGTTTCCTGAAAACGGATCCTATACCTGTATATATATTCTATACTTTTATCATAGTTGATCTGTGTATGTCTTTATTGAATTATAATATGGTCTCATCTACCAGTCGCTTATGTGATATTTTAAAAGGTGCTGTTTTGGTAGAGTTTAGCAGGAATTGAGTGACAGATGGAGATAAAAAAACATGCAAACAGGATCACAAGAGAATAATAAGATTAACAGGGGCACTCCTTATTGCGAGGACATGTTTTATAATCTTGTTTGACAGAAGATATAGCAATTGTCTTTTTCTTTTTCCAGCATGAAAGATAGGGCATCGCTGCCCAGGGACGGATAAGAAATATCCATTTAGGCAATGTTTAATTGTTGGGATTATTTGCTTCCCCCACACAAAAAAAAACCTTTGTTTAAGTAATACTGTGCTGATGTATTGATATTGCAACATCATAAAATGCATCATCTAGGAATTCTGTCATCTGCCAGTTGGCATTGCATTAGATGCTTCAATGATGGAAGTAAAATGGAAGGTAAATTACGTTTCAGTGGAAGCCCCAGCTGCCTTATGTCTGCATTAAGATAATCAGATATTGTTCAGAGGTGAAGCTGAGTGCAGTGCTAGGTAGTAATGGAGCTTCTTCTGCTGCTGCGTTCTTTCTCCTTTGACATAACATAGACGCTGTATTAGCTCAGCAGTTTTGCCTTCCAGAAATGAATACATTACAGGTTTCTTATGAAAAAATCATACGCACCCCTTAAATGAATATGTAATTCCAATTATATGCAGCAGCCCTTTTGGAATATATTATTAATAGTATTTCACACATGTGGTGTCATCATGTAGGTATTGCTTTGCTAATGAAATCCTAGGTAAAATCATTGTGCCATAATTACTGAGAATGGGAATAGCAGAAGCAGTGATGCAAGTGATACAGGTAGGAAAAAAATTTCATTTTTGCAAAAAGCTAATGGGCAAGCTGAATATTCTTTAACATAGACGCTAATATATGTTTCTACAATAAGTAGGTATCTGAAGTGAAGGCTTAGAGGTTTGGGGTTTAATCTATGTTCATTACTTATATTTCAAATTTTTGGAAGCAGTTGAGCTCTCCTGAAGAAATGCTCAGTTAAAAAAGAGCAGTTCATTAATATAATATTAAATAAAAGAAATCGATTAATTAATGTTTAATAAACGCCAATTTAAACCCAGAAATTAGGTTACGGTTTTGTCTTCTCTATATTGTAATGCATGCTGCCAGGTATTAATGACATATTGAATAAAAATATGTACTTAATAGTGTAGGGGATAAAGATACTAAGGTCCAGTTATGGTTTTTTTTTAAATACAGGACTTTCCCAATTTAACATTCTTTTTTTCTGAACTGGAATGATTTGCTCTGATGTTCCTTTGTGGTTGATCATTGCACTAAGGTGTATATCGACACTGCACATATACTCAAAACCCATTTGTTCTTTGCAAGGTCATCTTTTAGACTGGGCAAATTAGCACCTGGGAAGTCAGCTATAGCAACCAATCAGATGTTTGCTTTTATTGTTCTACCTGCAGCAAGCTGATAAAGACTAATCACTGATGGGTTGCTATAGGTTACTGCCCAGGTGCCAAGTGTTGAGCAATCATATTTGTCTGAGCTTCAATTGCTGATCTTCTTAACCTGACTTAGGCACAGTCAAACCACCATAGCATCATGTTGTGTGTCATCAACCAATAGGAAATAGTCAGGGCAGTTTTTCCTTTCTGCTTTCCAATGTGACCTAATAATTTATCTTATTGGTCTGCCGACCTAATACAACGTGTTTCCAAAATAGTTGGACCCTATGTAACATATACATAAACCCTATATTTAATTGAAACTAATATAAAATGTTGAAAATGAGAAATTGTTTTGTTTTCTGAAAAAGATATGCCTATTTTGAATTTGATTCCAGAAACATGTTTCAAAAATATATTTAAGCAACAATTGAGTTGAGTGACAGCAAACACATAGGGGTTATTTATCAAAGTCTGAATTTATCTCAATATTTTCTGCTAGAAACTCCGATCAAATCTGCTAAGGTTTTTTACGCTTATTTATTATTACATTTTCCCAAAAATTTGCTATGGGGGAAAGAATCTGATTTTCACCTATTTTTCGGATTTTTATCGGATTTTCACGGATTTTGCACGAAACCCAGCGCACATCAAAAAATCATTGTGACTTCTCCCATTGACTTATATGCAATATCGATAGGTCTGAGATGCCAGATTTTTTGATTGAGACTTTTCCATCCTCAGGGTGTAATGAATTCCGAAAAATTCGTGATTTTTTAAAAGTCAGATTTTATTAAAAAAAAAAATCTCATGAATTATTAGTAATTATTATTTAGTAAATAACCCCTTAGCATGGTTTAATTTAGGTGAGGGGTAGCTCAGAAAAAATGGATATTAAACTGCTGTTTTGGGACCACATATACAGTATTGTAGTCCTTAATCTACATTTCACTCCCAGGCAATTATCAGTTTCTTTCAATGGGACATACAGCATTTTATAATGTTCTGTGTCATCTGTTAAGTGTTTTTCTATATCAATCTAGTTCGCAAATAACAATATCAGATGACAATGATATAATTTTAATTAAAATTGCAAAAATACAATAGCTTGTAATGCAAATTTGAATTAGTATGTACACTGATTTTTGTTAAATGCTTCAAAGAGTCAGCTATAAACATTGAGATTCTAAATATAAATTGTAAGCTGTAGTGACAAGAAAGATTAGTGTCTACAATAACACCCAATAAATAAATTGTGAAATAGGGAACATTACAGAACCACACTGGCTAAGATCTTAAACACATATCTCTTATAAAAGGACGGGCTTTTTAACAATAACGAAGTATAAAACATGAAAGCAAGCTGCTAGCATTTGATCATATGGTTAGGAGGCATCTTTTTCACTGGAAGCACATTAAATGGATTGTGTGTTTATGTGCTACCTATTGAGATGTTTTTTTCTGATTACTTTTCAAGCACAACAGGATGTACATTAAGCTAAGTTGTCTTACTTTACAGAAGTCAAAGCTAACTAACACACCTGGGGCAGGCAGTGATTTAATTTAATGCACAGCTAGCCATGTGTAAAATGTTGCTTCTTGAGGGAACGGCTTAGATAACATCTTGACCACCTCTAACAAGTATTAAATAGCTGTTACATGACAGGAAAATCTAAAGCTTCTCATTTCTAATACTTGTTAACTTAGGAAGAAATATATCTGTTAAGAGAATAACAACTATTTGGTCTAGCACATAGCTATGCGTTTTTTCACACTGCACATTTTAGAGCATAATGAGTTGTATAGTTCTTAAAATAATTACTGAGCTTGGTTAATAGCATTAACTGAATTCAGGCTGTAGATAACACCCACACTATGCAAATCTGGTGGATAAAAATGCAACAGAACCCAAGTTTATAGGCTATTAAGGCCAGAAGATACTAGTAAAGTATTCCATAGAGGCTAACAACTAAATAATGTTATAAATGAGATCCATGGGTGGAATTTCTGATCTCCCGTGAGAAAGCTTATTTTAATTATTGTAGGTATCTTGTGAAACGGATACAGCTCTGTCCTAAATGTTCTTGGCATAAACTGCTTTTTAGGGTTTGATCAGGTAAGGTACTTGGAGTATTCTCATTGAGTTCACTTAAATAAAGAACACACACACACACTATGCATGTGGGCAGAAGGAATTATGCCATGCAAGAGAATGGGGCAAGGTACTGCACTGAAGAAGGAATTTTAACTATTTCCAATATAGACCTCCCATTATACTAAGTCAGTCAGTTAGCAACTGGAGTGATTAATTTAAAATAAGTTCACAAACTGAAGATATTTATGGGGTTATGTAATAAAAGGCTCAAAGTCTGCAGCAGATTTAATCACCTCTAGCAACGAATCATCAGGTTGCACATGAGCAAACTTGGTACATGTATTAGGTATGGGAGTTAGAGGGAACTTGAGAGAGAGAGAGAGAGAGAGAGAGAGAGAGAGAGAGAGAGAGAGAGAGAGAGAGAGAGAGAGAGAGAGAGAGAGAGAGAGAGAGAGAGAGAATTTAAAACATGACAACTTAAAGGAAAAGTATAAGAAAAAGCTGACTAAAAATCCCCATGATGCCCAGCTGAAGCTCAACTAGCATGCCTAATGGAAGATTGCTTGCCATCAACAACCTAACAACAAGTGTAGTAGTATGACAAGCAATCTTTTATATGCCTGGGACATCCCCAGTATAAGATACATAACAATATGTGCTTCTTCAACAGAGAGCAAAGCAACTAAGCTAAGTAGGCTGCTGACCCTATAGTAACCAGGGAGTCTCCTGCAGTGCTTGGGTGCTACTAATAGCCTGTGTGTAATGGGTAATCAATGTAATCTTACAAAAAAATAACAGAACCTAATTGGGAATATAATGTGCTTTTGTGGCAGCACTGGGACTGTAATGAATTTATTGTTGCTTATGGCATGGTTGATCTCAAAAGAAATGAAAGGTTCTGGTCTTACATAGGTCTGACATGCAAGGTTAATCTTTGCAGAAGTCCTCCTGAAGCATCCAGAATAGTGGTGAGCAAGGTTGCGCTCAAACATTCTAACCCTGCTGTTATAAATAAAAGCCAGACAGGCTGGGGAAAAATCATGCTGTTTAGGATGATCTATTTTAGTGTGTTGCAAAGAATAATGTTGCCAAATAAGTACGGTACCTTATACAATGTTAACACTAGTTATGGATTAGGAAGGAAATTCAGGAGATGCATTATTTTTTACAACTACTAGCACACAAGAAGCAGGGAGGTTGGGTCAACTGCATGATCCCTCCCTGGTTTGGGTGGGCCCCAATGCCCACTTTGGATTTGGCTGTAGTCACTGTAACCTCTATAGTTTCATATAATGCACTCCCTATCCCTGTAGCATTTGGGCAGAAGTAAGGGAGGGTGCTGTTGTTATCCTTTGTCCTCCTTCACACTTGACTACATTGCAGAGAGTATAAGTAACTCATTATGTGAATTACTATTACCCTCATCTCAGTGGCCCAAAAAGAGAAAGGATTAAAATGTCTCAAGTTTGGCAACGGTGTCCCCATGATTAGAACTTCAACAGCACGTGTGGGCAAGGGAAAGTTTTCTACTCTTTGCAATGAAAAAAAAGAAAAAAACACTTTTGCTGTTGTAATTTTAAAACCACCATATATTGTACTGGCAATTTTTTGCACTTGGTGATCATTTTCAGAGAACAAACAACATTGTGGAAGCAGTGATATGTGATAGTTGTGGCAATATCTTGCATTGTAGAATTTAGACTGAATACTGACAATACTGCATTTCTTTTGTATTGTTTTTCTAGAATGTTTCTAGCTTTGGCAAATTATGAAAATTAGAGGATTTCAACATATACACCTACCTCTCATGAAACATATAGGGGCTTTTCATGCACTTTTCAGAGCAAAAACAAACCTTCTCATGTTTTCTTATACTTGAGAGTTTCTCTGCGTATTCAGTGTCGTACATGAATTCGGAAGCAAACCAAAGGCACTGAAGCATTTTGGTTGAAAATTACATCTCTACATACTTCTGTTTACACGGAGAGAATGCAGATTGAACATATCATCTGCCACAGATGTTATTCTAATTGTTTAATATCAGGGAAAAAGCTATAGAAAATATTTAGGGAAAGAAGAGGAAGAGACATGCTGTTTGTAGTAGCAACAACTGTCCTTTGAAAATCAGGCAGTTTAGAGATGGAATGTTATAGGTTGAATTATACCTTTTAGTGAACAAACATAAGGATGAAATTACAAGCCTACAGACATTGCAAAGTTCACTTAGCATGGCAGTTCTCAAGAGTTGCTACAAACGGATGTGTATTTCTTTCTATACGGTGATCATCAGTATCAGAATTTGTAAATTCCACACTGTAGATATGCATGTGCTGGGCCCATGAAGTTAGATTTTCCCTTGTAGTTCATCTAGAGCTGATAGCATTTAAATTAATGAAGTTGGTCAACTTTTTTCTTGTTACAGGTGATTTTATCTGAAATGCACTTTTTGTTATTTGCACAACTATGCAAATAACAGACTACTTTTAAACCCAGCTGCATTAGGGATGGGAGAATTTGACCCGTTTCATCAAAAAAAAAAAACGCTGCCGGCGAAATGTCGGAAACGCCCATTAAAGTCTATGGGCGTCAAAATTTATTTGGCGAACGGCGAAATTTTCTTTTTGTCGCGCGTCTTTTTTTTTTGACGCACAACGCCATATAAGTCTATGGGCCTAAAGAATCAATAATTGGAGTTTTTCAAGACTGTCTATATTACCAAAAACATTCATAGTAATATTTTCATTTGATTGCCCACCTTTTTTTTTTTTGCTTTACTAGAAATCAGGGATTCCCAACCTTTTGAACCCATGAGCAACATTCAGAAGTAAAAGGAGTTGGGGAGCAACACAAGCATGAAAAATGTTTTTGGGGTGCCAAATAAGTGCTTGTTATTGGCCATTTAGTAGCCCCTATGTGGATTGTCAACCTAGATTGAGGCTCTGTTTGGCAGTGAACCTGGTTTTTATACAACCAAAACTTGCCTCCAAGCCTGGAATTCAAAAATAGGCTCCTGCTTTGAGGCCACTGGGAGCAACATCCAAGGGGTTGGAGAGCAAAATGTTGCTCACGATCTACTGGTTGGGGATTACTGATATAAATTAATAGCCCCTGTGGCAATAGCTAAGGTTGCAATGTAATGTTATTTTTAAATGCATTTCAGTATGCCAACAGATATTGGTGCTGACTGCCAACACAGGTTTTACACCACTTAATATTTCAGAAATTCTTTGCTATTTGCATTTGTATCATTTATTTCAATGGGTTACACCAGGTCTAGAAATAATTGCATTATTGTTGGCATTAGGTGTACAAATTACAAAATAATAAAGAACTTTGTAATAATGATTTTCTTATCAATTATTCAAATCCATCTGTCCTCTGACAAACCAGAGCTATAGTTATTAAGTTCCAGAATGAAAATATTTTTTCACATACTGATTGATGTTTCTTTAAAATACAATACACTCTGAAACTTTTTGTAAACCACTTTTTGATACCCATATGTTTTTGCACTTTCTTTCCCAATTGCTCAATTTGTTTTGAGATTTCACAAAAATGCATTTGCTACTCCAGAGCTGTGGCACCCGATTCTTATCTATGGAAAAATTGTTACAAGTTTTCGACTTGTAACACTCAAAAAGACTGTTGAAAAGTCTGTCAAAATCTACTAAGATAAGCTTTCCATACTCTGAGTTAAAACCTAGCTGATAACAGAAAATGTTGACACTTTATAAATGGTAAACTGAATTCGGAAAAACACACTGTGAAAACTGTCAAGAAAGAAAAAAAAAGAGAGATTATGTAACATTTGTCATAGGACTTTCTAAGGCGAATAAGTTCCTTCAGACCCTATACTAAACCTAGTCTTGTTTTCATTTTTAACCGTATGTTTCGAACAGGCCTCTAAATATGCACAAAAATAAAATGTAAATTTCTGATAAAATCAGTTTAAGTGATAAAATCTATTTAAGTGATAACTACTTAGTAAGAACACCAATAACATTTTGATAAATGAAGCCATAGAGATAAAAATACTGTACATATTTGTACAAATCCCTTACACTTATACAACCCAGGTATACAAATAAATGTAATCTAGTAACAGTCTAATAATCTTGCCCATGTTGTTCATATAAAAGTAATTCATAAGAATGGATGCACAGGGTTTATTGAGTAAATTCCTATCTCTTGACTTCTGTCTAAAAATTCCACTAGGCTCTGTGCTGTTGCACCATTGGTCTTTGTCTCTTATTGAGAGCTTCCTACAAGTATGACTTCTCTCCAAACAAGTGTTGTACTAAGGTTCTACATGACTTCTGAGTGCCTTAAGAATCAAGGCGAATGTGTCTGCAAGATGTAACACACACATTAATGCCTTTTTTACAAGACTATGGCACACATATTTACAAAACCCTCTATGCTAACCATACTGGGACAATCATTCACATTGGAAATGCTTCTTTGTTCTCTCTGATACCACAGAATCGATTCTTCTTCTACTGTGGTAGTTTGCCACACCTTGCAAATGGCAGGGTGCATTTTAAACTGGCTCAAAATGCATTATGTGCTGTTTTTATATTCAAATTTTAATTTTTATATATTGCGCCCAATATCTCTATGACATGTGCTTTATTATATTTTAAGTCAAATTTGGGGAAATTATACTTAAGAGAGGTATAGAGCAAAGGATTTAGTTAGCACACTTCATCTGCTGTATGTGGAAAAGAATTGTCATTCATTTTTGGAAAACATAAATCCATCTAAATAAATAGCAGGTTAGATGGGATAATCTGAGATTAGTGTACTAACACTGTTTATCTTCCAACTGAGCTGTCACTATCCTAATTAGTGAGAATGTCAGAAGTACAAGACAGTAATCTATTTCTTTTTCCTTCTTTTGCTGTTCCTTCATTTATAAGAAGCGTTGCTATTCAAAATGAGCACTCAGACACTATCTGCTGGATATTAATAATCTTTACTCATTACTGCATCTTATTTGCGAATTCGCCTCATGAGCTAATTTCATTTTTTTAGCCGTTCCCTTTGTCATGACCTGACTTTTTCTCCCTCTTGATTATATGATTTACATTAAAAGTCACCTAAGACCATGAGTAATTTGCTGTTTGACTTCACAGAATGTTTATAAAGTAATTGTCACTATTGCCTACATCAAAAAGTGTTAACGAGATTCTGTTACATAACTGCCTACTGCTCATGGAGACATCTGACCTTTCATTAAAGTCCTTGTTAGTTTTACAGTGATACTGATTACTTTTGAGTTTGTTATTTCTCTGGCTTCTGAGCACAAACCAAAGGCTAATTGGACATAGTGAACGTCATTAACCCTATCAAAAGTGAGGTAGAGATTTGTCTATCAAAATATGGAGAGACAATGTGAATGCCCTCTCCTCACTGTCTCAACCATCAGTCCAGGAGCATTTCCAGATGTTCTCTATTTTTATTAATAAATTAAAATATTAATTATAATTTAAATATTATTAATTATTATTAATTTATATTTTTTTAATTTAGGAATCCTCAATTCTTAAAACATTCCTAACTGTCAGGACAGTTGGGAAATTATTTAATTAATCTGTTCTGATCAATTGGTTGTTAGAAGGAGTTCTGAGCTTTAACAACCCAAAGAATCATTCATTACAAAGGGGGACTAACAACTCTGACTCTTCCATGCTGGAACATGTAGGAGCTAATCAAACAATGCTCCAACATTCGGGTAATTAAACCTCGCAAACGTTCATAAACTTTCGTGTGGTTTCTTTCTTCAAATACCTTGACTTCCCGATGAGCGTGTCTTTTTTCCCCCGAGTGGGTTTTTCAAAAAATAAAAGTGTGGCACCTAAAACCTGCTAAGCTTTTTATTTCTTTGCTTGGCAGGAAGCTGAGGTATCCAAAGGAAGACACCACCCAAGAATTTTAGTACCCTAATGCTTAAGCACTCTTAAATCCCCCCCCCCCATTTGAAATTGTGCAATTTGGAAGGGTTGGTATTTTTCTTTTTACTGAACTGTAACTTTTGCTACTGCTTACTATAACATATAGATTGTTATTGTTAACATGTATTTATAAAGTGGCAACATATTCTGCAGCACTGTACAATAAAAAGGTGTATATCTGAACAGTTTACATACAACAATATAACCAATATAAGAGGTCAAGAGGGTCCTGTCCAAAAGACCTTGCAATCTAAATGATCCTTTGCAAATCATCCCCAAATCTTTCTTTCCCATTGGAAACAATTCCATTGGACCCTACTGTAGTCAGTAGCAGGACATTCTGCATGTCTTTACACACTATAAAACACAAGTCTATCTTCTGAGATATTTTAGTCTTTATCGGGAATGCAGTAAAGGGAAAGATGAAATGATTTAATATCTTTTCCATTTTCCATTTATTTTGTAACACAATTACTAGATTGTGTATAGCGTCATAAAAGTGATTTACACATTACATTCATTAAAAGCAATATATAGGCTTTTCTGTAAAAGCAGTTAATTTATTATGCACAATATACAATGGCATCTAAATTCCAAAACACATTGTCTGAACATTGACAGGACATAAAATGGCAGCCCATTTCCTATAACATTCTTTCAACAAGTGAGAATGAGTGAATGGTAATCAAATACTGTAAAAATTAAAAATACAGTGCCTGGAATTCTCTGCAATACTAGCAGAAAACATAATTATCACACAGCCTTCTTTCAAGTACAGTATATTGTATTTTTATGATCTTAGAAAAATATATAAATACATTTCAAATAGTGAATTTTTGCAGTGATTTGAAATTTGTTTTTAGCTGCAACTTGTGAATTTTGAATTATTGGTTTAAAAACTCAAATGTTTGTCATTTATTAAATACAAAAAAATTTTTTTGCCATAAAGTTTGCCATCTAGGAGTTTGGTAATTCATGTAGGAGTCAATGGGAGTTATTTTAGGAAAAATTCAAAATGTTTTGAGAATGTGTAGACCCATTGAAAATGATGAGCAGAATACAAATTTTATTCAGTAAAGTTTTTTTTCATGGTTTTAGTTGATCAAGCTTTTTATAGTCAAATTTTTTAACAAATAAGCAAACATTTGAGTTTTGTAAAAGTTAATTTAATTATAAAAAGAATGTACCTATTGATAAATAGGTCTTATACTGTTACAGAGTATTTTTTAATCAAACCAGTAGCGTTTTGGTGTACACTCAGCTAAAACAATGTGGGGACTAGGGGGCACATTTACTAAGGGTCGAATATCGAGGGTTAATTAAGCCTCGATATTCAACCATCGAAGTAAAATCCTTCAACTTCAAATATCGAAGTTGAAGGATTTACCGCAAATACTTCAATCGAACGATCGAAGGAAAAATCGTTCGATCGAACTATTACATCTTTTGAATCAACCGATTCGAAGGATTTTAATCCATAGACCAACGGATTTTCCTTCGATCAAATAAAGCATAGAAAGCTTATAGGGAAGGTCCCCATAGGCTAACATTGATGCTCGGTAGGTTTAAAGTGCCGAAGTAGGTAATCAAATTTTTTTTTTTAAAGAGACAGTACTTCGACTATCGAATGGTCGAATAGACGAACGATTTTTACTTCGAATAGTTCGTTTCGAAGTCGTAGTCGAAGGTCGAAGTAGCCTATTTGATGGTCGAAGTACCCAAATTTTTTTTTCGAAATTCAAAGTTTTTTTACTTCGAATCCTTCACTCGAGCTTAGTAAATGTGCCCCTAGGTGTAGTCCATCGTGTGCCACTTGATTTCTCCTCCCTGGCTATCTCCTATAGAAGAAGAAATTAGCCAAATACAAAAGGCTAGTGTAGCGGGGAAATCCCCTGCACGTTTATTTAGTCATATGATGTAACGTGTCCAGAGCCGGGCCAAGCCGGGCAGGCGCCCTAGGCAGCCTGCCCGGCTGCTGCGCCGGCTAGTTGCGCGCTTCTGCGCATGCGCGAAGAGACGCTTCAGCGCAGAGACGCTTCAGCGCAGAGACGCTTCAGCGCAGAGACGCTTCTGCGCATGCGTGAATCAACGCATGCGTTCGCTTATGCGCACAGATGGGCGGTCGGCAGAGAAGGGACCGGACTAGGGGTAGGAGTAAGTATGTGCCTGGCGCCCCTCCACCTTTGCGCCCTAGGCACTTGCCTACTCTGCCTACCCCTAGTTCCAGCCCTGAACGTGTCTGAGGAAGGGGCATGCCCCCGAAACGTTACATCACATGACTAAATAAACGTGCAGGGGCTTTCCCCGCTACACTAACCTTTTGTGTTTGGCAAATTTCTTCTTTGATACAATTGGGAGAGGTGCCGACCCTCCAGCCAACACTATAGACAATATATAGGCAATTATAGACAGGAGAGAATCTAGGGGAAGTAGGAAGTGTTTTGCAGCATATCTTCTATAGAAGGCAAGGAGGAGAAATTGAGCGTCGCACGACGGATAATCGCCCTGTTGCCTTTTCTGAAGAGGAGTGCAAGCAGAGTATCGGTAAGTTATTTCTTAATAAAGACACTAATGGTGCTACTATAGAAAAACCATGAGGATAGTGATAGTAGCACAAACAGGCACTTCTATGGACACATTCTGTAATCACGACCTGTAAATATAGGTATTTAACCTGTTATCCAAAATGCTTGGGACCTGGTATTTCCTGAATAAGGGATCTTTCTGTAATTTGGATCACCATGCAAGGTACTGTTTTATTATTACTGAGAAAAAAGGAAACTATTTTTTAAATTTTGAATTATCTGATTAAAATGGGGTCTTTGGGAGAGGGCCTTCCTGTAATTCAGAGCTTTCTGGATAACGGATCCTATACCTGTATTGTTATCAGGGCAACCATAACAATGCTTGTCAGTGCTATCTGTTAAAATGACTACATAATAATAAAATACATTATATATGATAAAATGAATGCCGTTTATAGATCTCTGCTAAAGACACAAGCGTGACACAAATGTGATTATGAAAAAGAAAATGATGTCCTAGTTGTTCTAATTCACTCAATATTGTTCTAAATATTGCATATTGTTTTCTTTGAGGACTGGTACAAGATGGTTCAGTAAATAACAGGCATAAACTGGGAGAAAACAAAGTCTATCATCTCTCTTTCTGTAAAATCCACAAGGCATTGTATATATAGAAATTGCTATCTGAATTCAGTAAAATCTTAATACATGTCATGAGCAAGTGGGAATTAGCTACTGCTTTCACAAAATGACATGAACACGTATCTCACAATACCAAGGACCCTCGATTATTGTTTCAGTTGGATGGGCCATCAATTTTCAATTGTGTTGCTCTTGACTTTTCATATTTCAATATTTCATAGACATTGTAGGACGATCCCTAAAGTATCTTTGTTTAGAAAAATACTCTTGTTTGTTTTATATCTACTGCAAGTTAGATTTGTTTATGAAGTTATTGTCTCAGAATCTAATTCTGTGCTACTCCACATTGTCCTTGAAAATATTTACAAAGGTTCTGCAATGTACAATGTACTTTGTTCTCTTATTTATATGTTTCCTTCACAGGAAGGGCCCAGGGCAAAAGGCCTGTCTGCCCAACTCTACAACCATCCCTGTTCCCGTTAGTTTTTCATATCTAATTGTGATCAGTATAATATCAGGTGCAAAGGAACTCATTGATGTTTGCTTTTAAACAGCAGACCAGTGAATACAACCTGCTGAAGGGTTGATGTAGTCTACTAGAACTAGTAAACTACATCACAGAATTTAGATGTACATCATTTTAGATGATTACTTACTGAAGGTGGTGATAAAAAAAAGTTATCTTACCACCATTTATATTCCTGCATTTTTTTTCTATAGGGGCTAAATATTTTAGATTCTGAAAGGTAACCCAAGTGGTGCAAAAATTGCCCCACTGCAATGCCAGGGTTGAGCGTGGATGACAACTATCAGCTCTAAGCAACGTATTTCTAGCACTGGACTTTTTGGTGGTGCCCTCTAAGGAAAATGAATTAAGGAAAAAAGAATTAAGAAGAAATTCACATTATCAATGCCAAATTCACTAGTACAGTGCAGGTGAAGAGAATTGTTGTTACATTACCAAACAAACTCCATAGCTTCCTGATCGTTACTTTTCCAAATAAATCATCAATATAATGTAAGAATAATTTAATATTGATTTATTAATAAAAGGAACTTTTTAATTTGACACTTCTTCCTGCAACCTACATTCCGCAACTGACCTTAGCCTTTCTACTCTTCATTTCATACCATTCCCAACTGCAAGGCTTCTCTTGAGCTTCTGCCTTTCTCTGGAACTCCCTGCAATGACCAGACTCTCCTGTTCCTTTCAAACCCTCAATTTCTCCCTAAAGACCTATTTTTGATGCATCTTAATTGATTAGCAATCAATTTATCATGAAGAATCACCAATTTTTCATCATCCTTATGTCTCCCTAAGCTTGTAAGCTCAATAACATTTTTATTCTGTAACCCTTGTTTGTTAAACTATAGCAAGACCCCTGTCTGTTATAAGCTAACATTTAGTGCTGTGTAACTTACTTATGTTGTATAAATAAATGATGACGGTGATGACAAACCTGTTGTATTTTGGAAATATATAAAACCATGCCAGTATCCATTTAACACTGCATTAGATAGTAATATCTAGATTTCTGTTGTTGGGTGATCATGTTTTTACAAAAACTTATATTAAAAGTCCAGTGAATTTGTATTTTCTGCTTTTAATTTTTTAATCTCTGGCCGAACATGGCTGCTCCCACTGGGAGCTCCCTCCTGGTGCAGGTAGCGTTGCGCTGATGGGGGGCATTTTTTTTTTTTAGAAAAAAACTACTGTTAGCCCCAATGAGAATCCAACCTGGCCGAATCCCGAACCGAATCCTGGATTCAGTGCATCCCTAATAAGAAGGTGAAAAACTAAAATTTCCACTTCATTATTAGAAAAACTGTCTCAAATAGAAAATAGAAAGTAATTGGAAAAAGTATTTATTTCTGGTGAACTTTATGAAAACTGAACTGAAAAAAGTGTTTCAAGGTGAACAACCCCTTTAGTAAAAAAGAGCCATATATATGTGTGTGTGTATATATATATATATATATATATATATACGTATATATATATATATATATATATATATATATATATATATATATATATAACTGTAACTGGGCAACCGTCAGGAGTGCTCCTTTGTCGAACACTCCCCTCATTGTCAAGATGGCGGTGCCCATGGGTGCTTAGTGACATCAATGCACCACATTTGAACATGAAAATCCTAAGGAAAAGGATGACGGAGACCCAGGTTCAATGCCCGAATATAGGTTCTACGCCTGAGTGCTCCTGGGTGCACTATAATTTTTGATTCCTGGTTCCTGATCTTTCCACTTTGACTGCAACCTACTAGAGCCATCAGGCCCTGACAGGAGCCTCTAAACCAGGGATCCCCAACCTTTTGAACCCGTGAGCAACAATGAGAAGAAACAAGAGTTGGGGAGCAACACAAGCATGAAAAATGTTCTTGGGGTGCCAATTAAGTGTTGTGATTGGCCATTTGGTCGCCCCTATTTGGTCAACCTACATTGAGGCTCTGTTTGGCAGTGCACCTGGTTTGTAAACAACCAAAACTTGCCTCCATGCCTGGAATTCAAAATTAAGCAGCTGCTTTGAGGCCACTGGGAGCAACATCCAAGGGGTTGCAGAGCAACATGTTGCTCAGGAGCTACTGGTTGGGGATCACTGCTCTAAACCCTGAGAATCATTACCTCACAGTATAATCGAATATGGACTGGGATGTGTCAGGGGCCTTGCGGCTCCAGTAACAGAGAAGTCCAGACCAAGGAGGAAGCACTAAGGCAATGTCCAAGTTTGTGGTAACCAATATGGATCAGGAACAATCGTAGTCAGAATCCAGGCGGTAGTTCAATAGGCAGGCAGAATAGGAGCAATAATCAAAGTTCAGGCAAGGTCAAAGTCCAGGAATCAAGTTAGCAAAAATTTAGGAACACCCAGGAATGCAGAAAAAAATCCTATTATTGGGCATTGAACCGGCGTCTTTGGCGTCCTTTCATTTCAAATTTGGCACCAAAACGAAGCATCATGACACCACACGTTTGTGTGCTGATGCCGGTACGCTGGAGCCAGAACCCACATGGTGACCATGGGCACTGCCATCTTGGAAGAGGAGTCGCTGTGGACAGGAGTGCCACATCTCATTCCTGATTGGATGGATCCATACATGCAGAAATTTTGCTCTTACATTCTTTCCTACATGATACATTCCATAAATATCTTTGACTGTTATATTCTTTTCTGATGTAGGAAACAGAATTTAGGGGGTTATTGATTAAACCTCATATTGAAGTTACCATGGTCTTCACTCAATGTTATCGAGTTTTTCTGTGATCTGATTAATTCAGGTTTTTTATTAATAAATAAGGGCAAATCGAGCATGGGAGTTTGGTCAGAGTTTTTTTTTTAATAAAATAGGAGATACATTTGGATTTTAGTAAATAAGCCCCTTAAAGTCATCTGTAAATACAGTAATCCCCAGCATATAGCTGGAGGAAATACAACTTTGATTAAAAATATCAGGGCATATATTGAATTACACATATATATAGTATATACTGAATAGGTTTCCTTAACATGAGCATTTACCAATAGAAAAAAAACACTATTTCAATGGCTCCTCTTTTTCTACAGAGTTTGTCCCTTAATGTTCTTGACAAGTGAAGTTGAATGTTATTTACACTTTTGTGATGATGGTTAAGATTGCTGCACAAAAGAGATCCATCACTCAAATACAAAGATCTAACGGTCAGACTTCAGGAGAAGGAATTTACATTATTATGTGAAGTATAGACCTGTACATTCTTGACAGCTTATGCATCAGAATATAGTGTTAGGCTGTCTGCTATTATTAATCCATTCTGAAAGATATTCCAACAGACTACAGCTACAGCCCCCTTCAACAAATGGTGGTCTCATGCCTTTAAAAATGGGTGTTGGTTTGGGCAGTCTCTCTCTCTTAAAAGCCGCAAAAGCTAGTGGCAGGGGAGAATCTAGATCTCTGATTGAAACCAATGCCAAGGTCGGAATCCCAAGGAATGCTACTATGCAGTTTTGTACTATAACGATAAATCACTAGCACTTACGTTGTATTTAAACACATTTTACTTAGCCTTGGAGTGCTCCCACAACCCCCCTTGTATTTTAACAGCTACAGTTTAACAAGCATCAGACTGAAATTTCTCAGACATAAAATGCACTGTATGTGGCAGATGAAAATCCACAAAGTTATGGGAACAAGTGAAGGTTTGATTTCATATATTTAGTCATCCAACCTTCTAGCATGTAACCCTCACACGCATTGCTAGCCAAATTATGTATTGCTCTGAAGATGGAAAAGGCCTGAAAAAAAAGATCAAAACTTATGGAATCTGCTCTATGATTGTCTCACCAAACCCAATTGTTTGATCTACTGTAGCCATCATTCTAGCTTCTGCAACAGCCAGGCTATGCATTTCAGCCACTGCAAGAATGGATAACCGCATGAACAGAATTCACAATTACACCTGGACCGCACATACTGTTACTTGTACAGCTGGGCAATATGTGTATTTTTTGGGTCGGTAGGCTTCTGGCTGTGGCTACAATTTGAACAGTCACGTTGGATTCACAATAGAGATTTATGAACAAATACGACTGCTGTTGCCTGGATGAAAACAGATACAGGAGAAGACAATAGGCAATGGTGTTCACTTTCAGCTTTCTCACTAGAGAACTAGCTGAAAAACACTTTGCGCTATCTGCTCAAACAAAAAAGTCAGAGAACAGTATTTCTGTAATAACTGGGATGATTTCATTTAGACACAGTACCAAATTGTTTGTTATACCTTTGCTTCCATTTGGGTGGGATTCCAATGTAATTTGATGGTCTTTTGAAAACAAAAAACATTCCAGGCTATACAAGTTATTCATACCTTTCGGTTGCAATGCCCTTAATGTCCATATTCAGAATGCCTTACATCTAAGAGGCCCATATATTAAAGGTCGAATTTTGGTGGTATTGGAGCTTTTTGAAACCACAATTAATCTAACTTTCTCTAAAACGATGAATGCCATGAACGTTATTAAGAGATCCAAACATAAGTATGAATGGAAAAAATGATCCAATGCTTAATGATCCAAATAAAAATATGAAAACCTCTAAAACCTAGAGGCTAATGGCTAAAAAAAAGATCCAATGGGATCAACACAGCTTCCATATAGGACCTTGGCTGTTTTTACTTGCCAAAATTTTGTTTTAGAGTTTTTTGTGGTTTTTATACGTCATAGTTTTTTACAGTTTTAGAGCAATAAAAAAACAACTATTTTTTGGAGAAAAAAATATGATTCATGAAAAAAAACAGATCTGAATGTTAGTAAATCGGCCCCTTAGTATTTTATGTCCTATTCTCTCTCTCCCTCTCAGTATGGTCATACTTTTCAAAATGTTTAGCAATGTATCAATCTTATTCCTTATTTCACCCTCTTATGTTAATTTATACTCTTTTGGGCTGATGTGGAATTTGGCTGACATACAAAAGGTCACTAGGGCATTTCAAACAATAATGTTACATTTGACAATTGCAGGTAGGGAAATGTCTAAGATAAATTTCCTGTCCAAGATAAGGATGCATTAGCATTTCCCCTTAATATTGCTACAAGTAATAGGGATGCATTAGCACTTCCCCTTTAATATTGTTACAAGTAATAAGGATACATTAGCACTTCCCCTTTAATATTGTTAGAAGTGTGGCAATGAAGACATGGAAAAGTGCCTTTCCTGTGGGGAGCATATGTGATTAGAATGTTGCTAATGATTTTACCCCATTTTTATGAAAATAAGGGAGTTTTCCATAGATCAGGTAACCCTGTAATATATTCCAATATTGCAAAATAATTTATTTTATGTGTTTGGCTTTTGAATCAAATGTACTTACAAAGCTGTAAGCTGTGATGTCCCTAAGTCTGTTTTTTTCAACCAAAGATGCTTTATTTATTTTTTCACAGATATAAGAGTTGCGACATATCGTTTAGAACAGTTTTGTGGAATGGCAATTACAATGTCCTGCATTGTAGTGTTATGTAGTTATAAAGCATTATACAAAATAAACAATAGTACTCTCACTGGTGTGACTCTCCATTATTTTGTGTCTCTATTCATTGCTCTCATGTATTGTCTGGATCCTAAATCTGTTTTACGGTAGTGTCTCTGTCCAGCTCCATTACCTGCTTCTCCACATTCCTTAATTAAACTTCATTTTAGCCTCTGTATTTAAATGTCTCAATCATACTATCTGATTGTGTCTAAAATTCCACAGGATTTAAAACAATAGTCTGCTTGGGTTGGCGAACAAGAAGATTCATTTTACTTGACACTGGACAGCAAATTATATATTTATATTATTTTCAAAAAAACTTGAAAAATACAAATCGTACGAATTTTTCGGATTTTCCACCTGAAAACCCCGAAATCTTGGGGTTATTGCACGAAACCCAGCGCAGATCAAAAAATCTTTGGGACTACTCACATTCACTTATATGCAACCTCAGCAGGTCTGAGATGCCGGATTTTCAGATTCTGACTTTTTCCATCCCCGGGGTATAATAAATCCTGAAAAATGTGGTGTTTTTTTCACTTAAAATTTTGATTTTATACTAAAAAAACATGAATGTTTCGGGTTTTTGGCGTTCAGAGTTTAGTAAATAACCCCCATAGTGTTTTAATAGGCAACAACTAAGCTACAACAACAACTGTAAAGCAAAAAAAATACAAACATTATTATGGTGCTGGTTTCCTTCAGATTCCAAAGAATACAAAATGAGATTTTCACTCCCATTCCATGGTCGAAGGATTTGCAAGTGGAATTAGTTTCTCTGTTTTCAAGTTTTCGCATACACTGTTTTCTTCTTGAAGATCATTTAAGAGGAATCTTTACATCACATTTCCAGGCTGAAAGCCAAATAGAGATCTTACCATACTGCCTATATCGGTAAACAGTCCCTTATTCTATTTAAACTAAGCATCAAAACTCCTTCTGGCCAGTCTTAGACAGCTGCTAAATGAGCTTCAAACAAATGTCATAGTTTCCTGAAAATGTCTACAAATTGATTTTGCTAATGTAGATGAATTGTTGCTCATTTATGTAAATCACACATTTGTCACCGTAAGTAAACAGAGCTTAGATCCGTGTGTGTGTAATGTAATATATACAAGTATTACATTTGCATAGTTGCAATTCATCAGTTTCATGTTTCAGAGCAGGCATTGAGCTGCTTTGATATGACAGAATTATGTGTAGGACATGTCTTCTGTCTTGTAGAACCTGCATTCGCCAATAGGTGGAAAGAAATGCAGACTGGTTATAATGAGGAGATATTTTAGTGATTTAGTCAACTTAAAAATGTGTATGATGATGAAAGTCTGGAGATCAGAAGTCTGAGTTTGTCTGTAGTGAACGGAAACACTCAAAGACCACTGACAAAAAGAAATATGTTAAATAAAATTAATTGAGAAAACAAAATGGTGAAATAATTATTACAAATACTGTACCACTACACTTATAATAACTACCTAACCTGGAGGTAAATCATCACCCTTATTCTTTATGGGTTCTAATTATTTTAGGCATGCTTGATGAATAATAAAGTTACTATTAAGAACAGTTATCCTTAGCCACGGTGTAATATCCTGTAAATCGGCTGATAAATGTTGATGGGCATTATATACAGTAATTCACAACTTTAGTAGTGTTAAGTTTACATCCACTATATAAGGAGAACCTAAACATTGTTCCCCAGTGGTGCAAGAACAAAGCGCTCTAGAGAATCCTGCAAATCCGTTAAGATGCATAAGGAATTTAGAATGAGATGTCTGGATCTTGTTTAGTCAGGTCCTTTCTTGCCCATATCTTAAGATGTATCCTCTACTGAAGTGGTTTTGCTGCTGACCACTAATAGTGGCTTTCAGACATCCGACTGAGCTTATATTTTCAAAGGCACTACATGCAAAAATATTTACTGCTCATTTAATAATAACTCTCTTGATCTTTTCTTAATAAATAGTTTATCCTAAAATCCACAGAGCCATGAAAACAAAAAGCCTGAAATACCTTCCGGTTAGTTTGTACTATTGAGTGAACACCTGTGAACTATTAGAATAAACCCTGTTCCCCTGAAATTCCTTGTTAACACCACTGAGATATAAACCACTTACATTTATATACGTGTATGTATATAAAAATATATATAATATTTATTAAATCTGGAATTGAAATAAGAGGCAAAATTATCAACATTCCAACTTAAGTTTATATCACAATTCATGAATCGAATAAGTGTTTCCATAACACAAATATAAAAACGTAGCCCCCATATGCAATAAAAATAACTATGTTTGCCCAGGAGCAGAAACCCATAGCAACCAATAAGATGTTTGCTTTTAAACAAGTGACCAGTAAATGCTACCCGCTGATTGGTTGATATGGGTTACCGCTCCTGGGCAAATTTAGCAACTTTTATTACATAACCCCCTAAAGGTCTAAAATCTGGTGAGTTCATGGAGAAGTTGTATTAGCAAAATTCAATCTATTTTTCAATTCCTGCCAGAAAATGAAGGGTAGAATATTATTTTAGTGTGTTTTAGTTTGTATTTAGGCTTTTCCATGATCAAGGTTTTCAAAATCAAATTTTGTAATAGGCATGCCTGAAGTCATTGCTAAATTTCACATTTCTGTGAATTTTTTCATGAAAACTGTAGCAAAATTTTGGTGAGAAAAATTTCCATTGACCCAAATGTACCGTATATACTCGTGTATAAGCCGACCCGTGTATAAGCCGAGGTACCTAATTTACCTAAGAAAACTGGAAAAATGTATTGACTCGTGTATAAGCCTAGGGGCCCCATGTCAGATTTCAAAATGTGAATGTGACCCGGCCGCAACAATTGGGGGACACTGGGCAGGTACCTGTTACTGTCTGTGACTGACTGTGTCGCCGCCCGGATTTCATGTTTGCTTCCCTCTGCCACCCCCATTTCATGTTTGCTTCCCTCTGCCACTTCCCCCCCTGCCCTCCCCATCTGTCGCTCTCCCCACCCCGTCGCTCTCCCCACCCCGGCACTCACGTCTGCTGCTCTTCCCTCTGTCCTTCCCTCTGTCACAGTAAAACGTGACCCGGCCCCAGCAGGACTGCCTGTGACTGCCTGTGTCGCCGCCCGGAGCAGGTCCAGGAGCTCCGGGCGGCGCGTCCTTCCCTGCCGGCGTTCGCTTTCAAAATGGCGGCGCCCATGGCCGCCACGTGGGTAGCGGCCGGCGCCGCTACCCACGTGGCGGCCATGGGCGCCGCCATTTTGAAAGCGAACGCCGGCAGGGAAGGACGCGCCGCCCGGAGCTCCTGGACCTGCTCCGGGCGGCGACACAGGCAGTCACAGGCAGTCCTGCTGGGGCCGCGGAAAGGTATGACCCGCGTATAAGCCGAGTTTGAGTTTTTCAGCACATTTTGGGTGCTGAAAAACTCGGCTTATACGCGAGTATATACGGTATTTAGCATGAAAAAACAATCACTGTGAACAAAAATCCATTGACTTAAATGTTTTTTTCGCAGAAAAAGTCACTGTGAAAAAATACCCATTGAGGCCAATGCATTTTGTGCGAGAAAAGTATGACATCAATATTTTGGCAGAGTGAAACCAGACAGATTTGCTCATCATTTCTCTTTACTTTAGCATTTAGGTTTGGTACTTTTACCAAATTTCCTAAGAAAGTTTGATTATTTTTCCCATCTTGTTTTGCCAAGATGGGATGTTTTGAAGTAAATAAGATCGGCCTGCCGGTCAAGTGCATAGATTGTTTTACTACAATGTGTTTTAGTACCAATAAAATGTAATTAAATTAATTTATACCATTTTATTACTAAGGTGGTGATGGTGGAAAAGGTCCCCACCTTTTTGGTATTAAGACTAGATCACTAGATCCCATAGCGGGATATTCTTTATATTTCATGTTTTGCCAAAAACAGATTTTTTTTTTTTGCCTTGCAAAATGCAGTATTTTCATGGAAATAAAGTTAAGAAATGGGTAAAGCCTGACTTTCACGGTTTAATATTTTTTACACAATCTGTAACTTATCCAGGAATTTGTTTAATGAATTTATACACTATGTAACCAAATCAGCACAATCAGTAAGATTCACACACTGTACTTAATGGCAGCCAAATCTGGGTAGAATCCATGTTACTTGTAAGAACCATTTCCCAACCCCCTTAAGCTCAAAGTGTAGTACAACTCCTCCCTCACCTTGTTCCATTGTGAAGTGACGGATTCAGGTACTTGAAGTTCATCTGCCTGCCGTAGTGAGTAGTAAACAGATTCTAGAGAAAAGCAGACTCTCATGCTTAACTTTCAATCTGTGGAAATAGATATGTTTATATTGGTTTTTGGAGTTTCAGGTAGGTTTTATGCACCTCTTCTTCATAAGCTCAACTAACTGAGCTCATATAAATTACAGGAAACATTTTCCCTTGGCAAAGTTGGCAGACTGGACTGGCTTAGTGTTAAGCTGTACGGTTGTGATGTTCTCATCAATCAGCACAGTCCTTCAATACCAATGCGTCTGGACCATGCCTTGGTGTCACTACACAGCACAACATCTTTTTACAGAGTTCAAAACAAAAGGTCTTACTGACCTGTGTTCTATATTCAGTAGTTGGTCTTACTTTGATAAGTTCCTTGGTGTAGTATATGGACTGATATTCCAATTGACAGTGACTGCCAATTGGATAACAATTCTGCCCAACCCTTCCAATACCATGAACTTGGACTTGTCCCTGTATCCTCAGTGACATACTTTCTCAAATATCTTTACTTTCTGATACTGATCCCCTTGCAGCTCCAACAGAAGATTTTCTTCACAAACACCATGATTACAGGTTTGCACATCACAACGTTCTTTCACTTGCCCAGTGAGCAAAGTGCAATTTCGAGTATAATCGCCATGTTTCCCCCCCCCCACCAATGCAGCACTTTCTCTCAGAATTCTGGTGTCATAGCAGACTCAATTCTCAACACAATTGCTGTCCAGAGCAAAATGGATGCAACTGTGCATGTGCTTCATTGCACTATATTGTGCCCTATATTTAAGAAGTCTGTCTAACATCGTTAATGGTGTCCACTCCACTGTTGTCATTTCTGTTGTTTGGCATGTGAATGATGGCTGCGTCCAATTCATTAGATGTCAGTGTGTTGTACCTATTGACTACAGCTTGGACAGTAAGTGGCAGAAGGCCCAGGGTTCCCCTGCAAAAATAGGGCATCAGCAACCAGAAGGGAAGGCAGGAAGGACTAAATGGCATCCAGTGCAACTATATGGAGGTGTGAAGAGTGCATTTTGCCACAAATACCTTTAATAAAAGGGCAATTCAGTGTGGGGAAAAAGCACAAATTGCCTACTACAGATGTGGACAAAAATAAGCCTCCATAACATGAATCATTTCATCAATTCAGTTCAATTGTTGTAAATGCAAGGCTGCGCTCAGCCACAATGACGTTGGAATTAAGGGGAAAAAACAGCATTGTGAGTAATAGCCAAGTTGTGTCTGAATTTACATTTTACAAGCTGTATTTGTGCTCATAAATGAGCCTTGTTATTTGTATCTCATACACTTGCTATAGAAATATATAGTTTTAAAAACAGAAACCACCATCCTGAACATGTAGAATTTTGTAGATTGTAAGCTCTATGGGGCAGGGCTTCATCTTTAAAATGTAATCTTTAATGTACTTTGTATTTATTAGTATTTATCACAACATTGGATCCTGTTTGTTCTATGAATTTATTGTTCTGCTGTACCGTACTGCGTGCATATAAATACCAGCATACATACATAAACTCCGCATGAACCATCCTGGATTCACATAGCTGAGTGAGTAATGCGAACATATTCAGGTATTTCATAACTTCAGAAAGGCAATGAGATATTGGAGTCAAAAAAATTTCTGTTCCAATTTCATTCTGGTGGAAGGGAAAAATGATGAAACTGAATGTAATCTTTGACAGCCCTTCCAGTCCAGTTATACTGTATGCCTATCTGACTGAGGAAATGCAGGGCTGGTGTTTCTGGCTACTGTTACAATGCAACACTGAAATGTAAGTTGCCAGAACAAATCTAAATCCTGGAAGTTTTCCACATCGCTACTTGAATGAACCACCTTCATTCTTTAGCACAAACTGTACATGAGGGCACGTTACCAAGCATACCTATTGCTAATGCTATTACAGTGTAATAAAACAAAGTAACACATGTCCATCACAGGCAGTCCTACACTCTGGTAGTTCCTATTTAGCTAATCCAGAGGGAGGCAAAATACTCTATTCAAGCAAATTCCACCTGACCTCAGTGTTATCTGAAAAGCGTTTACCCACAATGCCCTGGAATATTACAAAGCATTTGGAATAATATAACAGAACTTGAAGATGACTAAGCTAGCATAAATCAATTTTAAATGTTTCAATATCTGTATAATTATCTTCCTTTGTTTATATAGTGCCAGCAAAATAGGGAAAGACCCCTTATATAGAAAACCATAATGTAGATATAAATTCTATATAGAGGCCATAATTATTCTGGATAAAAATGATGATTTAATGATGTAAATAAAAGGGTTGTTTTTTATAGTAAATTCAGAAGGTAAAATTGACGGATATATAGAGATTATATGGCTCGTTTACACACTTGAAGGCTAAATGGTGAATGGACGAATTTTTGCTCTGGCGAATGGACGTAACAACACAAATTCACTAAGATGTGGATTTTACTGAACTTTACCTCTTGCGCCAGACTTGCCTTCGCCACCTCAGACCAGGCGAAGTACAATAGAGTAGATAGGAGTTCCTAAAAAAAATAGTTTAAAAGTCCCAAAAAACGGTAGTGTCTTTTCCATTTTCAGGATGATAGGCTGAAAAAGAGCCTAATTTTTTTGGGGGGTAACCAGCTTCCCCCCTACATTTCCTAACATATGGCACATTAGCTATACACTTGGTTCATATGTAGGGCAATATAACAACTCTTTATTAAGGTTTCCCAGGCTTGTGTAGTGTAATGTATTTTCTTCAATATATACGTCCATTGTACTTTAACTTCCCGCCATATGCAAATTAGCCAACGCTAGCGCAACTTCACTTCGCTTGGCGCAGTAACGCTAGTGCAACTTCGCTATCGTTCGGCGCCCTGGACGCAACTTCGGATTTTAGTGAATTAGCGCTGTCCTGCCGAATCTACACCTGGCGAAGTGTTCGCCGTTGTTGTCGAATTTTCGGAGGTTAGTGAATTTGCCCCTTGGTCTTGCAAAAATGTTTAACAAAGTTATAAGATGACAGCCCCCTACTCCAATTTTAAAAGCATAAATCATTTGTATAACTTGGTTTCTTGTGCAGTAAGTTATATTTAGTATACAAAATACAGCATTTCTAACATTATTCTATTTTAGACTTTAGTTGCCCTCTAAGGTTGGTGTTCCTGGCCTACCCAACTAGCATAGTTTTGACAGAACAAGGATAATGATGTTCTTAGAGCTGCAGACTAAAGATTAGAAAGTGAGGGCAAGGAGAAGTTATTACATAATGCTTCCTCTCAATGTGCCACACATGCTTCACTTTTTGATTTGATACCTACCTGCTCTGTATATCTTTATATTAATATGTGCTATTGTATTTCTTGCTTCTGCTGTAACATATATACAGTATTTATTATGGAAATTCACTCAAATGGTAGCATTGGTAGCAATTTTAAGGAACAGTTCAGTGTAAAAATAAAAACTGTGTAAATAGATAGGCAGTGCAAAATAAAAAATGCTTTTAATATAGTTAGTTAGGCAAAAATGTAATGTATAAAGGCTGGAGTGACTGGATGTCTAACATACTGTCATAGCCAAAACACTACTTCCTGCTTTTCAGCTCTCTAACTCTGAGTTAGTCAGCGACTTGAAGGGGGGCCACATGGTACATAACTGTTCAGGGGGTTTGCAATTCAGTTCAGATTCAAAGCAAACAGTTATGAAGCAACTCAAGGTTTTTGTCCAATAACCAGAACAGTCTGGTTCACTGGTAGACTTACCATAGATGACTTGTTTGATGTAGCAAAATCCTGGCTTCACTTAGGGCAATTATCCCATACATATATCAGCTTTTCCCCAGCCTTGGTTCTCTCAAGGGGTTTATTCCCGCACCAAAACTCCCTCGGTCAGCCCCTCACAGACTATTTCTCCCAGCACTTGTGCTAGTTGATTTACAGACAGTGGGGATCATTTATAAAGTTTGCACAGCACATATTTATTCGCAAATGGTTGTTTTGCCCATGCTTTTTCCTGAACGCTTAAATATTGCACTGCTGTGCCCATCTTTCAGGTTTTTGTGAATTCGCATAATGACTAAAATGACTCGCAGATGAGTGGGGTCTGTGCGTTAGTACAGGCACTTTGCGACGTTGTTGTGAGTGAAAATAGCATTGACAGTAACTTGAATTTGCAATTTGTGAAACTGTTTTGCAAATATTTTCTCCACCACCAAAGTTGTGGCGTAATTCAAATGCATAAATATTTGCAATTTGTGATTTTTACCTTATTTGAAACTCTTACAGTCATTCGCAGTGTGAAAAACAAATTCGCAACTCTGTTTTCACACTTTTATTCAGCTTTATAAATATAACCTGGCGCAGGGCACATATTTTCACTGTGCAAATCATTCTGCCCTGCGCGAAGTTTATAAATGAGCCCCAGTCTCTGTTATCCTTCCCATATGCTGGGAGATATGTACCTTCCCTCTATATGGGGCAAATTTACTTACCTCCGAAGTTGCACCAGCGTTGGCTTTGCCGCACTTCGCCAGGGGTAGATTCGTCAGGGCTGCACAAATTCAAAAGTTGTGCACAAGTTACCAATCGTTTGCGAAGTTGCGCTAGCGATGTTACGATCAGCGGTTCGAAGTTACGCTAGCGATGGCAAATTTGCATACGGCGTGCAGTTAAAGTACAATGGCCGTATATGGCCGTATATACACTACACAAGGCCAGGGAACTTTAATAAATGTGTTCTAATGCCCTACACATGTGCCCACAGTATAGTTTAGGTGCCATATGTTATCAAATGTAGGGGGGAAGGAGGGTACCCTAAAAAAAAATTTCGATCTTTTTCAGCCTATTACCCTATAAAAAGTAAAAGACGCCAGCGTTTTTTTGGGACTTAGAAAAAATTTCAACTTTTTTTGGACCATCCCTATCTACTCTATTGCACTTCACCTGGTCTGAGGTGGTGAAGTAAAGTCTGGCGCAAGAGGTAACGTTCACGAAAATCCGCAACTAAGGGAATTTGTGCAGTTACGTCCCTTCGCCAGAGCGCAACTTGGCCTGGTGTAAGGGTGCAAAGTAGCACTAGAGTAGGTCTACTTCGCTAGAAAATTTACGCCAGCACCCATTAGTAAAACGGCGAAGTGGCAAAATTATGTCACGCTGGCGAATTTTCCCTAGCGTTAGCGACTTCGCCCTTTAGTAAATTTGCCCCTATGTGCCTTCCCTCTAGAGTACAGTGAAACCTCAATTTTAAGTACCCTGATTTTACATTTTTTATTTGTCCACCACCAATTTATAATGCATTCCAATGGGTGTATTTCCCTGATTTTAAGTAATATTTTCCCTGATTTTACATCAAAATGTTGTCCTGATGTACCCAAAAACTGCTTTCGTCTATGAATGTTATTTGTGAAATAAAGAGGTGCAAAATACAAACCATATGTATATTTGCCATGGTTCTGCCTGTAAAAGTTCAATTCCAATAAGTCTATTCCTTATACAGTTCTGCACCAATCACTTATTGCTTTAGGTTGTCTATGTGACTGACAGAGAGTCTTGCACATGCCCCCCATAGTGTAATATTAAAGCTGCAAAACTTAATGGAACAGTTTAGTGTGAAAATAATAACTGTGTAAATAGATAGGCTGTGTAAAATAAAAAATGTTTCTAATATAGTTAGCTAAATATGTAATATATAAAGGCTGGAGTGAACAGATGTCTAATAAAACAGCCAGAATCCAACTTCCGATTTTTCAGCTCTATAACTCTGAGTTAGTCAGCGACTTGAAGGGGGGCCACATGGTACATTTCTGTTCAGTGAGTTTGTAATTGATCCTCAGCATTCAGCTCAGATTCAAAAGCAACAGATATGACCCATGTGCCCCCCCTCAAGTCTCTGATTGGTTACTGCCTGGTAACCAAGGTAACCAGTCAGTGTAAACCAAGAGAGCTGAAAAGCAGGAAGTAGTGTCCTGACTGACATATTATACATCAAATCACTCCAGCCTTTATACATTACATATTTGGCTAACTACCCAGTTTTTATTTTTACACTGAACAATTCCTTTAACTCTTGTTATTAACACAGTATTATATATTATATATTTTCAGTACTTGAAGAAATAGTTACTTTAACACATTTCCCTGATTCCCGGATTTTACATAATTTTTTCCTGGTCCCCTGAAAAACGTAAAATCGGGGGTTCTACTGTATATACATACATTTCACATTGAATATATATATATATATATATATATATATATATATATATATATATATATATATATATATATATATACATATATATATAATGGAAATAGTAGAGATCGCACTCGCAGGTCTTAATGTAGAAAAAAGAATATTTAGTGTGGACAATCGCTGACGTTTTGGCTGATACAACAGCCTTTCTCACTTTTGAGAAAGGCTGTTGTATCAGCCGAAACGTCAGCGAATGTCCACACTAAATATTCTTTTTTCTACATTAAGACCTGCGAGTGCGATCTCTACTATTTCCATGAAATTTTGGACACAAATGGTATGTGATTAAATTTGTTTTACTTATCTGGAGTGTGCTGGTCCTACCTGTAAAACTGTATATATTTTTGACCATGTGTGTGTGTGTGTGTTATGACATTCAAAGGACACTTTTCTGTGCTATTTTGGATTTAGAAAAGCAAGCATTTTGCAATTTTGCAATTTTTCGTTTATTCTCCTCTGAGTAACCAGTAGTTCCCAATCATATCAATAAGCAGAAAGATGTAGCTAAAATGTAGAAAAAATGCACCTGTAATATGATATGATATCATATGATAGGAATGTTTTGTTGTATTTGACAGAGGTATACTGAAATCGACTTTTCATACAAAATGCACCTCAATTCACCTACCCAAACAGATTTGCTCTAACTAATTAAATTATGTAGGTCATGGAGCGTCAGATCTGTCACTGTCACTGTGCTAAGGCTTATGTGATCCCCTGGTATTCTTTGCATATGTACTCCAGCTATAAGAAGGATTGTGTCACCCCTAGTTCTGGCTCATATATGAGTTTTTATTGCCCTGCACAATTAACTAACTGAAGCGTTGGACCCTCAAATAATGCTGGATTGGGGTGATTTGTTGGATTTTGTACAAAAGGAATTGCACTGATCTTATTTTAATTATTTGCACATTCCCATCATTGACAGCAATGTGTCAGTATCACTTTAAGTCCTAGCATGCTGTAATGACATTTTTTAAACATCTATATTTATGAGACGAAAGTTCCGCAAAAGGTTCCAATTGATTATAAAGTGAATAGTTGGATCAATGTTATTATGATCTATGATATTTTCTGACAGTTCTTCTTCCATATCAATCAATATCATGCAATTATTGAAACAGTAATGAAAGAGTAATAACCTTGTTTTTTTTTCTTGAACAAAGTAAATGTCCAGATACATTAAATGAAAGCTATCCATCAAGCATATTTTGGCTTAAAATGCAAACTTAATCTAATTCTATTTTCCTTTGTTGCCACAATTCCATCATCTTCATGAAAGGACATGACGGCCTTTCTATATCTATATTAACTAATGTATTAATAATGGTCCAGTACCTACCCAGTGAATCTTCCTTTGCAAAATACAGAATGTTAAATCACAGAATCAAACCAACACTGGCATTTATGTGAATGTTAATTGGAAAATATGCTCAGTAATTCCTTGTTGGTCATTTATAAAGAATTCTTTAGAAAAGTCAGATGTACTGTTTTGCTGCCAGGTAAATATATGTCTGAATATGAAGATTAAAACTATGGAGAAATGTTGAAATAGGTTCAAAGATTGTTCCAGTTCTAGTAAACCATACAAAGTTTTAAATGAAACATCTAAATGGATGCTATGAGTAGCGAAGGGCAAATAAATTTGGCAGGCGCAAATACGATGGCGTGTGTCGGAAAAGTTGCTTGCGTCAAAACCTTCGCACATCAACATTATTCAGACAGCCATTGACTTTAACGCCAGTGTCAAAATTGATATGAGCATCAAAATTCCTGTTTCGCTAATTTTTTGCTGTTTTGGGGAATTTGTGAATTTTTCGGCAACGCAAAACAGGACGAATCCCCCCATCACTAGCTATGAGTTATTAGACATGTAGGAAACTTTGAAACTACATAATGTACATAATGTGGGCCAGGCATATTAACATTCCTTCTAGACATTTTGCATTTATGTATTTTAGTAGTTTTGAATCACTGGGGGTCACTTATTAACACTGGGCAAATTTGCCTATGGGCAGTTACCAATGGCAACCAGTCAAATTGTTGCATTCATTGTTTCAACTGCAGCTGCTTGAAAAAAGCCAAGCACTGATTGATTGCTATGGGTTACTACCCATGGGCAAATTTGGCCAGTGTTGATAAATGAGCCCCATTGTTGACTTGTACCAGATAAGGCAATTTACTTCAGCAGTAGTGATGGGTGAATTTATTCGCCAGGCGTGAATTCGCTGTGAATTACAGCGTAAATAAAAAGTGGACGCCAACTTCAAAAACGAGAAGCCGACGCTGTTTTGCCAAATTTTTCGGAGAAATGCCCCAAATTCGCCCATCACTATTCAGCAGCAATAATATTAGTACCATCTATTTATGACAATAAGGTTGCTACTGTTATATATTTTTAGAATATATAAATTACCTTTAATCTGTTCTTGATCTGTAACTTTCAGCATCTCTGAGCACTTATTTTCTATTTTTCGTAGTTACTGAGATATTTGGTTTGCATTTTTTTACACAAAGCATTTTGAAAGGCTAATGCCACACAAGGAAAGATCAAACTAACTAATTTTAATAGGCCTGATAGTGAAAAACAACCTCCTGGCAGCACAGTTGCTTATTGGTTAGCATTGCTGCCTTGCAGAATTGGGGTCCCAAGTTTGGTTCCAGCCAGGGCAAATAGAGGCGGATTCACTGGCAATTGTGTATAAGTATGAAAGAGACTTACATTGTAACTTCATTGGGACAAGGACTGATGTGAATCACGTATAAGCTATGTGGAATATTTTAATGTTTTAAAATAAATTGCACCTGAGCAGTTATGATTTATTTGCTTTCATTTTCTTTACCTGTAGTAGATCATAACTCATTTTACACCGGTTGGAATAGGTAACTGCAACGGTGCAATTTAGTGTCTATAAGAGTAAATGAGCATCTCTATGGGGCAGATTCACTAAAGGGCGAAGTGACTAACGATGGCGAAAATTCGCCAGCATGATATCATTTTGGCACTTCGCCAATTTACTAACGGTAGCTGGGATAAATTCGCCAAGGAGATAGATTCTGGCGCAACTTCGCACTGTAACGCCAGGCGAATTTACGGTCTGGCGAAAGAGCGTTACTACGCAAATTCAGTAAGTTTTTGATTTTACTGATCCTTACCTCTATCGCCAGACTTGCCTTCGCCACCTCAGACCAGGAGAAGTGCAATAGAATAGATAGGAGTTCCTCAAAAAAAAGTTTAAAATTTTTCTAAGTCCCAAAAAACACTGGCATTTTTTCCTATTTAAAGGGTGATAGACTGAAAAAGATCGTAAATTTTTTTTCCGGGTATCCTCCTTCCCCCCTACATTTGCTAACATATGGCACCTAAACTATACTGTGGGCACATGTGTAGGGCATTATAACAACTTTTATATAATTTTATTAAGGTTCCCTGGCCTTGTGTAGTGTAATGTATTTGCTGCAGCATATACGGCCATTGTACTTTAACTGCACGCCGTATGCTAATTAGCCAACGCTAGCGCAACTTTGAACTGCTGAGCGTAATTTCGCTGGCGTAACGCAACTTCGGATCTTCGTGAATTAGCGTGGTCCAGTCGAATTTACGCCTGGCGAAGTGTTGCGATGTGCGCAAAGCCATTGCTGGCGAATTTTCGCCTGTTAGTGAATTTGCCCCTATATCTTTAGTATTTATATGTATAGTAATGTTAACTGAGTTCCTGTTGTCAGTTACATGACTAACACCAAGTCTCATTACACAACAAATAATTGAGTTCCAATTTGTTTACTTTTGTACAGCTGCAAAAAAAAAACCCTATTACTATGATTTTCAATACTGTCCTGGATTTTATTTGGTTTTTGTAATCAGAACATAGCATGTGTTCCAGGGCTTATAGAGTTACTTTGTGATAAGTTGCTGAATGATTCAATGAAGTGTGACTTTAATTTTACACAACAAATAGACAGTGTGTTACTGTCAGGAGCAGTCATGTTTACAAGACATGCATTCAAGTCAGGTACATCAGATATATTCATGTCAGGCATGGTTGTCATCACTCTGGTTTAGTTTATAATGGAAGACCAGAAAAACAATTTCAAATTAAGGTTACCTTCAATATAGAACAGATCAATCTTACATTGAATCGTACACTGAAATCTATAAACAGTTAAGAGCAAGTTAACAATTAAATGAGAAAGGAGAATTAGATTATGCTAACTTCAAGTAACATTTTGTATTTAGTTGTCTAATGTTTTTTAGTTTTCTTAAACATTCAATTTATCATTCCTAGCTTTCCAACAATATCTTTCAATCAGGATTGTCAGGAACTTTCAAAATCCTAGGGGAAAAAAAAATCGAATTACCTAGTGCAGAGAATCTATCTAGGAGGAGGTAGGTACCACTAAAATGGGACAAAACCATTGAGGTCTTCACACCTTTACCTTATAAAAAGGTTACAGATCTTTACATTGTTATATATTGTTTTATCTCCTATAATTTCAAGATATCAATGACAGTACATACATACATATATGCCCTCAAATCCCAACCTAACTTCCTAACCGCTCTCCTCATTGACTGTTGGCCCCCATTACATTAAGATTGTAGATTTGATTCTGGAAAAACAACATTGTTTCTCATAGTCTGTCAAGCCTGATATGGTGTATAGGACATACTGAAATGATTTCAATGTATATGTGAAATATCTTTTATCTAGCATATTATTAGGCTAGGGTATTCACTAATGAGAAAGATTGCTGAGTTAGTTCTCATCCAATTCTGTTTGCAGATTTATAGCAACTTAAAGGAATCATGAATATATCAATACTCATAATAAGCATTAGATGCCTTCATGTTACTGCTATTACTTCGATCGATACAGTATGTCCATGTGTTTTAGAACAAGCTACTATATGGTTTGAAAGGTTTGAGCCTTATTGTCACTTTTCATTTGTGAAGTTGCCATTTATGGGACTGGAACTCTGCTAGAATAAATATGTAAGTCAAAAAAATCCACTTTGCAATGTATTGTGTCCAAGAAACTAAAGCACTATTAACAATCTTACCAGCAACAGCAAGAAAGCTGATCTTTACTCAATTGATTTCAAAATCCCAACCAACAATGATATAGCTAAACAATAAAATGAAAATCATCATTCATAAATATCAGGCAAACACAAACATGAAGAGATATATTTCTATTCAGGAATCATAGAAGACTGGTGATACATTTTAAATTATATTTTTCTTAATAAGAAACATTTATTTCATGATGAAAACATTTAAAAAGACCTGAACAATGTCAAATTGTTGTTCACTAGAGTACACATTTGTAGTGGTAGCTTGAGTTAGTAAGTGTAACATCCTGCCTGGAGTTGAGCCGGGTACCTGGTGTTTCTGTGTTGTCTGCGTTGCCGCTGCTCTATGTGAGGGCTAAGGCCCTGGTTCACTACTATTGCTATCCTTTGTAATTGAAGTAGGCATGGCTTGTTTCACCTGTTGCTAATCTGGCCACAGGTGATCAGTGTAAGCCATTAGGGTAGGACTCCATGAGCGATTTTGTCGCATGTTGACGCAGCATTGATTCGATGCGATATGACTGTCGGATGCAGACGCAGCGCGCAGAGCCTGCATCCGTCGGTCGTGTCGCGTCAGATCAACGCTGCGACACCATTCGAAATTCTATCTCCTACCTTATTTTTGTTGCATGTGTTTTGTTGCAGCGCATCAGATCGCGACAAAATTGCTCGCGGAGTCCTACCCTTAGTCTGGCTATAACACCCCCTACTCTGCACTGACTCATTGCCCAATGCAGGTCTATTTCCTGATAGTTCATGGGCGTGATTCATGTCTGATTATCTTTTTCTGACCCTTGCCTGTTTTTGACCTTTGCTGTATCGTTGCCTGAACCGACCCTTGCCTGTTATTGACCACTCTTCTGGATCTCAAGTCTGTACTGTGTAACAGATTGGTTTTGACCCCGGCCTGTTTATCCTGACAACACTTCTGGTTCCTTTTTCCTGTACGGCACGATAGGTATTGACATGGCCTGTTCCACAACTACCCTCTCTGTGCCCCGTCCTTCCTGTATACGTTACAGTTTACTTGCCAACCCAGAACTCCCCCTTTGGTCCTCTCACTTCAAGACCTCGAGGCATCCGAGTAGCAATGGGCTCCTCTTGAAGCGAAAGGTGGCTGTTAAAAGCAGAAGCGTGAGCCGAGACCAGGACCTTAGGGTTTGTTCTGGGTTTTGAGATACCATACGTTACAGTTAGAGAAACTTTGTTCTCTACTAAGGAGATTTAATAGTACCCCATGTGACACTAACCAGATTGTAGGATTGTAGAGTAGGATTGTACTTATACTTATAAATTGCTTGTTCCCTATTTACTGTATATGAAGATTCTGGTGAATGGAAGATGGTTCAGTAATATGTTTCAGAGTGGGCTTTAGCCTCACTTTGTAAGCTACCAAATGAAGGGTGGCTATGTTCCACCCTGAAACAGTGTAATGAAACTTTTTGCATTCCAATGAATGGGGCTATTTGTATTATTTTATTTGGGTGAGCTTGCATGTGTTGTCTGCTCATTTGTACATATTATTATTATTATTAAGATTTATTTATATAGCGCCAGCATATTTCGCAGTGCTGTAAAGTAAATGTGTTTATACAACTAAATCACATTAATTACATACATAGAATATATGGAGTTACATACATCACAACCAATACCGGTACAAAAGGTGAGGAAGGCCCTTTGCAAAAGAGCTTACAATCTAAAGGGAAGGGAATAAGACACAAGGTATGGGAGTGGGCAAGATCATTATTAATTGAGTGAAATGAGATGTAGTACTGTATGTGGTATTGCATTTGATAGTTAAGCAGAGTGAGGGTAGTCTTCTCTAAAGAAGTGCGTTTTAAGAGATCATTTGAAAGGTTGGGAGAAAGTCGAACAGACCGTGGGAGCGAATTCCAGAGTAGGGGTGCAGCCCTTGCAAAGTCTTGAATTCGAGCTTGTGAGGAGGTAATGAGAGAAGAGGTGAGTAGCAGATCAGTAGAGGAGCATAGTAAGCAGTTGGGTGAGTATATAGAGATGAGTTCAGAGATGTAGGGTGGGGCAAAGTAATGAAGTGCTTTGAATGTCAGGGTCCTTAATTTGAATTTTATTCTGAAAAGTAGCGGAAGCCAGTGTAAGGATTGACAGAATGGCGTGGCAGAGGAGGAGCGGTTGCTGAGGTTTATGAGCCTTGCGGAAGTGTTCATTATAGAATGGAGAGATGACAGTCTCTGGAGGGGAAGGCCAATTAAAAGAGAGTTACAGTAGTCTAGACGTGATAGGCCGAGACAGTGAATAAGAATTTTGGCAGCATCTTGGGTGATAAATTATCGTATTTTGAATATGTTCCTGAGGTGGAAGTGGCATGATTTAATAAGTGATTTGATATGAGGAATGAAGGAAAGGGCAGAATCTAGGATAACCCCAAGGCACCGGGCCTGGGGAGATGGGGTGATAGTGGAATTGTTAACTATGATGGATACTTCCGGGATGTTAATGGTGTTAGTTGGAGAAAAGAGAACCATTAACATTTTAGAGAGGTTTCATTTAAGGTAGCGTTGGGACATCCAAGTAGAGATAGCAGACAGGCATGAGAACGGAGTTAGGATTTCTGAGAGTTCTACATATACTTTGGCAAGATATTACACTGCTACTGCTGACTTAAATCCTCAAGACTTTTAATGTTTGCATATAATCAATTCTTAAGCATAAACTAGGAGAGAGAGATCTGGTGCAAAAATAATTCCTTTAATATTATGGCAAGAACAACTCCAGCAAACATGCAAATGAAAAGAAAAAGCCTTTTCCACTATGATCTTCACTTAATCTCTTTGTTCTGTTATTGACTATGAGTGGGCAAGAATGTTTCCACATTTTTCCTTAAATAGCAGATTTGTTCACCTAGATAAGAACACATGGAAAGCATCACACAAGTCAACCAGCCAACTGTGTAAGTGCTACAAAGCTAGACCTTTTTTTTTACTTCTTCAAATTTGTAATACAATCCTTGTGAATTACTTCCAGTTGAATGTGGATTTACCCTCAGAAGAACAGATTCCATAATATCATCATCAAGCTGTCATTGTGTAATTAGTGAAGTTAGACATGTGGTAAGATTTGTAGCAATATGATGAAGTAAGATTTATTGAGGTGAATCTACACATTTGACAGATTGAAAAGGACATGCACAGTGAACGCAATGAAAATGTTTGCTCTGCCCGAACATGCATTACCAGGGAGACTTATATATAAATATTTTGATAATAACTCTCCATGTTTGGAAACTTGGCACTGGACATTAAGCAGAAACCTACAACTATAAATTAAAATAAAGAAATGTTTTTACTTTTGTATCACAATGCATCACAGAGGTTAAAATGGTTAAAAAAAAAAAACTTAGTTGAACAAAATATTTTTTAACACCAGTACCTTTACCATTTAAAGTAAATGAAGCCAAAAAAGAGATGTGCAATAAAGGGTAATGGACAAATGACTGGGTTATAAAGGCTGTCTCTTCTTAAAATTACTTTGGGAAAGTAGGATCTGTTGTTTTGAAACCAAATAGGTGGCTTAGCAATTTACTATGATTATGTAAGATGTACATAATGGAATAATTGGTGTTATTTTCAGAGGTTGTTCAGGACAGAGATTGCGTGGGAAGTATTTTTTCTCATTGTAGCCACATGATGAAAACACATTACAGCTCAGGGAACAGAAAAAGAGACAAGAGATGGTGTCAATCATTCTAGAAAAATAAATTACAGGATAGTTGTCGGATATTAGATACACAGAGTTGAAATTTTCCACTTGATCGCTGGTTTAAAAAAAATCCAGACAAATAAAAAAATTATATTTCCCTATACTTAGCATTGAAAGGACTAGCAACTTTCCCTTCATAACTGGAAATATTGTACTCTGCTAAGTGAATGATGGCTGTATTTTTCCAGCACAGTGTTTCAAATGAGGCTGATTCATTCAGTAATGAAGTCATCAGAATCCCACATGCAGTCTTTCTATTAATTTCATCTACACAGGCACTAGTTTCTGTATATGCCACAAGCCTTTCATGCACGGACACTGTTCATACACCCTGTCATGTGAGTTTTAGGACATTTATCTACATATAAATGCAAACAAAGCCACGTGGAGCCGACACTCTCGATAAGATGCAGTAAGTTGCCTCGGTGCACGATCAACAAACATCTCCATACAATCACAAAAGGGGGATCATCACTACTCAGGTCTTAAAAATGAAACAGAATTTATTTAGTAAAAAAGCAGCAGACTGACGTTTCGGCTGACTCCTCGGCTGACTTTCTCAAAGTGAGAAACTTCTTTGAGAAAGTCTGAGGAGTTAGCCGAAACGTCAGTCTGCTGCTTTTTTACTAAATAAATTCTGTTTCATTTTTAAGACCTGAGTAGTGATGATCCCCTTTTTGTGATTATATATATTAATGTATAGAAAAAATAACCCTGCAAATTATTTCAGTGCGCGTCATACAGTGTTACAGCTGAGCGTTTTTACAACCTATAAACCCAGTCAATCTCATTTAGAGGAAAAGTAAAACTCAACACATTTCTTGCGCTTGGTTTGAAGAATGCCAATACTGAGGACTTAGTTACACTGCAGCAGGCAGATATTTTAACTGATCTGATGTTAAAAGCCAGAGAACATGTCTTACCCTGAAGCTGCAGTTTGTTCTTTGCCTTAGGCACTGATGTGACTTTTTCTCATACCTTGCTTCTAATACTTTTTCAAGCATTGCTTTCACTTTGTACAACTAACCAATACCTTTTAAATGATCTCCGAATAAGAAAAGATAAAAAAAAAAGAAAATGATTTTCTTCCTTGATTTTCTTAATGATTAACTGGGCTGTTGGTTTTGCACTTTGCTTAAGGAAACTGCTTTGTGGTTCCTATTAACACACATCAATTTTTCTAATAGGATTTAATTTAATTTTTTTGGCAGAAAAAATAAAGTGGTTATAGAAAGATCTTCTTAATTTGGACAATAGCACCTATTAGTGTATCTGTGCAAAAGCTGTTATCAACTATTAAACATAAATAATGCATTGACAAAAGTTGCATTATTTGGTGACTTTTTGATAAGCAACAGAATTGACCGTTTTCAAATTCCTTTAACATGTGACTGAAGGCAGGAGATAAATGCCCTATTCTAGTGCAACAGAAAAATATATTAAATAAATATAAAAAATTTAACATTTAGGGGGTTATTTATCAAAGGTCGAATTTTAGAGGTTTTTATACCTCGAATGATCTTGAATGAACGCACAAACTCGAATGGTATCTTATTTTAAAAAAAAAATACTCTAATGGAAAAAACTTGATTCTGACGAGTTTCAGTTGCAAAACCGGAAAACTAGAATTTTAATGGAAAACACAACTCGAATCTTAATAATTAACCCCATTAATAAAGGACAGCTATCTATATATATCTTACAGTCACCCATGGAACTCTGGGTGACATACTATCCTTATATCTTAAATAGGGGGTGCATTGTTCACTATACATATACTGTATTTTAAACACCCACACCCACATATATACAGTATGTATGGTAATAATATTCTTTAATAGGTCACTTATTTAAGTTACCTCTTGTTTAACCCTGTTTGTAAACTGGTGGGTTTATTTGCTCTTCAGGAAAGATGAGTTGCTAGGAAACCCCTTTAAACAGTAGCATAGCCTGTAAACATAGGTGATAGGTTTTGCCACTACATTGTTGGCAGGGGAAGGGTTGAGGGCAGACGCGACACCATATATTAGTGCATACGTTTTATTGTATTATGGTGGCAGTATATATTGTTTGGATTTTGGAGTTTGTGACATCTTGATAAAGGTCTTTGATATAGACTGAAACATTCCCAATAAACTATTATTTTTGTGCATCATGAATAAAATTTAAACTGAGACGGGTGATGTGAGTAAAAAATTATTTTTAATTGGAAATGCCCAGTGAGTGTGTATCATATATATATATACACACAATCGCAAAAAGGGGATCAGCACTACTCAGGTCTTAAAAATTAAACAGAATTTATTTAATAAAATAGCAGCAGACTGATGTTTCGGCTGACTCCTCGGCCTTTCTCAAAGTGCCAAAGTCAATACGGAACATGTCTTCTAACCACACACTAACTCCTTTATCATCGCAATTTATTTTATCCTGGGACATTTTCTGAACATTTTTATTTTAATTGTATTGCAATTTGGATTATTAGTATCCAGGTATAAATATTAATGTGATTACACGATAATGTAGAGTAATTATGGGTGACACTTGATAGTTTGCAATTTTTGTTGGTTTTATGCGACTCCGTGTACAGAATGTTTGTTGATCGTGCACCGAGGCAACTTACTGCATCTTATCGACATGGCTTTTTATATATATATATATATATTTATAATATATAATGTGTCCATATGATGTCACAGCATCTACAGGTCCTTACAATCTTTTTCCTTTTGCAGGCTGATCTTGTAGGCTTATTTTGTATATTTAAAGTGTCTTTGTTATTGTTACCAATACCATGAGTGCTGTTAAATCTTCTGATATGTTTAGACATTAACAGGTGGCAGTAAAGCTCTGGCAAGCTGTACAACAAAGTTTATTCTATAATGACACACACACAGAGTCAAAAATATGGATTTATCTTGTAAATAGCAAAACGGATTACAAAAGCAACAAGGGCTTTGTGAGATTTTTCCAAAGGATTCTGCCAGTAGCACTTAGTCGAATCTAAGGCTGAGATATACCAAACAGGATAAAGTAATGGACATAAACCTACATGAATCCAAGATGTAGGTTACGTTGTACATTTCAGCACTGTATTTATTCTATTAAGAAAGCTTGCAGACCTTATGAATCATCTTGTTGGAGCTGCAAAATGTTTGGGCTACACTAATTGGTGTCTGATCCATAAATTACAAAAACCTGAAGTGATTTTCTATTTGCATAACTTTTTGTTTTATGTAACTTGAGAAAGTCTGGATAATATTTTTTACAAGAGTATAATTAGAGTGTGTGTGTCTAGCATAATTGTAATAATAAGTTATAAACATACACCCGAGTCTCCTTTTTTTTTTTTTTTTAGAACATATTGATTTACTGTTATATTTACAATATGTGTGTTTGTGTATATAGGGTTTTTTTCATAAGGCATCCTTTATATGGAGAACCATACCTTAAGACTACAAAAAATATTTCAATATTAAATAAACCCAATAGGATTGCTTTGCCATTATATGGTGTTGTGCAGCTTACTTTCCAATATAGGCATGGGCGAATTTGACCCATTTCGCTTCACCAAAAATGTGCGGCTGGCGGAAAATTTGCCGAAATGCATTAAAGTCTATGGGCGTCAATTTGTTTGACGCGCATCTATGGGTGTAATTTCCAAAGAAATTTGCTGATCCCTACTTACCATATCTACCTGACCTGCACCTGACATAATTTTCATAGCCTTATACATTTTAACAACATACAGTATACACTGGCATATATCCATCCTGAATACTATTGTAAAGTGGAAGTTTTTATTGCACCAATGTTTTGCTTGAAATGTATCTGTAATGTATTTTTTCACATTACATACCTCTTACTGATTTAGTCTAGTTGATATACCTCTCTGACCGCCTGCCATGCTCTTTCACCTATTCCATTCTACATAGTTCTCTTGTGCGCTAGGCATTGCAGGAATAAACTGCTTTCTGAACCTGTCTGGGGGCTTCTGCTGAAATACAAGGTTTTGACTTTCCACAAGTATTTTTTAATTTGTCTGTGTCAACTGCTTTTGCCCTCTAACATATTTTTTCCAACCTGCATTTAAGAAAAAAGTTAAAGGTATATGGAAATATGTTTCTAAAACTTAGGGGTAGATTTGTCAAAATTTTAGATTAGAGCTCACCACATCCACTTTCTATTCTTTCTTATGGGGTTTTTTGAAGTGTATTTATCAAAAGGTGAACTCTAACTTCACCCACTGATAAACAGGATTCAAAAAAAGTCTACAGAAATAAATAGAAAGTGAGTGAATTTTTCTGTGGGAGGCTCTAATCTCACATGTTAATAAACTCCAACTCCAAATTTCCACCCAAACAGCAAAAACTGATTTGGAAAACTCTGGTCAAGAGTAGAGCTAGATCAAATGCAGAATTCATTTTGGGGTTCAGTTGATTCCTAGCACTTTTTAGAAGATTCAAATTTGGCAGAATCCTTAATGTTCAGTCAAACAATTTCCAAACCCTTTGAGATCAATTTAGTAACATTTGTATTTTATTTCCATACTTGAAACTTTTTAGCTCTAAAGCTTGTGGAATTAATTACTGAATAAAAAAATGTAAAAAATCATGAAAAAATATGACATCTAAAAGGTCATGTAGAAATTAGTGGGAGATGTCTTAATTGTAAATTTTTTGTTACCTCGAGATTTTAGAGGTTTTGCATGAAAACTGCATGAAAATTCTTATGAAAATGAGGATTAGAAGGTTTGTATTGTTGTATTCGGATTCATTCAGAGTTTTTATCCATTCTTGCTTTTTAATATTCAGATTTTTTAATAAACAAGGAGACATTCATGCTTTTTAAAAATGTGAGCTTAGTTGAAGTTGAGAAAACCTCTAAAACCTTGCAAATTAGAATTTTGATAAATAAGCCTCCAAATCTCATGTGACTTTAAAGCTCTAGACAACTGAAGGAGAATTTATTTTTTTTGCAGTTGTTTGCTTTTTTTTTCAAATTTGATTATGCACAAAGCACAGGTCCCTGCAATCAATTCTGGATCGCTGACAAAGGTGCAGCTTGCTTCATTTTTACTGTGCCCACAGGTACTGACAGAGGGTATTTTAATTAATTTTTGTTGCACCTATGTTTTGCTTAAGTTCATCACATACGCTAACAGGGCAGGCAGGGTGCAAAATGCAAAAAACATGCTGTCTTGGATATGTTTCATACACTTTGTACCTTGCCCTACTATCTTTAAATGAGGCCTTAAGTGTTTATCAATCTCTTTCTCTAAACTGGAAACCAGGAGAAACTTCAGAACTGTATCAGATCATATAACATTAGACAATAATAATTTTTTCTCCAGGTGTCAGCAGAATGGCATGGCTAACATTAAGAGACAGGTGACGCATCCCCTCTTGTAAAATATAAGGATATTATAAGTTACCGAGAAGTTCCATGACCATTTAAAACATTTTTATACAGGTCATGGAACTCTGATGTGACTTCTAATATCCTCATATTTTGCAACAGGGGGTACTTTATTTATTATAATACACAAGTTTCAGGGAGTCAAAAGGCAGAAATGACATCCCTAAGCTCTGATTATAACCGATGACATCACTAAGCACCGTTTATAAGGATATAATTTACAGGATATTCATGGCTCATGTGTATTATTTATATATTTCAAGATTCAAGACTGTAAAATGGCTCAGTTTGTAAAAGATTCTTACACACACCTCCTGCAAATGGTACAATGGATGAATGAATTGTATGGTGATATCACATAAAAAATAACCCCTCATGGTGCACAGTTAGTCATAAGAGGTTCTGGTCTATCCATAGGTATTTATGCCTTGCTTCACTTATATTCAGCTGGGTTATATATTTCTGTCTATAAAACCATTTCCATTGATGTCAAACCATCTACATTAAAGATGAATCAGTCACCTAAACCATCAAGATCTCAACCTTTTGACCTTGAATTTGCACGGATGCTTTTCAGACCAAAAGGTTGTTCCAGAGCATTAATCTCTACTATCCTGAGGCTAGAAAGGCATTGACCTCCCACAGAATCTGTTCTGCCAAAGTATCCACTGTAAAGAAAGTACATTTTGTTAACCCCTTTCTTCCTGGTACCCTGTTGTTTTTAGTCAGAAATGAAAAAAGGCCAGAATGAGAAGTTCAAGTACCTGCTTCATCTCATCTAATGGAAGATTACTTTCTTTTTCCCACTTTCCCACTCAAAATAAATGTGGAATAATAATTAAACATTCATTTTATTAATTACAATAGAAGAGACACAGTATATAGATGGATAAAGAACTCAATAGAGCTACTAAAAGATTTAGTCTACAAAATGCAGTGGCCTTTAATACATACTGCTCACAACTATAGATGAGCAAACTTTTTGCCAGTACAGTTTTGTGATGAAATTTTGCTGCAAAAATTTGTGCAAATCTGCACTTGAATTTCACCAAGTGTTGGGTTTAGCCAGAAAAACAAATCTTGTCTTCTGTGCTGAAAAAAAGCAAAAAAAATTCTGATGTCATTATTACACACCCCTTGCCTTTGACATCAACTAATTGGACTGGATCATTTCCTAGCCCTGCCTGGGAACCATGTTTGGAAGAAATTGATAACATAGTGCCTTTTTTCCTTATGAAGAATGGTTGTAGCATATTGGTAAGAAACTGCCCTGACAATGTAGCCTAAGCAGCTAAAGTAGAGCTAAAACTAATTTTGCCTTCCCATGGACTCCAATGACATTTCGGGGCAGTTTCGCTCATTTCTGAAGAAACTTTGTAGCAACTACTGCTTTTTGTTTTATTAAATTTACAAATACACCTAGGAGTATTGAACTTAACACCACCCTTACTATGGCAACTTTCAGGACTACTGTATATACAAAAAATATGATTATTTTTATTTATTTATTATCTCTGTTATTATATTTAGCACATAAATAAACAAAATAAACAAAATTGACCTAGTTATTTAGTCTGAGTTTGCTGGTCTTGTCATGTTGATGTGAGAGTTTAATGTTTCGACATGGTTGATAAAGCCATCCCTTTAAGAATGGTTCATAAAGCTGGTGGTTTTTTTTATTCTCTTTAAGAGGATATTTTTTAATGTTTAACTTGTTCATTTAAAATATCCCCAATTGTGCTACAGCAATTAAAGTTTTTTACTGATTTTATTGATAAATTATTATTTTGATTAATTTATTACTTATAAGTGATATAGAGATAAAATGAATATTATTTTAGAATGCTGCTAATTCACTTAAATACATTTTGGAAAATTACTTTAGCACAGCCTTGAGCAGCTTTAAAAGGACAAGTATTCTTGGGCCTAATTGGGTAAACTGGCAATCAGAAATGTTTATCTTTATATTACCTTTTATTTATTCATCTGTGAATGTATTTATGTCACATATATTGTAGGTTAACTAACTGTTATTCAATATATAGCGGCGTTATTAGTTAATGACTGCTTCATGATGTTTGTTAATTAAGCACTAAAATTGTATGTATACAGTGCACTAGTAGTTTAGACATAATAAGCAATTAGTGGTTTTAGAGATTGATTATAGAGTATTTATGCAGCATAAAGATGAGTCGCTTTACATATAATCACATATTTAGTAATTTGTAGGTAGTACAGAGCTCCGATTTCATAAGAGTACTTAAGAGTTTGCAGTAGATCTCGGTAGTGACACTTCCAATGTCATTTGTCAACTGTAAAGCAGTTAAGTCCCACCCCCTGCTTAAAGCTGATTGACATTTTAGTTTTGTTCCCATATAATAATACCTTTTCCTGTTATACACTTCAAAATATTCCTGGTGCTTACTGCAGTTGCAAAACTGGGAACCCTACAGACTATTGGTGGAAGAGACTAGGAAAACTGGTTATTTATAAGCATTGTTCCTCATTTTGAAGGTGAAAATTAAAATTTGATATATAATCAGTTAAAAAATATGTGCCGTTTCTGAAATAATCAAGTTTATCTTCACTATCCCTCACTCAGCATCTTCATCTCTTCATTCAGGAGTTGGGTGTCGGATTTTCAATTACAGTTAAATTAAATATATCATTTAAGGGGGTCCTTTTCCTAGCAGATGTATTAGAGCTTACTCAAATAATTGATTCCATCACAAACAAAACCTAACAACATAAATTTCTTTGGCACCAATCCTGCATGTAGAGAGACAGATTTTATATAAAAAAGAAGACCCTGGGCACACCAGACTGATCTCCCCACTTACCCATGCTCAAAATTGATTGACTCCAATTTGTTTCCCCCAGTACAAGTCAAAAAATCATTACTTAAATCCCAATTTACATGGGTGAAGCAGATAGTTAGTGAACCGAATGTATTGAGTCCCAGATTAAATGAGATGCAAGATAAATTCAGGAGAAGAGGGTAACCTACTCCATTACTCACACAGCAGAGCCTAGAAGTGGATCAGTCTGACCGGAGGAAATCGTTGCTTGGTTGTCCAAAGAGAGATTTGGATTGCATGCCTTTTGTCTCTACCTATAGCACAATAAGTTTACTGATAACCAACATTTTATGGAAACATTGTGGCTTATTAAGGGATGGTTTACTGAATATTCAATGTTGCAAATCACCCCCCTTTAATGTCTTATAAGAAGGGCCGCACTATTGGCTCAATGTAGGCACAGTCGTATATTGGGAGTACAAAAGAAATACAACAAACTGCAACCCGTGTTTAAACTGTAATTGCTGCACAAACTATTTGAAGGGAGTTAATGTATATCATCCCCGTAAAGGAAGATGAATGGTTATTATACCTGTTCTACATCATTTGCTGTATATATCATATAGTGCCCTTGTGGGTTTTTATATGTAGGACAAACTAGTCGCCAGGTTAAGGATTAGGGTCGGACTGGGCCAGCGGGACACCGGGAAAAAAACTGGTGGGCCCCCGGCTCCAGTGGGTCCCACCGGCCCAGATCCACACCCTGATTTTCTTCCTTGCGGCAAAAAAAGCAATATGCGCCCATGTGAGAGTGCGAGCTGACGCTCACTACCGTGCATGCAATGACGCACGTTGACGTACATGCGTGAGTGCGTGCTTGCACACATGCGTGTCGGGTGGGTTGCCAGACAGGAGCCGCTGAGGCAGCATCCCCCGGGAGTCCGGAGGGGGGGCCCTGAGGCAGAAGCCCCAGTGGGTCCGAAAATGAAGCACTCCGAGTGCTACATTCTAGCCGGCGGGAAGGCAGTTCGAGAAGTCGCCGAAGAAGAGGAGATTTGTCGCTGGGCGACTAATCTCCCCTAATCTGACCATGTGTCTCTGCCCTTAGGGTGAAGAGCTATTAGTAGCAGCTACTTGTCCCAGCTACAAAATAGACAATAATGATAATGGGCAGATTTATCAAAATGTGAGTTTAGAGCTTATGGGATTTTTACAACAATATTTATCAAATGGTGAGTTCTAACTTCCACCCATTGAGAAATACAATTCTTAAAATCCCATAGGAATGAATAGAACATGGGTGAGTTTTTATTTATTAAGCTCTAAACTCTAAACTGCACATGTGTGGTTTAGCAGAGGCAATTTTCAGTACAGGTATGGGACCTGTTATCCAGAATGCTCGGGACCTGGGGTTTTCCGGATAACGTATCTCTCCATAATTTGGGTCTACTAGAAATTCATTTAAACCTTAAATAAATCTAATCTATTCCAAAAAGGATTAATTATATCTTAGTTGGGATCAAGTACAAGCTACTGTTTAATTATTACAGAGAAAAAGGAAATCATTTTTAAAAATTTGGATTACTTGGATAAAATGGAGTCCATTCTGTAATTCGGAGCTTTCTGGATATTGGGTTTCCAGATAAGGGATCTTATACCTGTATTGTCTATAGCAGGGTATTTTTGTAGCCACAACAAGTTGCTGCTAGTAGCAGGTGTTTTAATTGATACAATAGTTGTTAACATCCCACAGATGCTGCAGAGAAACTAATGTAGTTAACTGTAACTGTGCATGGACTGTGGATTTATTTCTGGTGTCCTATCTGAAAACAACTGAACAGAAAATTGTGTTTGGAAGGTGAAGCCCTTTACCTGCATGCAGAATTGAATAACAGAATATAGCAGGAGTGCTAGACACAGTCATAAAGAGGGAGTTCCGAAATGCAGAGAAGTGAGAGTGTATTATTGTAGGAATAGAGTAACTAACATTGTGCTTACATGCTTATAGCCGTAAAGGGCTTTGGGTCAAGGGAACAAGTAGAATGAGAGAAAAACAGCATCTGATATTACTGGCTGTGTCACAGAAACAAAAAAAAGAACAAAACTAGATAGTTATACCAAATACTAAACTGAATCCCAATACTATTTTACATATTCACATTAGAGACTGTAAGGTAAACAATGAAAAAAAATGTTTTACTTCCTTGTTTTGTGACAAAAAGTTTCCTGGTTTCCCTTTCCATCCCAAATTTGCATATGCAAATTAGGATTCAGATTCAGTTACGTCAGGCACCAGGATTCGGCCGATTCCAAATCCAGCTGAAAAAGGGTGAATCCTGGATTCGGTGCATCTCTTGTATCAACTGGTACAAGCTGTAATAAAAATTATAAAACAATATTAAATATATAGTGAAGTATCCCCTCTTGTAAATTATAAGGATATTATAAGTTACCGAGGAGTTTCATGACCATATAAAAATACGAGGCCAAAGGGCGAGTGTTTTTATACAGGTCATGGAACTCCGAGGTAACTTCTAATATCCTCATTTTTTGCAACTGGGGGTACTTTATTTATTATAATACACAAGTTTCAGTGAGTCATGTGACAGAAATGACATCAGAACTCACCGTTTATAACTGATGACATCATCATAAGGATATTATTTACAAGCTATTTAGGGCTTTTGTGTATTATATAAAATATAAAACACAAGTGGGATATAATAGGGTAGTGAAGGAAGAATAACTGTTCTTGTCTGTGCTCTAATGTTAATGAATTTTGTCAACTGTTTTCCCAACCACAGGCAGGTGAAACCAATGACAGGTGAAATGCAAATTACCTCTAAAACCCATAGCTCATCCGCAAGGCAGCCATTGCAAAGCTCTTCTCTTGTTCAGGGGTTACTGAGCAGACATTATAGTGGGTCTATTTTGGACAGATGCATTCTGGTTATAAGGAAGTTGCCTGAGGTCAGCTGATGTTTGTTATTTTCCTGATAGTTGCTCAGCCCTTACTGAGGGCCTTATCCAGATAAATGTGATTTAAATACTCATCCTGTTAAACTTAAAACATATCTAGGACAGAAATAAGTGTTCTCCCTTGATCTCAATTCTTGTGTCCATCCTTAATGTCAGTTTACATGACCTTCAGGTTGTAGCGAGGGAGTAAATATTATTTAGTTCAAAAGATAATCACTTACATTTTACCATCCACATAAAACCACTTTACATTGTGTTACCTATTACATTTGCTATGATGAATACCTGATTAAAAAAAAAGAAACAATAATCTGTACTAGAATGTGTATTTCCATCATTGGGCAGGACTTTTAAATATACCTTTCATATACAATTATGTTTTAGCACTACTGTCTTCAAAGGCTGAACAACATTGGAGCATATTTTTTATTCAGTTTTATGGTCTTTTTTTATGTCAATAATTGCTTGAAAGGAAAACAGCCATCAGAGGGCGCCTGGGTGCTTTCAAAATAGGAATGAGAAATCACGAGCTTTAGTTACAGGGACAAGCATCCTATGAGAGTGTTTGTTTCAAGGGGAAAATATTCAGTGCCCTGTTTCTTAGATGTTGCTAGACGACATTTTTACTCGCTGTACTCTGAATATAGGTGTACACATTTATTTACATCATATGCATCCAACATGAAACATTGGATGCATATAGTTTGATTAAGCCTAAACACCTTTATTGACTGGGAGTCCTATGGCTGTCTTAAGTGTGTGTGTGCGCAGTATGAGACTCTGCAGCTTTTAAATTGCAATTTAATTTACGTGGAATTCTAGTTCAGCTGCAACCAGACGAAAGTTCCTTATCCTTGACAGAGACCTAAATTGAGATTAGACTTTAAATTAAATGACTGGATCTCAAGCAAAGCATGCTTTGGTGTACAATGCAAATATCAGCCTGGTTTCATGTGTAGATTTAGTAAATTTCCATTGGAGTTCTCTGAGATGAGCACAGGGCTGTGTGGGATTGTGCCGTCCTGTAAGATGACCATCCCTTTCTTGTAAGGAAAATAATAAAAAAGGCCTAGGAGGGCTTTGTACAATTCTCATTGAAGTTCATGTGATCAATAGCTGCATTAGTGTCACCTAAAGAGATTAAGAAAATATACTACCTTTCATTGATGCCCCTTGCATTGGAAGAAGGAGCGTTCGTTAGGCATTCAGCGCCAGGTGATTGATCAACCACTAATTCATGGGAAACAAAGGAGATTTTCTTTTAATTATTCATCAGTTCATACGCAGGGAGGTGGCTTAAAGGGATAGTAAAGAGAGCATAACAGAAATTAAACATAAAGTAATATTACACACATATATATATATATATATATATATATATATATATATCAACCTGCAGAATATGTTGAGCTTTTATAAATACGTAGTTTATTAATAATAATAATAATAATAATAATCCCTCTATTGTGGCTAAACTACATTTCCCAGTATACCGTAAAGATAACGGGGTTGGTTTCCTTTGAGCTGTTGTCCTGCTGAATGCAGAGATTCCTTTAAAAACACTGGAATGTTGGTATGGAATCACATCATCATCAACACACTATGCGGCAATTATAACATTTTATTATCATCATGTTATAGCATATTGACGTGTAGTAATTTAAAGAGGTTGTGAACCCAAATATAAAATGTTTTCTAAAGAAAACATTCTTATATTGTAAGAAATGTTCAAATACAGAGAAATAATTGAATCAAACATATTCAATTGTTTAAAAGTTATTTGTAAATATACTGTATCTGTAACTGAAATCAGTATCTGTCTTGTCTTTTTCTATTGTCTCCACTGCTGGTTCTGACTTTAGAAACAATTTAGTGAACGTCAGCTGATTAACAGACCTATCATGGGTGGACGATAGCTGGTTTGTGCTACACTGTTTCAACAAACAGAACAGGGAATACAAAAAGAAACAGAGAAATGTTGATTTGACTGCCAATTACATTTACAAATAACTTTAAAACCAATGACAATTTTCATTCTGCAAAACTAAATTTTTGTGGGGGCATCCACTTTAAATAGCATAAAGCCTCTAGCTGTGGGATGGGGCACAAGAGCCTTGTGCTATAACACTAATAAATATAGGGCATTATTTTTTTTCTTGTCTTTGTTTGCCCTTAAAGTGATAAATGTATTATGATATTGCTGTTTCAGGGCTTTTTCTAAAATCTCTCTGCATGAGATTTTACCTTGCCGGTTGTAGATAACTGGGTGTTATACTTTTTACAACTAAGGCTGTTTGCAAGCTGCAGACAGACTGGCCAAATCAGTTCATGCTCTGTGCCATCCCTGGGACTTGGCTTTCGGCTTCTAGCAGCTGTGATAATGGCATATATCACGTCTGATTGCTTTTAGCAACAAAAAAAGAGTTGCAAGGAGCTGTCATTGTTACTGATGAAGGTTATACCATTGTACAACTATGCATGTCCTTCTCAGTTGCTAATGTACACTTCCCCATGGCCCTCTGTGTTACTTATTTCTTGAGCATAATCTTAATTATTTTACAAGATACACATTCTGATCAGGTGGAGCACAAGAATTCTGACCTCCCCCCTGGACTGAATGAGCAGATTACACAGAATTTAGTCCAGACAGATTCATTGCACTCCAATAAGATCCCACAATGGGCTGCTGAAACTGGCTCCCTTGGGGCCTTGCATGGGGTGATGGGCAATCAATTTGTCTGAGATTGGCTTAATTGCCTGCCATCATTAATCAAACGTTTAAATTGCAGCACCTACACCCTACTCATTACAACAGTGGATATGGATAGCTACAAAATAACGTCAATAGTAGGCTAGGCAATTGCCAGTGTCTTGTTGTCATCCTCCAAGCCTGTAGTTGGGTGGGTAGCAAAATGTTGGCTATCGCCCTGTGTGGCATTGTCTTAAAGAAGCAGTGTTCTGTATTAAATATTTATTGTATCTATATACATGTGAGATATAAGGCAGGATAGAATTAAATGTATATAATTACTTTGGAGGAGGCGGAGGAAGTGAGGGAACTGCCAGTGAGATCTGACAGTCTGGGGGTTTGCAGACAACATGACACAACAAGTAAATCATGTACATATGTAAAACTCACAGGGGCCACACCTTCTATTACATGCCTACAGCGAATGTCAAACTCAGAATATGAGCTACTTGCATGGATTCACTTTGAAATTATTCAGCTGGAATGTTTATTGATTATATATATATATTTACAGCAACACTAATTACTAAGCATAGCAATTACAGCGTGGGACAGAGAATATGGGGTGGTTTGTATGTCAGATGTCCCACCTGCAGTACACAAGCTGTTGTTTGACTATAACTCTCAGCATAATTCTATTGTCAGCTAGGTGTTCTCCCATCCTTCCTCTACAGCATTGGATGTTATTAATTGTCAATCCCCAGCATTCCCTGATAGCCTAAAGCAGGCTGCAGTAGAACAACTCTACTTGTGTTTTTCAATATGGGTTCTCTTATTTTAATTTCAGTCGGTAACCGTGCATAGCACACACAGTCACACAGACAGAGACGCACAGACAGATCTACAGTCCAGGGCGCAGTGTGGCTCGCAGGCAAGAGCCCGGGAGGGTTAATGAAGAGACAGGAGGCCGGAAGGGTTAATATAGAGACAAGAGCGCGGGAGGGTTAATGTACAGAGACAAGAGCCCGGGAGGGTTAATGTAGAGATAAGAGCCCGGGAGGGTTAATGTACAGAGACAAGAGCCCGGGAGGGTTAATGTAGAGAGCCACACGGCGCCCTTGCATTCCGCTTGTACCCTCCACTCCACATCTCAATGTAATTCAATTAGTCCGGCTTTGGGGAGGGCGGGGACATATTATTTAAAAGCCAGTAGACCACGCCTCTTTCCCATGTTGCGCACCAATCGCAGGGCAGGCAAAAGACAGACTATGGAAATGTGTGAGCAGCCCGCGCCTTGAGTAGCAGCAGCTCTGGGCTCTGCCGGGCCCCCCTTCCTGCCTAGTAAAGTGCATGAGATGTCACATGATCGGCCGGCGGCAGTGTGAGCCTCCCATCAATACATCATCTGCAAGATCGGAGCCTGAATCTGCTCCCCCGCTGCGGGTGCCTGCGCCCATCTACTGACAGCCATCTGTACGTCTGTCTGTCTATACTCGGGACTACACCAGCGATAACACAGGGGCTGCGCACACTGACACGCACTCGGATTGTGCCTGCTCCTTGCAACAGTCCCTGACTGGCTTTGCTGGATAAGGGGTGGGACTTGCTGTTTTTTGGATTGTACCCCATCCTACTAATGCTCCCCCTCCCCATTTCCCCCGACTGACTTTTAACCCTTCATGTGCTGACGCGCTGAAGTTTGGCTGCCCCTTCGCCTGAGTGTGTTTGTTCCCGGCAGCAGCAGCCGCTGTGTGAAGCCTTTTCATGTGTCTCATGTTGGAGATCGGGGATCATCTGATTCATTTCAAACTCTTTGCTTCTCTTACAAGTTGATCTCCAGGGGCTCCGAGACACCGAGAGAGAGAGAGAGGGGGGAGACTTTATTCCTCCCTGGATGCCGATGGCACAGTCTGCCCCTCATCTTTATGTATGTGGCTGTTTCATGCACGGGACTTGGATGCGTTTCTAGGAGTTTGCTGGGGTTTTTTTTTTTCTTCTTCTCCCCCTTATTATTTTTTTTTTTTGTTCCATTAGAGAATCTATTGATGAACTCTCAGATTGGATGTGAGACATCAGTCAGTTGGTAGGGTCGCTCCATCTCCATCCTGTGCCATCAGCCTGCTCAAAGGAAGGACAAGGACAGAGGAGGGGGGTGAGGATACATAAAGTACCCCCAAAGTCTGACTGATCGCACAGACATCCCCTACACACTGCTGCTACATTGGGAGACTGTGTATAAGAGTCTTTTTATTATTATTGGGGGCACTGATATTGTTCCTCCAGCAAGTGGCAGCCACACAATCCCTGTTGCAACTTTGTGCAGCACTACAGTAACCCACTAGCAAGCCCTGGATCTGAACATACTGCCTGCAGGGCTAAGTGGGCATCTGCTTTGTTGGAGAGTATAACGCACCCCTTTGGGGATGTCTCCCTTGATCCAAAGCCCTGCTCTGGGTGCAGGGAGTTCCGTGTGAATGTGCACCGCCCTGCCCCTTCTGCTCTCGGTAGCAGCCACTCGGCCTCCAGCTCCCCCGTGAGTCCGGCTTTGCTGCAGCATTGCTCCCCGTCACACCAGACACTAATTTCCAGTCCACTAGCGCTCCTGTCCCTGTACTGCTTAGCTCTGAAGCTGCGACTTTCGCGCAGCCACTTTCTGGCCAGGAGTGATGTTGCACGTGGAGATGTTGACGCTGCTGTCTATGCTGCTGTGGATGTGTGTGTGCAGCCAGGATCCTGGCTCCAAGGTGGTGGCTGATCGCTATGCGGTGTATTGGAACAGCACCAACCCCAGGTAAGGAGGGGGGAATCCAGCAACGACTTGTGCTTACAAAGAACAAGCTGCCCAAAATCTGGCATGCAGGCAGGCACCGTGTAAGTGCTGAGAGGCAGGGAGCAGGGCTTCTGTGTTTGACTGATGTCTGGCACACTAATTATACAAGATGGCAAAGCACCTTTCCAATCTGTTACACAGCATTATTTCTAAGAGTGCTCATTGCAGCCCATGAAATGTTGCCAGTGCTGATTAGCAATTGTGTCATCACAAGTTACAAGCACTGTTTTTAAAGGGGGGAAAAAAAGATGCTAAAAGTCCAGGCAACTTTGAATGTTGTAAAAAGAATAATTTGTATTCTTTAGAGAAGGTTGCACTTGCAGTAAGAAGAATCTATAATGTGTTATTGCTTTGCATACTAATATGCACTCTCCAGCCCCAGTAGTAGCAAAGCTTAACATTTCCCACCAAGTTAATCATCTCTTCTTCTTCATGGGTGTATCTGCAATGGTAAGTCACCCAGAGATAGCTTATTCCTGCAGCTTGGGAAATCTCAGCTGTGCCTACACTTTCCTACAACTTGAGATAAAGGGAAAGTTGTTAAATCATTATTTTTTCCTATGATGCTGCCGTATCAGTCAAATCTCTGAGGTTTTGTCTGTAGTACAAAACCAATGACTGCTCCCATATCTTGAGCACTTCACTATCCGATAGGCAGCACCCATCTTATGCCATAAATATAAGTTATTCTGCCAACAGCTATCACTTCATATATATCTTTTTTTGTCTGTTTAGCTCCTTACAAATCCGTAACATCTGCCTTAATTGGTGTAAATATGGTAGATGTTTGTGTACAAACATCTCGGTTATTTACCCATCTGCTAATTACCATTATCTAGCTAATTACCTTAATCTACAGGAAAACACTTTTTTTTTCTTTTAAAAAAAACACCCCCATCCTCCCTTTATTTTAAATAGAAACGTGGGATTGACACTAATATAAAATGCTGAATAAGGTTCTTATTCCACCAGTGCACATCAATGCAACAGCAGATGTGATTAAAGTTTAAAGAGAGGGAGAATTTTGGGAATGGCAGGAGGGCAAGGTAAAATCAACCACATTTATGGAGACTGCCAAGCAATAAGTTTCCGAAATTACGAGAAGCTGCTCGTTTTATTTTTTTTCTCTTGTTAAGGCAGATGTGTCCCATACTGTTTCTTCCCTTTTCAGCTCAGCAGAGGACATTTTATCTGAGGTTATCAAAGTTTTATGCCTGTGATACTGCTGTTTAGTTTGAGATTAGTACATTGATTTTTGTCACAGGTCATGTTTTTTAATAGATCAGAATCGCCTGCAGAAACCTTTCTTGCTCAAGAGGGAGCATTGAAATAATCTCCACGTTAACAATGTTTGCAGTGAATATCAGGACTGGAGAAGTAGTTTGGGGTGGGGGGGAGTTGTATTTTCAACTTTGAAATGATCCATCATTTTTATGATCTGATACAACTTTCCTTACCCAGAGACAGCCTGGGTATTACTGTAGTCCTTGCCATATCATGCAAAGGGAGAATGTTTCATAAAGCACCATCTTTAAAAAAAAAAAAAAAAAAAAAAAAAAATATATATATATATATATATATATATATATATATATATATATATATATATATATATATATATATATATATATATATATATATATGTAAATATATAAAGCAACTCTTCTTTAGTCCAAGCCAGACATCTGGACTGAATAATAAAATCATTATGAAAAAAAATCCCCAGCTTGAAAGCTGATGTAATAAAGTATTTAGGATAGACCAATAAAAATGAACGTTTTGGAAGAAAGGGCAACTTTGTGGCGCTGCTGTATCCCTGTCCATCTTAATGATAGAATCATGTGCCCTTTAACGTTGACTTTTGCTGTAACGCCACTTCAGGCACTTCACTCTGGTTCTGTTGTCTGTTTCCTACCAACATTTAAAGTAATGCTTCATTTGGGACGTGTCAAGAAGATTCCTGGCAGTGAATTTAGGGGCTAGGCCAAAGCGTGCTTTCATTTTTCTTGCAAAATGCCAGTGGAAATCTGGATTCCATTAAATGCCTTTCAGAGTTCATTAATTGCACTGTAAAACATGCAAACAACTGATAAGAACATTTCTTTTGTTCTGCATGGCAAGAGACAAATTCATTGATGCAGGCACCCTACATTGTAGACAGAAACCTGTGATAAAGCTTTTTGTAACAAAAAGTCTGTCTGGGGAATCCACTTTGCCTTTGTATATAAATTCCTTTTCCACTTTAGGCAGTCGCCACTGCTTTTAATTTTTCAATTCTTTCAAAAGAGTAAATTTCAGCAATTATGATTTAGGTGTTTTCTTTGAGTTCTTAAATAATTTTGTCCGTTTGTTATATTTAAAAAAGATGATATAAAATCAAAGTCTATGGCAGCTCGGAGTACTTACATGTGCAACCTGAGGGGTTCTGCTGGGCAGTTTTGAACTCGGCATCTTTATTATGTAGCGAAAACCCAAGTATTTGCAAACTTGGGTAGGAACTTTTTTTTTCACATGATGCCAACAGGCTGCAATTAGGTTAAAACTGCCTGTTTGTGTAAACGATTGTATCGATAGTTCAAAACATTTATATGTCCGTCCTGTCAATTAACTTCTCATACAAATGTTTAGGCTTGAAGATTTATCACTTTGGTTTTTAGTCATTATTGTCAAAAAAGTAATGCAGCGAAATGCAGAAAGTTTGAAAAAAGGAATAAAGTTTTGTTTTCTGCCCTTTGCCAGATTATTTTAAGTCGGTCATTATCACAAGACCCTATTTAGACCCAAAATGTAATGCTTTCATATGGGCAGGAGCTAGAATTGTGCAAACTACTTTTAACCAATGAGTTCTGAAATAATGCTCTATGATGCCTTAGTAGGGTTTGATGAAGATAGTCATATAAATAAATGTATAGATATACACAAATACGACACACAGTTAAACGTATAAAACCCCAACTAAAAAGTACGTTATTTACTCTACCTATCCTACATAACTTTAAAGTGACTTGGAAAGCAATTTTGATGTTACTCCTGAACTTTGTGTATGTTTCCATATTATATGTACTTACATACAGTTGTGGAGTCTAATATTCGGCATGCTTGGATAAGGAGGGTGGTTCTGTTTATACTGAGCTCAATGTATAAAATTTTCTCCAAATAATCTCATTCCTATATGTATCTATAAAATCCAGTCTGCAATTTAATATATTTTAGTAGTGCACTCCTATTATTACTCACATTGAACATAACAGTATCCACACAAATATGAAATGTTTGTATAAGTATTTGATAATATATATATATATATATATATATATATATATATATATATATATATATATATATATATATATATATATATATATAATGTTATAAAATGCTTGTAATAAATTGTATATATTAATCTTACAGTGACCTAATCCACTTTCTTGGACAGTACTTGAGGAGCTGAGCAAATCACTTACTGGTAGGATTGTGTCCCTAGCTGACATGCCTCGCCAGATATTTATTTTAAATAGGATCAGTCAACTTTTCTATGGAACTGAAAGAAAATCTACTGAATCCACACATAGATTATTTGTGTAACAACATGAAATATAATTCTTTATTTACCCCATTCATGTTACGAGGGTCAAGATATCCCCTTTATACTTTCCCGTGATTTGGACTAATTGCAAAAGTGAATGTTGATGTTATGAGATGATACACCATTGTTGTATTTGGGTCTGATCATTGGTATGGGATAGAGGTAACTTTCCATACTCGGCTAATGTTAACATACATGTAGGTGGCCACAGAAAGAGCTTTATTTCAGCTCAGTTATTCAACATCTGTCTTGATCCTGCAAACCCATCTCTTCTGCTTGCTCTGGGCTTGCTTTCAAGATTTTGGAAAAGCATTGGAGGGTAGCTAGATAAAATAAATAATCACGTTCCTGATACAATGGTTCCTGCTTTCAATTTTCAGAGGGGTTTTTGATTTGGCAGTTTCAATCTGAGGGACAAAGAGACCTCTAGCCCAATAAATTTTTCATGATTAAAAGTGCAGCAGGACTGTTGTGAGGAGTTCATTACATACAGCTTGCTGGCTTTAATAGTGTTACTCTAGCCTGTTATGGCTCTGATTGAATACCTTGGTTATTTCAAATGGTATTCTGCAACAGAGTTGTATTTTCCCCCTGTGAATCCCCATGCAATCAGCAGTAGTTTTACAGACCTCTTTCTTTTGGAGGAAATGCACCTAGTTAAGGGTAAATTACCCTCCTGTAATTCTTCCCATTTAATCTTTTGCTAATGCCCGTAATGAAAGTACTACATTCCGCCCACTGGCCCCATTTCCTGTTAGGGAGAGACAGATAAAGATGAGCCTTTCTTTCTGTCCCTTGTTGCTATGGGCCCAACAATCTACCAGCTCCATGCTGGGCAGAGAAAATGAATGAATACAATTAGTCCTCAAGGAAATTTGGCTTGTTCTGTATTACAGACATCACTCATGTTTACACACATACTGTAGTTTAGTAGTGTGTTAGTCTCTGTGTGTGTGTATGTGTATATGTGTATATATATATATATATATATATATATATATTCTGTTAACTTTTTAGAGAAAGCTTGTGCTTATTTTATAAAAGTTTTGTGTTTGCGATTTTGAAAAAAAGTACTTTTACAGATGTAATATTTTGGTAACGTTATCAATATCCTTTTAAAACCAGTCAAAGCCATTTATTACATTGAGAATGATTGTCAGGCCCTGGAGAATTCCGTATAGACGCTTAAGACACAGTAGACAAAGACAACTCAGTGACAGGAATCTTAAGAGTTGAATTTGTACTTTTTTTTCTTTGCCCTGAGAGATGTAATTAAGTGACAAACTCGGCAAACAGGTTATAGAGGGTAAAGGGTATATGTAAATTATAATCATGTGACCTATTGTTAAGAGAAAATTTTAAGCCACGTTTAGAGAAAATAAAAATGTCTGGCCACACACATTTAAATAGTTGGATTTGCTGTAACGACACTGTTCCATACGAATTGGGCTATTATTTTGGTTCTTTATCATGTTATATGTGTAAAAATATAGTTTATTAAAAAGAAATTTTTTTAAAAATAATATAACTCTATCAGTGGCTGACAGACAAGTGTAATGCACCCTTTCTATTGTAATTACAAGCTAGTCCGGTCACAAAATGGCTGCCGCGTTTATTTTTCAAAGATGGCTGCATATAATTTTGCAGTTCCTTTGTTCTCTGCTTTCAGTCTTGAAGGAAAAGGTTTAGGGCAATCAAGGCAGCAAAATGAACTGAATGCACGACTATAAATAGGGACCCTGCATGTATTCGAAGTTTATTTTGTGAATGTTAAAAGAGAAAACTGGTAGGTGTTCAATGATTGAAATTCTGCATTTACAGTCTGGCTTATGATTCTCATATTTAGCTGGATTACGGGCGATTGGCTAAGAGCACAAAAGTGTTCCTTTGTTGTAAACAAGAGCGTTTTAGGAATTTCGTACCGAGTCCTTTTTTTTTGTGGCTTTCAATTAATAGTGTACTGATGTGAAGGGCAGCCTGTTGTACTCAAATAGTTAACAGCACTTTCCATTCTGAGGTTATATTTTCAAATATGGACGGAGACAAAGGAAAATATGGTATTTTATAGATATTTGGCAAAAATGAAACGTATGGACATGAGAGCAAAACTCTAGTTGATTGTTTGGCTCTGCTTAATGTTTCAGCTAATGAAATACACTTCGTTTAAGGGTCAAGTACAGATACAGCCACACATGCAATAATTATATTGACTTGGGAGACATAATTCTGTTACTAATGACAGTTTAGCTACTCAACCTTTACGTTTTACATCACTGGTTATTGAACCTGGTATTTGGTGTTATTTATAACGTATAAGGGCTTTTTAATCATGGTTAACAAACACAAGTCTCAGTCTGCATTTAGATGACTACACTTGTATCCCTCTGCCTGTTTATTCTGTTGCTGCAGAAAGCTACAGGGAAGAACTATATTACAAATATAAAGTCATTTCTTATATAATGTTTAAATCTAGACATTGTCCTAAATAATAAAAGCGCCCTTGTTAAACATTTTTATTTTATATGGAATTGCTGGGCTACTTTAATCCTAATAAAGTTTTGCAAAAGGCCAGTGTTTTAACTATCCTCACATACAAAATATATGTGATCACCTATATCATGAATGAATATTGTGCTTGTTAATTAAAGAGGGGTTCATTATATTAAGGTACTCTTTTATAAAGAAATCTGACATATATCATAAAATATCTTGCACTGGAAAAAGAGTATGGGTTTCATAGTGCTCAGCCCTTATATAGTTTAGTACCAGTAACACAGTGGCCCCCAGTGGGTGCATAGGGGTTTATATAAATCTGTGCATGTGTCTGAAATCCAAAAACAATAGTTTGGGACCAATTGCTCTAAACATTTCTGTTGACACTCATCCCATTTTTAATGGCCTTTAACTTAATTTGACTTTTTTATTGAGTGGCTAATTTCAGTGTAGATGGTCAGAACTTTATTTGTGGCAGTCTATATGCGCAACAAGCTGTAAATCACCTTTCCCAGTTTTTACTGAACTGCAGTTAGCTTGACATTGCAAGAAATATTTATTATACTCTTTATAGATCACTGTTTGTGGCTGGCAGTGTATTTTATATTGCAGAAATGGAAAATAATTTCTCTGGTTTGGAACATCAGATATTGATATTTTTTTAGCAGACTGTTATACAGCGTCTATTTTTGGTTCTGCTCTTTGATACCGTGACTCTGGTTTAAAAACTGCCCTGTGACCCAAAGCGTAGCACAGTGTTGTAGCAATAATATTTTCGTGTTTAATTGTGTGAATAGAAAATATCAAAAATACCCTTTTGTCTGCTCGTGCTGTTCACAGCTCTTGAGATTTCTATTTCCAACTGTCCTGTAAGTTATTAGTGTCTGTCAAACCCATAATTGCAGCTAGCTTCATGCTCGCCTCTCGAAAAATACAGCAAGTAAGGAAAGCAAATGAAAGCTATTTCTTGTTATACAAGAACAGCACTATACAGAGCCTTGACTTTGCTTTCTTTTGAGTTATTGGGCATTGATACTTCGATAGTCCATTATTGACTTACACCAAGAGGAGAATTGTTTTATAATCCACTATGGTTTTCTAGTGGGTGAGTGTGTTTTTAACTAGTAGTGTATAATTTGCATAGGGTTGCATTTTCACGCAAGGCATACACATTTAAGACTGCCATTTTTACCCACAAGTCATCAAACATTTGTATGAAAGTTTTTTTTATTACAGAAAAACAGCAAATGAGTAAAAAATTAAAAAGATTTGGAAAATGGCTTTGTTGTATTTTGGATCTTTTACGTGAATAGAGTACACATCTGTATATTTTATCATTTATTTGGTTTTTTTGTGTGTTTATTTTAAGAACTGAGTGATAATTTCTAAATATTTTCGCAACCTTCAAAATCTCCCCCTTTGTAAATAGAAAATGCTAAAAGTCAGGGGGTTCATTGTAATCACCAGCTAAATGAATTTGTAAAATATTCTTTCTCCATAAAATATTTCAAACATTCTTCCCTGTAGGACTGTAATGTGACAGAAGCTCGCTTTCCTATTGTCATTGACTAACTTGATTTGCATTGTTTAGTAGTCTGTAAATTGACAGGGCGAGCGCATGTAAATTGGGATACTCAGGTATTGGACACATATAAAAATGTACCTTTTAAAAATTTCCAGACTTTAGAATGTATATACAGTATATTCTAGTGGGAATGGGCATTGCTCTTGTACAACATATATTTATCTAGAAGGTTCCTTTCGCCATTCAACGTAAATGTGAACCGTATTTTGTTCCTCGGTGATTATGGGGTTAAACTTCCTAACAGGGCGTTGTCTTGTTATTTTTATATGGCTTTGTAAGCCGCCATACCACCGGTTTCAGGCATTCAATTATTTTGGTTTTGTTAAAAATGGAGGTGGATTGCTTGTTGTGATGGAACACTCATTATGATATGTAAATTTTGTTTGTGAAGTTCAGGGCTGAATTCTGCATTGCTCTCTGATAATCTGTGTTGAATATGCAGTGCGGATTTGCCAAATCCATCTGACCGCTTGCAGCGCTGCGTGAAAAGTAGTCAGCACCCTAAAGCTGGCGTTAAGCCGCTCAAATATGTGCATAGCTTCTATAGGGCGTAATGATCTAGTAGATATCTTAAAGAAATATTTTCTTTACATACTCAAATTTCTTCATGTATGAGGCTCGGGTTGTTCAAAACATTTTATTGTTCTTTAAAGAAATCCAAGCTCTACTGCTTTAGATTGTAAACTCTATTGAAAAGGGCCCATTTAACCTCCTGTATCTACAAATTGTTAAACTCTGAATTACAGGACGGCCATTTCCCGTAGACTCCATTTTAATCAAATAATTAAGATCTTAAAAAATTATTTCCTTTTTCTCTGTAATAATAAAACAGTGTCTTGTACTTGATCCCAACTAAGATATAATTAATCCATATTGGTGTCAAACAATCCTATTGGGGTTAATTAAATATTAAACCCAATGGGATTAAATATTACAATTTTAAAATTATGATAAACCCATCTCCCATAGACTCCATTTTAATGAAATGATTTCCTTTTTTCCTGTAATAATAAAACGGTACCTTGAACTTGACCCCCACTCAGATATAATTAATCTTTATTGATAGTAAAGCAATCCTTTTGTTTAAATTATATTTAGTAGACTAGTAGTGTTATGGAGATCTAAATTATAGAAAGACCCCTTTTTTAGAAAACTCAAGTATTCTGGATAACAGGACTCATACCTGTATAATCTGTATGTTAGAATAACAATATCCTGAAAGAAAGATTAATCGATAGGATGTTTACAGTATCTGTCTATAAAATCTTTTATGTCTCAATGTATCAAGTATCTACACTTTTGCTACCGTTTTCTCGTTGGCTTTAATGAGTATAAAAATTATAGTAGGATTAGTATGTTTCAGTCTCTACTACCCACCATGGATCACAGTAAGCAGGAATGTGCAGACTCATTAGTGTGTCATTTTCTATATATTGACAACCGACTTTTAATACTTTTTTATGACTCTTTTTCTATTGTTGTGGAGGAACTTCTTGTAAATGTAATCTCTCCAGATAATTTTAAAAATGTCCACACCATGGTTACTATCTGTTACCATTTGTTTACTGTTTTTTACGTCTGTCCCAAAATGGGACTTTGAATGGTTACCTCACAAAAATGGTTTCAGCGGTGTATTGTTAATATACGTGAAATCATAGTCTTAATTCTTCAAAATGAGTGTGCTTTAGCACTTTTTCATCTGATCATCCATTTCTGGGGCTTTCTTATGTAGGATTATCTAGGGAATAATACAGTTAAGATTCTAAGGTCCAAAGAGGTTAAATGTCATCATGGTGTACCGTGACCATACAAAAACACAAGGTACCAGGTCATGATAGATAGATAGATATATATATATAATATATATATATATATATATATATATATATATATATAAATTTATTTATTTTTTGTTTAATAATAAAAATGGATTTACTAAGATCTAGATATAACTGGTATTGCACAGGGTTGAAAGGATACATTTTGCAGGATATGTAAATATATATATATATATATATATATATATATATATATATACATACATACATACATACATACATACATACATACATACATACATACATACATACATACATACATACATACATACATACACATATATATTAACAGCTGGAGAGGTGCCGGTACTCTCTTCGAATCGAAAACAATGTTTGCTTGGGTGCAGTGGAAAAATAGTAAAGTCAACTGGTAAAAGGTCTGCACTCACAGGACTTAAAAAATCAACAAGTGTTTATTCAACGGTGGCTTATATATATATATATATATATATATATATATATATATATATATATATATATATATATATATATATATATATATATATATATATATATATATATATATACATATATATATATATATATATACATATATATATATATATATATATATATATATATATATATATATATATATATATATATATATATATATATATGTGTTCAAAGGCAGCCGCACCCTAATCCGGATTTTCTGTTTTCTTGTGGGTGCAGGTTCAAAACCTTTATTGCATAATTAATCACATAGAACCGCACTCCAAATATAGTAAATCAATTCACCTTTATGAATCTTTGTGTACAACGTTTTGGCCCCCCTTGGAGTGCGGTTCTATGTAATTAATTTTATATATATATATATATATTAATCTAATATATGAAAAATAATTACTTAATACAGAAATGGCAAAGGCCTTTTTTTTAGTCACCCATAAAAGCTTTACAAATCTCCATTAAAAAGAAATACAACTCATTTAAGATATGACATATTAAGGTATAGTGATCCTGCGTCTGTTCCTTGAACCCCAACCTCATCCTATGACACTGGTTTATGTATTAAGCTGCTGAAAATTGAGCTGAAATGCTTTAATACAGACAGTGTTATCAGCAGTCTCCAAGATGGCCGACAGGAACAAATCTAGTAGTGTAAGAAGAAAGCTGCCAAAAAATTGAGTCTGTAAATTGCTAATTAATCAGGAAAAAAGGCACCTCACTGACACAACCAATGTCATCTCTGACAGCTTCTCCAGGATACTTTATTTGAAATACGTAAAAACTAATTAAAAGATTCTCAGGGGTGTTTTTGCTTTATTACCTGACATCACAATTTGCTTTATCCTTCTCTATTTAGATGTGAATTCAGGAAAACATCTTACTCTTTGACAATCATTAAAGCATTTGTGAGTCCTATTATTCTACACATCCAGCATGTAGTATTTTGTAATATTTAGTAATAAAAATTAAGTTAAAAAAAAACACTAAACGTAAGACATTTTGATGTGATTTAGACAAATTGTGTTAAGAAGTTAATGTTAAAAATATTAGTTTCAGAAAGCTGGACTATGCAAGGTTGTACAAAATTCACAATGGCTATATTAGAAATGAACATATAGGAGCTGATTGACTATGGATTGGTAAATTAATAAATGAATTTCATCTCATGAAAAATGTACATACAATCAAAATAGATATTGCCTTAAATATTTCCCATTTCAGACCAGTTGTTCTGAGATAGGGAATCCCTGGAGGTTATGGACAGTGACATACTTTGATAAATATTGATTTTGATTCAGTTAATCAATTACTGATAAATTAAGACCAGTCGGACCAGATTGCTATTAATTCTGAAAGAGATCCTGTAGGATTTCAAATTCACTCTTTGATACTCTTCCCCATAACTTCTATAATGAGTTATCAAAGAGTCTTACTTTCAAGGCCAAACATTCTGTCTCCTATGTTTGTAATATGTAATTCTGTCCAAGAAAATATATTTATGAAAAGTAACCAGAAACAATATAATAAATACCAATGTTTGTTTAGTTGTTGTCATTAGCCTGTCTGTACAACTGTATAAGTCTATACGTAATGACCTGTATTTATTGTCAAGATAATTATTTTTATTAGATTTACTAGGAATTTGATACACTTGTATAAAATCATATAAATAAATGTAAGGAATAAAGGGATAAGCATATTATTCGGTGGGCTAATAAAGTAAAATCTGTCAGCTTCTAATCTGTTACTTTGTGTATACTCGAGATATTTATAGTTTTCAGTCCTAAATTGTGCGTATAACAATGAGTTTTCTTCTATGTGATGGTTATGCCTAAGACCACATTTCATTTAGTGCTCTTCTATGAATGATTTTTTTAATGTATAAATAGCCTTTAACAGATCATATCTTGGGAAACTGATTGTAAAATACAGCACCTCTTTAGAAGACAATTCTTAAAAATGGGAAACCATAAAATGTTTTTAATGGCAATTCTAGAAATGTAGAATTTTAGAAGATATCAGGTGCGCACACAGTTAATAAAATCAGTCCGAACCTATGTACTTTAGAAATGTACTTCAGCACACTGACAATTTTGTTCCTTTGTTCAATTTTTGTTAAGAGGAACAAAATACTCAGAGGTAGTGTTGTCTGCAGATACAGCCAGTCAATTTTTTTTCATCCTGTTGAGTGCTAATTTAGCAATACTTAAAGGTTTCATTGCCTTGTAGTTAATTAGCACAGAGCAATGAATGCTAACTGAACTATTAGTGCACATTGTCAGCTCAGGGAGGTTTTTTGTATGATGGGAACCATTTCAAACGTGCAGCAGGCACTCTTTGGGGTTTTCTGGGAAAGAAGGGTCAAACAAATTGAAATACTTGTAATAGAAAGTATCACAAGTATTTTTGTTGGATGCTAGCTATACTATTATTGTCAGGAGCTGCGTGATTTGCATAAAGCTTTCCTCACGTCACGAACCAAAGGAGGAGGGCTGGAAATACTGTGCTTGTTAGTGGATCAATGAAAGTAATTACAAACTCGGCACTTACTTGCAGGAACTGTGAAGAGTAGAAATCCACATAAAGTATCCCATCTAACCTGCTAGCTCCTTGATTTCTACATACTGTAGCTATAAGTAGGTTTGTAAAGACCATAGGGAAATTATTCATCCTCAAAAGAATCCGTGTTTTGGCTTGCTCATATTGTAGAATTTTTGTTACAAACCCATGACGACAACTCCAACATTTTGGTTACCATGCAGATAATTTGGAAGCCAAATTTACATATCTTCAAATAAATATTAAAATAACATCTCAGTCGTTTATTAAAAAGTTACGGCTGCAGGTTCACCACACACTGAAAATGTGAGCCCCTGTTCAGTCTGAACTAAATAGTATTGAATTGAATAGTAAAGGCTATAGGTATGAGACTTGTGGCCCTGTTGTTTTTCAGGTATTATTCTCCCTTTCAAATCAGAAACTAATGTTGTAATATATATTGCTATTGTACAGAGAGAATGTATAGATGCAGGGCCAGAAGAACTGCATCAAAAAAAAAAAAAAAAGACATAGCCTTAATACAGTAATGACTTTCATGCCATTTTCGCCGCTTCAGTAATCCTTGTAAAGTGAGCACCGTATTGGCACATGCGCAGTTGTAGCAATCTTCCGGTTCATGACAACTGCACATGTGCCGGAATTGACGGAAAGAAGACCCAAGGATTACCGAATCGTCGGATGATGGTGCCCGAGAGCTCCACTCCACTCACTCTGCATGTGTGGTCAGTAATCTTACAGGGGACACAATTCTGGGGTAACACTTAGCAGGGAGTGGGGTTAGCAGAGGGGGACCAGTGGGGACAGCAGTGCTTGGTTGTTTGTTAAAATATGATGCAGAAGTGCACCCACCAAGTGGTGGTGCTTGGTTGTATATGACAATGAGGTGCACTATTACTCTGGACAGAAATGTTTGGTTGTCTATGACCATGTGGTGCAGAAGTGCAACCCACAAAGTGGAGGTGCATGGTTTTATTTGACAATGAGGCACACTATTACTCTAGCCAGCAGCGCTTGGTTTGGTATGACAGTGTGGGGTAGTAGTACTCTGGTAATGCTTGTGCCAATAAGGAGCAGTAGTGCTCTAGATGGCAATGCTTGGCTGTCTGTGACTTTTCTCCCAGTTTCTGTGGCACAGCATTCCTCTAAACAGCAGAGCTTGGCTCTCTGTAGAGGTGGGGTGAGGGATTTGAAAAATCGAGGCAAACTGCCTATTGCATATCTGAAGGGTAAGAGTTTTAGGGTTCATAAAAATTATAGTAAATGGCATACTCTGTGCTCTAAAGTCATTCAAATAAAATGCTAAGTAAATTTAAGCTCCATTAAAGATACCATATGTTGCTATGATAGGTTCCCAAAGAGTAATTATCAGCTCAGCAAAAGTCCCTCAAAGAAAAATGGATTTTATTGCAGTCTTCTTCCAAAAACACTTTGAACAACAAAAATGGCTTTTAGCAGCAATATGAGTTCAACAACAACTTAAAGGCAGCATAATAACAGATCTCCATGCTGGTGACTGTGTCTTTCTTAGTCATAGCTCTCCTGAGAGACTGACCAGCCTGGGTTTTTTAGCCACCTGAGGCTAATCAGGCCCAGCTGTAGACCCTCACTCTGCTACAGTTGCCAAATGATTACATATTTTATTATGCACCGCTATGATAATTTCCTTCTAACAGTATCGATTTATTAGCACATGTAAATGAGTCCGAATTACCCATCTGCTTATTGATCTGCCAGTACTCACATGGCTGTGCCTTGTTTGTGCCACAGGAAGACTGATGTTGTGAACATCTGATGCACTTTAAAGTGCTGACTTCTGTGAACTCCGTTTAATGATGACTTTCCTTGCTTGGAAGATTGATGCCTAGTCCAAATAACACTCTACACACAAATTAGTAAACTGCGTGCACTTTGCAGTATAGACATTTTACATATTCACAGTAATTACTCGGGAACCTCTGTTTTATAATGCAGAAGGAGGTGAAATGATTCATAATGTTTGCCTGCACATTTCTCCTGTTGGGACATTAGCTCTGATACGTTAGCAAAAGGCAGTTTTAAATCCATATGTATTTATGTGATTTTGCTAAAATAATCTTCAAGTTATTTTCTTTTAAGGTCATTTTATAACTATGGTCTCATTTGCTCATTGGCTGTATCTATAATTTACATCTCCAAAAAACTTAGAGTCTTGGCGCATCATGCATCTCTGTGGGGCAATAGAGGTCAGCATTTCTTGACCCTAATATAATGGGACTGCACAATAAGTAAAATGTGTAGCTTTCTATTATTTCACCCATTCCATATTGATAGCAGCTCTGTAATAATGGCATACTGTACTTCTCTCCAGAGGTTTAATTATGGCGTTCTCGCCCCCCCCCCCCTCATATTTAGGTAATTGGTCCATTCATTTTGTGTGTTCTATCTAGTAGCTACCAGTTCATAAAAATAAATAAAAAAGAAATGTTTCCTTAATTAAAAGCAAACTTGTCTAGTTATTAATTGTCCATTAAGGGTTGAAGCAGTCTGTTTAGAAATGATAGAAAAATCACATACGAATGTAAATATAACCCAGCAAAACAAGGTATTACATTAACAAAATATGTTAGCAGCATTTAGTTATCTCGGTCCATTCTGAGGAGGCTGTGTGTGGTTTTTTTTTATAAATCCTATGCTGACCATCAACCTGGTGTCTGCTGCATTTATGCTGTTTGTTGGTACAGGCTAGAAATGCATTGCACAAAGTATGAGAAAGGTCTATATGGGGCATATAACAGGCAAACCGGTAATTGTAAGAAAAGGTATAACTGTGCTATGACCTATTCATACAATAATGGTGCATGGGGTGATTTTGAGTATTTTTAGAAGCCTTTGCATAAATGCTTAAAATCACCCTCTGTTGTCCTCTAGGACAATCTCATGAAAGTGTTAGTTTAATCACTTTTGCGACTGTCGCATGAAAGGCAATGCCGTATTTTTTTTCTTTAATATTATTGTGGGTTCTCTTTTTTTCAAGGGTGTTTGCAGCTCACCTCTTATTTCTGTGTGTTCTCCCGACAATGGTTTTTAACCCAAGGTAGTGATTTGCATTCAGTAAATAAACTGCTTAAAAGATACATTTCGGTGTATTTTACTAGGACCGTTCTGATCTACATGTCCCAGCATCCCCGGAAGCTGTAGAATTGGACATTGTTTTAAATGCTTATGGTGTGTCTAATAGACCACTACTGGTTAGCATTTGTGTTAAAAATAATATAAAATCTTTTTGTTTACAGTGGCACTGACAGATACCTTGAAATGTCTATGGTTTATTTATTTAGCGTCAAATCCACCCAATATTTATTATTTAGAGGTAAAATAAAACTGCAGGAAAAGGGATGGTATGTTAGATTGTTTTCTCTGTACAACAGTCCTTTCCAGCTTAATACATGAACCCACATAAGATGAGCTCTATATGGACTCGACCTGGAATACAAAGGGTAAGGAAACAGGCCCTATCTTAAGTTTCACGCAGTTGTATTTCATAGGACTACTGTCCCTATACCTCATTGGTTATTAGACCCAGGAGGTAAGCCTTGTTATTATCAAATGAAAAATATACCCCATTTATTCACAGTAACTGGTAAGAAAATGAGCTCCTTATCACCTAAGATGAATTCACAGAATAATAGTAATAATGTTTCATAGCCATACGCAGCAAGTTCTTGGGCTGACAAGATAATTCAGGTATGTGTCAATATACAGGAAAGTGTTGGTATAGCGACTGCTTTTCCTTTCAGGTACCTTTTTTAAACAATTTTTTAAATGCACTCTCATTAGTCTGTTCAGTGAAATTTAGCCTTGTCACGCACTTGTTCATACAGCGTATCACTAAACTGAATTCCATTGTAGTGCTGCTAAAAGCAATACTAGGCTACAGATTCCTTTAAATAAATTGGTTTCCAGTCAGGCGAATATGACTAAATGTAATATCGTGTATAGAAAAAAAAAAAGCAAAGAAACTTAGATGATTTACTATATGCAAAAACTTTGCATTATACATGGGCGGACCTATACCCCGGTGTGATGTGTCGGGTTTAACTAATAACTGGCCACTGTACCTGCTTTCCTCAGTTTATACTGTAAAACACACGGACGTCTAATAAACTTTCAGTTATGGACTCTCATGGAGGGGAGAACTATGATGAATGGGGTGTATTTCATGTCGAATAAGGTAGAATATGTTTATAAGGACACCCAACTGCTGAGACAGGTCTGATCGCATTCTTTCTCTTCTTTTGTTTTGTTTTGCTTTGGGGCTAACTGTAACCACAAACAAATCACAGTGGCTATGGATCATGTATATAATGTTCACAGAGGTCTGCAGGCAAAAAAATTCCTCCTGATGACTGGCATCACCTCCGCCTGGGACTAGAAAGAGATACTGAATGAACAAATGGCCCATGTGCGAGCACCATGCACAAAAGCTGATATTATGAAAATCTATATTAACGTTCCTCAATTCATTCCCCTAGGACCACCTTGGGTTAGAGGAAAATATGTGTGCTTGAGAAACAGGTGAGTTCATCAAAATGACCGAGGACCTTCGCGCCATCTCATTGTTCCACCTGTGTGTCATGGAAAGGAAAAGTGAAAATCCTGTCCTATTAGGCGTTCCCTGAGGACTGGGTTGTTGAACACTAATCTTGATAACTGTGCCAGCAAAATGTCAAGTTACAGTGTTTACGGCATTATCAGGATAAAGTTTCATGAAAGCAGCTGAGATGTATGCATGAACGCCTGCGTGTTTTTTTTTTTTTTTTTAAAGCATCAATCACCTTGCTTGAACTTATTAACTCTATCACTGTTATTACTGTAAGTGAATCTCTTGCCGTGCGCACCTTAAAGAGAGTCTGCAAAACACTTTGTGCAGCAAAGGCAGTGATGAATCAGTGACAGGATAATGTAGGAAAGTCTAGTAGGTCTAGCAGAGAATTGGTGATTTTTTTTTTTGTCAGTGAGTTTTCGTAGTGATGCAGCATTCTGACAGCTCTGCCTGACAGCCAGGTAAAGTCAGGGCACCAGCTCCCACTCGGAGAAATGCCGTCACTGTCAGAGCTGTGTTTACTCTTTAATCTACAGTTCAATTACACTAATCTTTTTCCAGTTTTTTTTTCTTTTAGAGATGACAAGCGCTACCAGCCCAGATATTTTTTAATTCAATTCTGCTTTATGTTTTTGTTGTTTATTTATATCTTAAATGCTCAACATAGGCGCAATCTGTAATGTCTACCGATAAGCTTAAACAAATCTTGCTTGTGAAAACTTAGATTAAACAACGGCGTGGCCTTTAACCTAGAAAGTGACGGCACCAATCATTTTTACACTGTTCTGACATGTTTAAAGACGACTCTTTCATTTACCACCTTTCAAAGAAAACCGTTGGAGGAAAAGAGAGAAAACAGTTATGTTGGTACATGTATATTAAGCCGCATGCGGAGCTGCGGCTACATTCTCTGCAACTGGTGCGTAGCAGCAAAACCATCTCTATTTTTTTCCCCCCACCTTGAAACTCAATAATGGCACCGGCATATGTTTTTATTCAAAGATCTGCATAGCCGCAGTAACCTTCAGCACTTATTGAATTGTTTCTTCTAATTAATTTCTGTTGTAAGTTCTAAGTTAGCATGCGGGCATTAAATAAAAATGGAATTTGAGAAAGCTTATAGATTTTGCTGGAAAATTGTAAAGCATAATTTAAGCACAGCGAATGCAACAATTAGTCCTATAGCTGTCGACAAGGCCAAGTCTCAGGACCTTTTGACAGCTGAAGGTTGATGGGAGATGGGGTTCAACAACAGCTGGTGGGCAGATGCATTCATCTCAGATAGTTCCAACTGGGACCATTTTTATAGAAAATCCATTTTGGCTTTGTGAGGAATCGATAGTGTTTCCAGGAACAGCAGCCCTCAAGCATTTTACAAGTATGGACAGGGCTTTTTTTTTTACGTTTTATAAACCGTTGTCTTTACCAATAATCTACAAAGGGAATGGAACTATACCCAGTACTATGGGTGTCATTTAGCACTGGCTGCTTTGAGCACCATAAAGTAACCCAAACATGAAGCAGTAAAGTGCATGGAACAGACCACCAGAACTGAATATAGCAGACATCTTACAATTACTAGTACCAGCAGTGAGGCGCTGGAATTTATAGTGCCGCATATGTTTATTTTATTTTTTATGTATTTATTTCCTAGTCATTATGTAGAGCCGACACATTTCTTCAGTGCTTTACAGAGATTATACATAATTCAAATCAGTCCCTGCCCCAGAGGAGCTTACAATCTAAGGTTCATATTGCATTCACATTCACTATGGTAAATTTAGTCGGAAGCCAATCAACCTGCCTGTGTATGTTTTTGGAGTGTGGGAGGAACAGAAGTACCTGAAAGAAACCCACACAGACAGCGGGAACTCTTACCATTAGTTCCCAATCCAGAATTGAACCCCAGAGTGCTACCCACTGTGTGCTTTATTTACATGTTCAGAAAATCATTACACACCTTTGCACCAGGGTATCCCAGGCGAATTTGGACAAATATAGCAAAAAGTTAACACAATGTAGTCCTTTTCAGATCCCCTAATTCAAATGCTGGTCAATTTATATTTATATGCTCTGTCATATATTGTATTGGTTTGAGGACCTGGAAATAATTTGACATTTGCTCTTATCTTGTGTGCATTTTTCATTTTGTATTTTACATTACAAGTATAATTGCCACGTGGACCGAAGTCCAGGTATGGGAAAACAATGTTTCAGCCTGATCATTACAATTTGCACAACCCCTTGTTTGACCCTCTGCTTTTGCTTTGTGCCCTAATGGATGCACGCTCCATTTGCCAGCATGAAAATGTAAATATAAACAGCAATTTTATTGTGTCTCTGTTTTCATTGTAAACACCAATAAGTAGTGTTATTTTAATAAATTGAAAGCATCTGAAAAACATGCATCTGCTTGTACGTTGGACATAGTAGGAGTCCTCATAGTGCTGGCGACAAACTGCAGTAAATATTGACTGTGTCAGAGCTGAACCCATTTTAGGGCCAGACACTAGCGTCTTGAAAGGCCCCTTTTGTTTCCTGTTAGTCAGCATTCCATAACCAAGGCTAAAGTATGCATGTGTTACAGCGAGAAGAAAGGCAACCAAGGGAATTAAACAGGGCACACAAATGAACTTGTTAATGTTCAGTGCAGAGGAAAGGGAAAACTGTACCAAAAACAGTAGTAGTTTGTAACTATAGCATGTGCAACTTCTTAATTAGAGCCATATATACATTTCCGTACAGTGTCCCGCAGACAGGACAACATTAACCCTTTCACGCTGACCCCTTTTGGCAGAAAGCATGGGAATGGGATAATGAGAAACAAGTTTCTTGCTGTTTGACGATTTATAGGCACAAGCAGCTCCTGTAGCTGCTACACATCACTCATCACCATCGCTGTTTGTATGAAGTGTAAGTTCTTGGGTCGGAGATCAGCCCTGGATAAGGGAACTGTGCACCTCTTCATTCATGCATGTTACTTAATCAGACTGGATCCCCCTGTGAATGATTGTGGGCTCATTGTATCACAAAGTGGGGCTTTCTGGTGCCTGAAATGTTACTAGATATGTGCCATGTGAAAAGGAGCAGATTCTTTTGGTTTAATTGAAAAGTATCAAAGAATGGTGCAGCTATTTCTTTTTTTAGATTTGTGAAATCAGACATGGGATCTTTACCAGACATGGCCTGTGTGAGCGATTTGGGGTGTAAAATAATGACATAATTGTTTATTGATAGTCTCTTTCATCTTCTGCACATATTTATCCTACTTTCTCCAGCTTCTATAACTCTTATGCATATATTTATCAACAGGTTGTTTGTCCTGCATTCTCCTGATGAAGATCCCAGTAATGGATCGAAACATTGAGTTTAAATAAAGGATTTTTTTTTTGCACAATATAAAGCCTCGTGAGTGTCGCTACAAATATCTATTTTACTATTGAGGGCACCCGGGCGGTTCCACAGCCAATGGTGTGCAACTTTTGGAACTTGTTATATATATATATATACATATATATATATATATACATATATATATATATATATATATATATATATATATATATATATATATATATATATATATATATATATATATATATAATATATATATATATATATATATATATATATATAATATATATATATATATATATACATATATATATATATATATATATATATATATATATATACATATATATATATATATATATATATACATATATATATATACATATATATATACATATATATATATATACATATATATACATATATATATATATATATATATATATACATATATATATATATATATATATATATATAAAATAGAAGATACATTCCATATGATTTTCATATTATTTCATATTTAGTGTATGAATATGATATTTTCCTGTTGTTTTAAGCTTCACCTTAGCCAGTGCTGGATGGCGACATTCACATCAAATTGAAAATCATTATACTTACCCCCCTAGCTCGAAAGACTTTCATAGTCCTTACAAAGCATCCACAGCAAAGCATTAGAAGTCAATTGAAATGAAGGATGTAATGAAGTACAAGCAAAAATTATCCGAATGCTGATGAAGACATAAGAGCAAACAAGGCTCACCCCCTACACTCACACACAAACTGACAGAAATACTCTTATCATTAAATGGTGGCTTTATTTTCATATTAAGCATTACTTTTTTAGTACAGGTTATCAGTTATCTGGAAACCCATTATCCAGTAAGCCCCGAATTACAGAAAGGTTGCCACCATTTTTCTCTGGAATAATAAAACAGTAGCTTGTACTTGATGCCAACTAAGATATCATTTATCCTTATTGGAGGTGGAATAATCTTATTGGGTTTATTTAATGTTTCCATAATTTTCTAGTAGATTTAAGATATAAAGATTATGGAAAGATCCCTTATCTGGAAACCCCAAGTTCCCAAGCATCCTGGATAACTGGTCTTGTCTGAATATAAAGTTTTTTACCCCAGTAAGATATTAGGCTCGCCAGATATTATTTGTGAAAGGGACAGTCAGTGTTGTTGTTTTAATCCATAATGGCTAACACTTCCTATGTACAGTATATTGGACCAGCATGATCACATCCACTTGGCTTTGAGTAGTTTGTCCAAATGAGAGTTCATAAGTCAAAAGAAAATGAGAGATGTGACATTATCCTTGCACTATGATCTGTTCCATTTAATTTTTTTCTATGTCCAAATGAAATAGTAAATTCACTAAAAGCAACCTTGCCAATGAAAAATTCAGCCCTGCAAAGTTTTTTATTTTTTTTATTTGATAGATTGTCTTTTTAATAGACATTTTTGGTGTCCATGATCGAAAATGATTTGCACCCCTATGGTTTTCAGACAGCGAGGACTGTTTTTTACATTCCATAATGAATAGAGTCTATTTTTATTTCTATATCCGCCACACTGCAAGCTGCGCTTCTCAGGTTAATGTATGTGCTTGTGTTGGGAAATGTTTAACTGAATTCAGGTTCATTAGAATAAACCTTTCAATGCCAACTGGCAATTGAGAGTGTCTCCAGACATCCCCATTAAAAATAATGCCATCCGCCAGCTCGAAGGCGACAGATTCACGTTAGCTTTCTTTTTGTTGTATTATACTGCAGATGATTAATTCAGTGCATATTAAAAGCACTTTCCTCAAATTTTAATTTCAGCCCATGAATAAGTACTGCTTAATTTTCCAATTAATGGATAAGCAGAGCTAGTAAAGATATAGTTCAAGGTGCTTTATATTGTAAATATGTGCTTGCTTGCAGTATGGACAGTATTAAACCATGGCGAGGACATTGTGGGGCCCCATTATTTATATAGTGTTGTTCACTATCCCCTTTAGCTGTCCTGAAACTACAGCTTCAACTGAGAGGCTTAATAATAAGTAATAATTTAATGGGGTTGTTCACCTTTGAGTTAAGTTTAGTATGATGTAGAGAGGTTTATTCTAAGATCATTTGCAATTGGCCTTCATTTTTCCATTATTTGTGGTGTTTGAGTGATTTAGCTTTTTATTCAGCAACTCACCAGTTTGCAATTTCAGCAGTCTGGTTGCTCAGGTCTGAATTACCCTAGCAACCATGCATTAATTTGAATAAGAGACTGGAATATAAATAGGAGATGAGTAATAAAAAGTAGCAATACCGATACATTTGTAGCCTTACAGAGCATGTGTTTTTTTAGATGGGGTCAGTGACCCGCATATGAAAGCTGGAAAGAGTCAGAAGAAGGAAAATAATTAAAAAAAAAAAACTATACAAATAAATAAATAATGAAGACCAAATGAAAAGTTGCTTAGAAATGGCCATTCTATAGCATACTAAAAATGAATTTAAAGGTGAACCACTCCTTTTAAGGGCTGCAGGTTGGACAATAATGACCTAACATCTCTTTCACCATTTTCCCTACTTTTCACCATCTTTTTACTATCTTTTGGGCAGGGCCCTCTTCATATTTTGTATCAGTTATTGGTTGCTTTGTATTTTATTCTGCATGTTCAATGTATAAACCTATTTATTGTATAGTGCTGCAGAACATGTTGGCACATTATTATTACTACTAATAATAACATGTATTTATTATTATTATTATTATTATTATTATTATAATAATAATCCCCCCACTTTCTGATTTTTGGCCACTTTGTATCAGACCTTGGCCATTTGCACATGTTTTTGATCCTCTGCTCTGCTGAAATTCATTAGCATGCCTTGCATGGAAGCACGTTGGTAATAGGCTGCATGGATTTATGTACTAGCTCTAAGAGACGTTTTTAACTTCCACCCTTTAAACAATTTCCACTTTGGTTACATCTGAATCTATTTCCTGACCTGGATTGGAAAGGGATCAGCAATCTTTCCGTCAGCAGTATTAAGGGAACAATTCAAAGTCTCTAGAATCCTACATATTCCCGTGTTCCATGGTTCAATAGGCCTAAAATAAAGGAGTATTTTTTCATGATGAAAGGGAACATAGACAGGGGACTCCAATAGTGATGATGGTTTTGTTTTTTTCTCAAGAGTGCAAGCAAACATGTCCATAAGGGTGTAAGACAGTCTATATAGATTTAATGATGTGTTGATTGGTGAGATAAATATTCACCTTGTAGATTAAAACGGCATACACAATTTTATGGGCAAATCTGTGATGTCATAGGATAATGTATCATTTAGATGATCCCACTTCATAGTCTTTATGGTCTTTCCAATAGCATATATTGGTAAATCAATCTGTGCATGTCAACAATCTGAATGGGACACATTTCAAACACACATGATTATTTGAACACCTGCCGAAAACAGTGTGTTGCCAAATTAACCATAAATCTGCTCATGTTTCCATTTAGTTGTTTGTATTCTGTATCTTTAGTGCACCGACCCAATTCCTGACTGGCTGTTATGGATTACTGCACTGGTATGGCATTGTATCCAACTTAGTGATGTCTAGGGTCAAGATACTGTATTCGGATATTCAGTGAATGATCTATCACAGATATAAATGAATGCCCATTCTGAGTTTCTCTTCCAACTTGTAATTAATATGGCTTAGGGTGACAGGGCTATATTACTTCTGTGCCGCTTTGATGGAATTCTATTAGTGATGGGCAAATTTGTTATGCGAAACGGCAAAAAATTTGCGAAGCACATTGAAGTTAATGGGCGTTAAATTTATTTTGATGAGTGTCAGTTTTGACGCCTGCGACAATTGTTATATGTGCGCGCCTATTTTGGCCAAATCCATTAAAGTCAATGGGCGTCCGAATAATTTTGACGCGCAACAATTATTATGCGCGTACAAATTTTTTCGACATATATTTCACTGGCAAATTTTCGTGCCCGTTTCGTGAATTTATTTGCCGGTGACGAAACAACGAAATCGCACCTGCCAAATTTATTCGCCCATCGCTAAATTCTTTTAGTATCTATCAGTTAACTAGATAATCATGAAAAGCATGAATCAATAGGATCATCAGGATACGCTTACCGCTTTCCCAGTTGAGTCCGGGAGCTCATGCCCCAGACCTTCAGCATAGGGGAGTAATTCATGGCAATTCAATGACAGGCAGGCACCATTCCGTAACATCCATCAAACAAATAGTAGAATCCAGGAGCCAAAGTTTAAATATAAAATTAAAACGTTACATTATGTCTAAAAGATAAAGCCTTACGCGTTTCGTGTCATCCAGGGACACTTAATCATATCAAGTAACGTTTTAATTTTATATTTAAATTTTGGCTCCTGGATTCTATTTAGTTTGATAGATGTTCCGGAATGGTGCCTGCCTGTCATTGAATTGCCGTGAATTAGTATCTATCAGTATTTGATCTATTTTGTGGTGTAAATGGCAGCATATAACAGTCTGATTGTGAAATTTACCTGAATAAAATTTAAAGATAATTTCATGCAATTTTTATGCATTGTATCTGTTGTTTTTTAATGGTCTTGTTGTGAGGTTGATCTGCCTGTGCCAAAACCATCAGAGCTAAAACTTCATTCCGATTTTTAGGCCTTACTAATTTGAAGCAATTAAAATGTCAGTGTGAAGGGGCACTTAATCATATAACGCAGTTGAATAAATTTATATCAGGAACCAACCTAAGCTAGACGTTTCATGAGTTTGCAGTGAACACACTCTTTCCATAGAGTAAGCCAAAAGTGGGATTAAAAAACAACAACATTTGCTTTCATTCCATGACTAAAACCCAGACCGTAGGGGGCTATATACTGTTTGGGGTACAGCAATAAAAAAAAATAACGTCCTTTGCTTAAATTGATTTTTTTTGTCTGTATGTGTGCTAATTGGAAATTGACTACAGGGTTGGCATCTTTGGGAAATTCTTTTATACTGTAAATGCAGTTATTGTATGTTGACTCAAATTTGGGGCTAATTAAAATAGGATGGGGGTCAAATATTTATGAGTTATCTACCAGCACAAGCAACCTTTGGCCTTCTAGCTGATGTGGAACTATATCTACCAGTAGTTTCCATACCACTGGACTGACTTCCCTGTTCTTATTCATTTACAGGTCTTACTCTGTATATATTCAAATACCAGCAGACATGGGTGGTAAATTGCACCAGTGCAGTTACCCATAGCAACCAACCAGTTCTTTGCTTTAGAATTATCTCCTACAAAAGATAATTGCTGATTGGTCACTATTGACAGTTGTTCTGGTGAAAATGGTTAATCCAGGAAAACAGGAAAGTGTTGGATTCCTTCTAGCTTACCTTATGAAGAAGGAAGAGTTAATCATGATACAATCCTGAAATTCAGGAAGGACTTTAACATTATAATGCGTACTGGGAAACCTTCCCGCAACACGGCTGTAATTATTTGATATTATGTGATATTTTTGGCAATAGTGAATTAAGTCATTCCAAATGAGCATATAAATGTGGTTTATATAGTAAACAGTATTTGATTTAAAACTAAATCAGTAATAGAATGAACATTTCAATAAAGTTCACTTATAACCCTTTAGTAATACAAGTGAAAAAAGAAAAAAAAAAACTTTGTTATACCCCAGGGTAGGGTTTAAGAATATTTTGTTTTGAATCCAAACCAGTATCAGTCTAGTGAAAGGAAATGTGGTGTTCATTTTTTTTCAAAAACAAATCACAGGGTTATAATTTTTTTCTTCTTAAAACGCTGTAGTCTATTTTAATATTTTATAGAAATGTAATATAATATAGTACTAATAAATGGGAGAAAACTCGATTCTCAGATTTATTTTTGTAGTAACAGACTCCGTTAATAAACATGGGCTGAAATCATTATAGCTGGGAACTCTGGGGATGTGGTGTTTTAGAAGCACGAGTCTGCAACAAAGGTCTGAATTCTCTGGGGCGGGAGGGCTTGTTTTAAGATTTGTTACATGTGGACTGTTGTACCTACTACTTGTAGATGGGTTAAAATGGGATTTATTGTGACCTGTGGGAGGAAGCTATAAGCAGTAAAACCTATAGCCACCTAGTAGTAGCATCCGTTCTCCTCCTCAATGAATGACAAGCTCAGTTCTGTGCCCTTTCTGCCTTATTTACTCATTTCTTGATCCATGAATTAAATAACACATTATTAAGTAAGCACTATTTCACTGATATAGCCTTTGACTGTTTATTGGACTGCTGATTTGCGGAGCATAAACTGTTAAAGGGAAATGCATAATTGATGTCAAAATTATGCTTGGAGAGGTTGGTGGCCTTATTTTAGATACCTTGCTCTGTACAAATAGAAAGAAGGATGATTGAGTAAAGAGCATTTCCTATAAACATGTTCATAACTATAGTAAAGTCACATTTAAGATAACGTCCTGATTCAGCATGTGAATTGTTCACAGTATATTTTACTATGTCCCATAAATGACAATAACTTTTCCACATACAGTAAATTAAAAAAAATAGCAGTTGTCCTAGTTGGTTCTGTCAACAATGTGTTACTCTGGCACAATATCTTTCATGTAGTACAGATAAGGGATCCATTATCCGGAAACCCTATATCCAGAAAACTCTGAATTATGGAAATACCATGTCCCATAAACTCAATTTTGATCAAAATTTAAAAAAAGATTCCCATTTTTTATGAAATAAAATACAGCACCTTGTACTTGATCCCAACTAGGATCAAATGAATCCTTATTGAAGGTAAAACAATCCTATTGGGTTTAACAGTTTTTTTTAGCAGATTTAAAGTATGGAGATCCAAATTATGAATTGACCCCTTATCTGGAAAACTCCTGGTCCCAAACATTCTGGATAACTGGTCCAGTACCTGTAGTGCAATATAAGCTCATTGCAATTGAACTTGTTTTGCTAGATTGACTGATCGGGTAAACACTAGAGCACCACATTACCCTTGGTTAGAAAAGACAATCTATAATGTAGACAAGAGCAAAGCTTGGTTTACAAATGAAAGGAAACCACCTGGATTTAAATGTGTTTGGTTGTGTACATGGGAAGTGTGTAGACATTTGTAAGGAAGTACATGTTTCAATGGGCTGTTGAATTATGTATCTAGAGAATAACAAAACAAGAGCACTAGGGAAGAAATGGATCTTTTCACAGCATAGAACTCTAATGTTTGGCTAAGGAATTTGAGCCAAGGTGTCTCTTTCTAATGGAGGATGACTGAAAAGGGATTTAAAGTCTTTCTCATTGTCTGGAATACAAAAAAAACTTTCCGTTTTTGCTTCCTTTGTTGCTTATAAAGGGTCTGTGGGCAGTGCTCTGCTTTGATTTAGTAAGTCTGCATATCCCAGGTATGTGAAATGTGAGGTTCTCTAGTAGTAGTCACATCTCAGAAAATTCTACAATGTATAGTGTTATAAATTTTTATGTATATTAATAAACTGTCATAGAATTGTTATAGCTGAGACGGAGTAGAACACATTTTTGCTTGTTACTGTGCTATTGCTGCTTCTATGTAGGGGTTGTGAAGTGGATTTAGTAGGTTTCTGTGTGATTTGCAGTGATCCTATAGTAGGACTGTGCCTAGTTGTATTGTAGCTGCTACATACCTGTATTCCCATGCCAGATCATTCCTAGACGTTAGCATGTAGCAGAAAACATTCATCGTCGTGATCTCTAAGCAAGCTGTTCTGTTGAAGTGTATGGAAAAGGCTTCAGCAAAGCACACAGTATGGTTTCTCCTATTCAAAATATAAAATATGCAGAGAAGTGCCTGGGATAAAATGTGCCCTTCTGTATTAATGAAATTAAATATGTGAAAAGGGTTTCCCCCCTTTTAAAATATGTCAAAGGGGCTTCATTTCTGTTTAACAGTAGTTTTTTGTACAATTTTCACTATTTCATATGCCTCCCCTCCCACCTTCCAGAATTTCACTGTTTCTTGTCAAGTTAAGTTCATAAAGTGCAGCAACTGGAAGGTCTTGAGGATTACTGGCCTTTGGCATATTAATAAGTCCTGCTTCTTTAATTCCTTATAGGGTGCTCCCAGACACAATTAGATGGGACTGATGACCTTTCAGCTGCCCAGCTGGCTAGGGCTGAAAAGTCTGGCAGGCAGTGCACAACTGCCGGTCACTGGAGCGGAGAGGGTTTTTTTGTGGATCTGTAAGTAGAATGAGAGAAAGGACTCTAGCTAAAATATAGTGAAGGATTACATCAATTTACATAAATCGCATGCTGGAAAAAAACTTTGGTCATGGTTGCCTTCATGATAAAAGGCTTGGGAGTGCATTGAGCTGACCTCATGGTAAAGGTTATTATTGAGGAAATAGCAGTCATTAAACTGACTTGTAAAGAATTTTGTTCAAGTGGTTTGCTCTATAGCCTTATGCTTTCCTTTAAAAGCGGTCATCAAAACTTTAAAAACTACTTGTACCTTGAATGAAAAACTTGTGAATCATGGGAGACTAGCACACCACATTCCCCACAAGAGCTGCAACCGTAACAGCCTTGTGCTATCAGTGGGTGAAAATTGTACTAGAAGGACATAGAACAGGTTAGTCGACATTGAAAAACATTTTTGCTATCTTCCTGATGTCCTACCTTATCTGCCAGTTTTTTTTCTTGCAACATTCAGATATGGCTGATGCTGAGATCTTCCTATAAAAAACCCCATGATCTAAATGGTTATTTTCTATACTTAACAAACCTTCTAAAATAAATATGTTTCTCTTACTCCCATTTCCCTCCTGAAAAACTCCAGCACACTAGGTTTTTCCGCAGTGCTTTTTAGAAATGACTGTGCCTAGTTTGGCTAAAAGAACCTTGGTATTGATCTGTGGGAGAGAATATCAGAGGGATAATACAAACAGACTGCCAGTGAGGTTGTCAGTTAAATCTTCACATCATCTTCTCAGGCTTTCTGGGAGAGAGTGGCAGCCTTGAACACTGGGAGCCAGCAGAAGTATATCTGTCCTGACTTATCAAAGGGCTCCCTTTTGGCTTTTCCAGCAAAGTTACTAAAAATGCTCTAGCAAAGATATAATAGAAATGTTGGATGCTTCAGAAAATGAAAAAAACGAAATTCTGTATGTGCACATGTTAAAGAAAATACATGTGCGTGTGTCTACACATATTGTCTCTGGTTTAAAGAGGCAGTAATCCTATAATTATGGTTGTTTGAAATCATCTCAATATTATATCCTTTTACTCCATGATTTGCAGAGAGCATTAAATGTTATAATCAAGTCCGAATTTCTTAACCTACCCAGGGACATTGAAGCCGCAGTGCAAGGCAACTTTTTATCAGAAAATAGCCTTGTAACTTTGAGTGGGGAAATTCTACAGTGCCAAGCTTTGCCTGTCTTAATTCATAAAAGTAATGCATTATTGGATGCAAACTTTTCTCCAGGTCTAGTAACCCATAGCAACAAATCAGATGATTGCTTTCAAATACTCTACTACTAAATTATACCTGTTGCCGGGTTGCAATGTGTTACTAGAACTTTGAATTTTTTTATTAAATAGCTCCCACTGTGTTTTGCAGCACTTTGAAGGCAGCCATTGTTTCACTCCAGTATAAACTTCTGCATTTTGATCACTTCTGCTTGTCAGATAAAAAGCTTGTCCTAAGAACAGATCGCTGCCCAACCCATAAATTAGTTGCATATATAAGTGCAAATATCCTAAAGGAAGCAATTTTTCGAAAAATAGTTTTTAAATCAGAAAACAATACATCTAATACATTTAAGAAAACACAACTTCTCTTTTAATATTGCCGCAGATGGGACTCAGTTGGTCATGGTAGAATGATTTATAAGGAATATGAAATTGACCTACATGTGCTATTTATCAAGTTGGAAATACAATATATTCCCAAATAAAACACTCTGAACTGCAGAGAGACAATATCAGTATGATATTAGTTGTGGTCACTTAGCAACCATTTCTGAGCTAAAATTACCGTGGGAGTCTGAAAAAGTGTATTACCCTCACCTTTATTTTCTATCATTGAATTTACTTGCAATAATTCTCCACTGACTCAGTGGTCCAAGGGATGCTGAAATTTATAGTTTAGCTATAGTTAGACATGCTTTTCTTTTCTGGAAAGAATTATAGACTACATTATGAAACTACATAACAATTTGTTTAACATTAATATTGGTAAAAAAAAACTAAAATAATTATCTTTATGATAGGATTTATTTTTATAGTTCCTTTTCTTGGTTTTGCATCAGATATTTATAATGTATATGTTGGAGAGAGAGAGAGAGAGAGAGAGAAAGAAAAGGGCACTCAGATGCTACATTTTGAATTATTTCTTGAGGCAGTGTGTCCATCCAAGACAAAAGGTTTCACTAAACAGATGAGGAGTTGCACCTACGTGGCGAAGGTTCTGTGCTACTGCAGAATATGCATGAACAATCTTATAAAAGATGAAAATGAAACAAAATGTCAAAATATAGCTATAGAATAGTTATATTTATTGTATGACTTAACTAGAAGATGGGTCACTGCCAAATAGCTCATATATATATATATATATATATATATATATATATATATATATATATATATATATATATATATATATATATATATATATATATATATATATATATATATATATATATATATATATATATATATTAGTTCCCCAAGATTGACGCACTCCAGGGCTTCATAATGCAGTTTAGAAAAGAAAATTTATTGTCAACGTTTCAGTCCCGTTCTGGGCCTTTCTCAAGACATTACCCAGAAAGGCCCAGAACGGGACAGAAACGTTGACAATAAATTTTCTTTTCTAAACTGCACTATGAAGCCCTGGAGTGCGTCAGTCTTGGGCAACTACTATCTACAATACATTTGACAGCACCAAGACATGAAGAGAGCATGAACTGCTGGAAATATTTGTGTGTGTGTGTGTCTATATATATATATATATATAAAGGTTGGAAGGATGAACACACTCCATTTTGCGATGAAAAAAAGTGTTTTTTTATTAAACACACATAACTCCAACGTTTCGGTTCCGCCTGGGAACCTTTATCCTTGATAAAGGTTCCCAGGCGGAACCGAAACGTTGGAGATATGTGTGTTTAATAAAAAAACACTTTTTTTCATCGCAAAATGGAGTGTGCTGATCCTTCCAACCTTTATGTATGATTTATTGATCGTGCACCTCGAGTTCACAAGCTAAGGAGTGCGGACACCACAGACAATTCTATATATATATATATATATATATATATATATATATATATATATATATATATATATATATATATATATATATATATATATATATATATATATATATATATATATATATATATATATATATATATATGTGTGTGTGTTTATATGAGGACTTTAGAAAACCAGTTTTTTTTTTTGTGGCTCCAAAGCTAAAGAAGGAACAGTCCAAGCATAATGACATAGGTTGTAGATACAGTGGGCTGGCTTATTTGTAATCATGTAGAGTTTTACTTGGCTGAACATGAGCATATCAAAGCAGAGTTTTGATTGGAACTCTTCTTAGCACAAATGAATATAAAGCTCATAATTGTGAAGTACACAACCAGCCTGTTTAGATGAAAATTATAGGTGTATATCTCTACATTTTTTAAATTGATGAGGTCTTGTTGCTGATTATAATAAGCCTGCCATACATTAGTGAGGAAAAGACTAACTGCTGGACTTTATTGTTCCTCTGGAAATGTGTGCTGTCATCTGATCTTTCTAGGTCCTTTCCCTTTTGTAGGTCCAGTTTGGAAAAAGCTTACAGAACTTTGTGCAACCTCTATATAAACCGATACATGCAACTGATTTATCATGTAGGAGATATGTCATTCCCTTCAGTGCATATCCTCCTCACCCCTGCCCACGCTTCTAGTAAAAATATAACATTTTATGTATGAAACTAATGGACCTTAATCCATTATGGTTAATGAAGCTCCAGGGGAGTGGTGCATATTTAAGATGCCTCTTTTAGCTTCCTACTCAGGTTTTACAATTTTCCCGTTCATTATAACTCTAATTTCATTGACTCATTCAAGGCCAATGAGTTTAATAATGTTAGTTTTCAGAAACTTCATTGCTGGTAAATCAATCACTTTTTTGCCAAATCTGTCCAAGCATATTTTATTTTTTAATGTTCAGTGCTATATTGAAACAAATGAAGCAGTCAAGGATGACGTGTTTAGTACTGTGCAGTTTGGTGTAGAGTAAAAGAACAATTGAGGCTACAGTATGTAGGTGTTCACTATAACTTTAGCTAAGAACTGATAGTCTAACAGAAGAAGAAATATCTATCTATCATCTATATCTATCTATCTATCTATCTATCTATCTATCTATCTATCTATCTATCTATCTATCTATCTATCTATCTATCTATCTATCTATCTATCTATCTATCTATCTATCTATCTATCTCTGTCTGTGATATATCTTTCAATCATCCATCAGCATTCGTGCCGTTATCTGTCTCTCTGTCATCCATCTATGTACCTGATATTTATCTATAATCTATCCATCTGTCTCTAGTTATCTGTCTATATCTATCCCTCTGTCACTGCTTCTATCAATCATCTATCAACTGGTATCTGTCAATCTGCCTTTCATTCGCCCTATATGTATGCCTATCTCTGTTTTATTGCCCGCCTTGTATTTTAACTAGCTTTATTTTGATCTGTGACTGTTGCAAATGAATTCAGGATTGTCAGCATTAAATGATTTCTTTAGTGAAAGTGGTAAACTGAGTCAGTGCCAAGGTAGTTAAATTGAATCAGACATAAAATCTTCTAATTTCCATTCTGATTCGCTGTACCTATACTAAATATATTTGTTATGTTGCATCGTTAGAACAGAATTTCTTGAGCCCAAGGCGACTTTCTAATGAGACCATAATAAGGAAGATAAAGTGCCAGAAACACCACTAAAGTAGGTGCGACATTGAATCTCAGAGCAGACAGTCTAGTGTCAGTCCCTGGTGACCCTTGACATGTCACTTTATTTTCCTGTGCCTTAGGCTTTAAAAGATTCAATGCCATGTTCTAAACATCTAGAGCTGTTCAACTCCTGGCGCTTGTGTAAGGCAGATCTCTTTCTTACCATGGTCACCAGCCAAAATGTCCTCTCCTTTGTGAAATAAAATATCTGTAGAAGACTATTCTTTCCTAGACTTGTGATAAGCAACCTTCTGTCCTCCAGATGTGGCATCCTACCATTAGATTGAGGATGTGGTTGGAGTTCAACCTCATGTAGATGACCACAGATTTCCTAGACTGGGGTCCCCAACCTTTTTTTTTTTTTATAAATGAGCCACATTCAAATGTAAAAAGAGTTGGGGAGCAACATAAACTCCCTGGGAATACCAAATGAAGGCTGGCTATGATTGGCTATTTGGTAGCCCCTATGTGGACTTGGCAGCCTACTCGAGGCCCTAATTGGCAGTACACCTGGTTTTTATGCAAATAAAATTTACGTTTAATCTAGAAATTCAAAAATAAGCACCTGCTTTGAGGTCACAGAGAGCAACATGTTAGAGGTTGGCGGGCAACATGTTGCTCATGAGTCACTAGCTGGAGACCACGTTCTTAGACCTTGCAGATCACACACAGGTATTTGACTGATAATGTGAGAATGTTTGTATCGTGGACACTGTGAGAATGTTTTTTTTTATTGTGGACACTATGTTTTGTATTAAGTGATTTAAATTGCAAATACATGACACTTTACAGCATTTAGAATGTATTTGTCTGCTTATTAGAAAATCAGAACAGCAGCAACATAAAACGTTAAGCTTAAGAAGGTTTTCAAGCCACTTTTGTTAGCAAACACACCTTTTGGCAAATTTAGAATTGTTTCTTTGTTGTTTAAGGGCAGAGACACAAGGGCAAATTCGGGGAAATTAGTCGCCCAGTGACAAATCTCCTCTTCTTTGGGGCCACTAATCTCCCCAAACTGCCTTCCCGCCGGCTAGAACGAAAATTGCTGGCGGGCTGGCACTCAGATCGATTCGTTTTACGAAGTCGCCCGAAGTTTTCTCATGAGGAAACTTTGGGGCGACCTTCTATCCAGCGGGAAGGCAGGGAACGCAGTTCGAAGAGATTAGTCACTCACCCTGAGGGGTCCGTTTACTAAAGTGCGTTAAAAATATTCGCACAATATATAGACAGAATTTTCGCCAAATATGTTATCGCCAGTTTACTAACCTGCGGTAAATATAAATTTGCGAATTTTCTTGCGCAAGAATAATTGTTCGCCAGTTATCGCATTTGCTGAAAATAACGCTACGTACACATTAACGCATGGTTTACTAAACAGCGAAATGTGCTAAAGACAAAATTAACGCCAGAATATTCGCAAACTTTTACCGCCACATATGAAGTGGCGTAAAAGTATTTTTTCTGCCAGAAAATTCTCAAGGGGCAGGAAATATCCCATAATAATGTTTTTTTTTTACCCATCATTCTTTGCTGACAGGAGAGAGATCTGTAGCTATTGCTGACAGGATGTTTTGGCTTCTGCTTCTATCTGGTGCAACAGCAGCAGTTTCAGCTCAGAGTCGTATTATTGGCAGTGGCATCACAGTCCAAGGATTCGTCAGCCTCTACACTTTTTGGTTTCATTGGGATTGGCTACATTAAACTGTGCATTTCTATGAAGCAAAGAGATTGACTGGTATCATTTCCTATGATTCTATTGGCAGAAGAGTTTATATGATGCAGACATGTTTGATTGGTATTACTCTGGTGATGTTGTTGGATGGTATAATCATCAGTCAATAAAGTTTATAAGTTTTGAAGATGCATTTCTGGCCATAAATGTCACAGTAAAAATTGCCATAATAACCGCCATAAAACAAGACTATTTTATAGCATAAATATTCGCAAAAATGTAATTTTTCGCCAGAAAATTCGCAACTCGCTAAAATTACCGCTAACGTAAGCTGGTTCCTTAACGTAGTTACCGCAAGTGATCGCAATGACTTCTGAGCGCATCGCTGTTTAGTAAACTTAGTCGCTGCGAATATTCTGGCGTAAAAATATTCTCAGCATAACATGCGGAAACTTAAAGTCAGATTTACCGCACTTTAGTAAACGGACCCCTCAGTTCAGAGAGATTCTCCTGGAATCTGCCCGTGTGTCTCTGCCCTAAAACAACAAAGAAACAATTCTGAATTTGGCAAAAGGTGTGTTTTCTCACAAAAGTGGCTTGAAAACCTTCAAGGCTTCATTCATTACTATTGTGGCATTAATACAATTAAGGTTTACTAACTACAGATGTCCATGACTGATATTCATCAATAAAACTGTTACTGGACAAATATTACCAGGGTAACCAGGCATCCTTCCCCTTCCATATTTACATAATTTCCTCTTTTGTTGATGCACATTTCTAGTGAAATTAGTTGTTGTTGAATGCAAAAGACAAGATAAAGCATTTCCATGTATTAAATTTGATCACGCTTTGTGGTTTAGGTCAGATAAAATATTAATGGCTGCTTGTGATTTTACTAACGAGCCTGGCTTGAAAAGTGCAAAATGAAGCAACAAAAAGTCTAGAGATATGTCATTTTAAAATGCATGTGCTTTATTCAGTCTTCTTTAACTTTCATTATATCCAAGGAGAGTAGAGGAAGGTGTTATATCCAAGGAGAGTAGAGGAAGGTGTTAAACACCAAGCTTTGAATATATTTAGGACCACCTACCCATTATTTGTCATTTTATTTTGTCACCCATTGTTTGTATTAAATTGACTTGGCTTTCTATTTACACACACCTCTGAAAATCAGATGGGTGCAGCGTATATTTTGGAAATGATAAAAAGGAAGCAGTTGTGTTGCATTATTTCCAGTTAATCTCTCTGATATTGTTGTAATACAAAAGTCTTCTTGTCCCATAGAGTCTTTGTCCATTCTACTTAATTAGAGTTATTTTTTGGATGGGGACTCACCGCTGGGATTTTTCATTCTTGCTGCCCCGAATGTACTGGCTCACCTATTTGACAGCGCAACAGGGCATTAAATGATAGCACAGCTATTTGATATAATAGGACAGTTTATCTTAACTAAAAAAAGCCTTTATTGCTAAGAAATCTGTTATTGAAGGTGATAAATTCAGCATAATTACCATGTCTTTAAAATGCCCCTTAAATTATCAGCTACATGGCTGCGCTCAGTGAATCCAGCTTTACAGGGTTTGCTTCATTATCAAGATGTAAGGCTGAATGCAAAAGAATACTGGCTTATAGGAACGCTGCTTTACTTTAGAAAGTCTAAAACGTGTAAAGAAAAGAATTGCAAAAACTGCTCCAATAATTCTGTCTTTCAACTTAAACTGAGCAAAACTGACCCATAAGTAAGTTGCTCAAAGAATGAGGTTTAAATGTGTGGCTTAAAGTATGTTTTACCGTTGGATAAGACTTTTTGGAACAATTGTTAGGTACAACTATTTGGTGTAGATCATGTCATTAGTGGAACCTGCCATAAAGCAAACTATGTTCATGCAATGGAACTTGTTAAGAATGATATGACCATTACTGTTATACTTGCAGCTGCCAAAATTAAACACTGTTGCTATTATTGCCTCAAAACCATAGGCAAAATTATTTTTGGAAACTATTAAATCCACTTTGGAGAGTGTATATGGCCAGTCAAATAAAGGGCCAGAGTATATGGGATTCTGCCCCAGTTCCAAGGGCATAACGTACAAACAAAAGAAACGTTGGTCCCACAGTTCAAAAAAAGACTAAATATTACACATTTTATTCAACCATTCCAAATTTTAAAAAAATGCACCCACAGACCCCATGATACTCCACCTTACGCGATACTGGAGGGTATAAAACTCATAAGCTGGAGTATCATGGGGTCTGTATGCATATTTTTTTAATCCGGAATTGTTGAATAAAATGTGTAATTTTTAATCATTTTTTTGAGCTACGGGACAACCTTTCGTTTGTTTGTTCTAAATTATTTCTGGTGAAAAATAAGTCATCACCTTCAAGAGAACACTAGAAGGGAAACCTGTTTCCACTTTCGCAACCCTTAAAGAGACAAAAAAGCTAAATAATTTTAAGGCAATAAGTGCCTAAACAACTGAAACGTGGCGATGGTGTTGAAATGTTTTGTTTGTTGTTATCCTTGGCTCTAATGGCTGACATGATGTATGGCGCAAGTAGTGTGCATCAAAACAGAATGAGCCTTAAGGGCTCTAGAGTTGTGCTGGGTCATGAGTTTTCTGAAAACCAATATTTAACATTTATGCATGTTAAATATTGCTTCCCGGAGTCCTTTATTATATCCAAGTGGTTTGGAGGGTTAATCATCTTTTGTACTCTCCTGATGTTAAATGTGCTGTGCATGAGTCCTTGTTTAGTTTCATATTTATTGATCAAACACTCCCATTTATACCACACTAACAAGCATTAATGGAAGGAATATCAGGGTACAGATGCCCTGTCTCTGATTGCAAGCTGTTTTGTTTTTAGAGTGCCAATGTAATTAATTAAAGATCCCTTTTTAATCAGCGCACCTTGTTTTTTAGTCATAGTTTCCTTTCAAACAGGTGCTGATTGGCAAGTCTCTTGATCTGTTATCTCTAATTAATCCTCTTTTTTTCTGTCTCCCTCTGAGATATCTCATGTAGCAGATTATTTACTATGTGTAAAGTGCTTAAACAAATATGTTCTACAAAGATTGTGCACCTCATTTGTTTTAGAATTTAATTGCATTGTTATCTGTATAATACAGATTGCATCTGGAATAAAATAATCCATTAGTTATAAAAATTTGCTAATCGTTTTAATTGAGCAAAAATCCACTCTGGTATGATTCTTATTAGACAAGTGTATTCTATATCCTTGCCTTTTTTTTCTGAACCTTCCAGTATGAATTGAATCCCAGAAACATACTTTAACAAAACAAAAGGAAGTGTTTTTAGGAGTTAAGTTATCATTGGCGGCACCGATTTATTGGAACCATCTGATCAAATGCAGAATTTTGTTTCCTTTCTTGTAATTTGAGTCTTTGCTCTTGAATTCGGTGTGGTTCTAGTACATGGTTTTTCATGCTTGGCTGAATTCATTGACATTTAATGTGAGTTTTTAAATATTGCTATCTAAATTAATATTAGAAGTGTGGACGGTGGTTCATTTAAAAGCGTCAACCCAAATAACACCCTCAAGCGGTTAATCCCTACTCTGAGAATGCATGTTGCCATTAAGCAAGGGATCTTTCCAAGAAAAATAACCTGTCAATGATATAGTAGCTTTGAAATATATATGATAAGTACATGGCGCTGATGAAAAACATTTTTTTAAAGGGCAGTTTAGAGAGGTGAAGAAATGTTGGACTTGCAGCATATTTTCCGTGCTACCTCAATTACAAAAGCATGGCGCATGGAAAATAATGAACTCATTTTAGAAAATAACTGTAATAAAGTTTTAGTGACTTTGGCTGCACTGATTTGCTTAATCATATGGTTGTGATTAAATAGGATTGCTATTTTAAGCATATATTTTCCCTTCTAAATGTGACATGACTACATGCAAAATATTTGTGCAACCACACTCCTATTTTTTAAAGGACTTACAATTGCTTGCACAAACAGACACATACCATACAAAATTATTATATGTAAGTACTGGTTTCAGTCAATTTAAGGTCTTTCACAGCTTTATATCTGTATTTTTTTTCTTTTTAAATAATCAGAGGATTATGCTGGGCTCTCTTCCCAGATGAACTAGCGTATGCAAAAGGGAAATTCAACCTTGGAAATCCAGCTAGTGTAGAACTTAAAGCAGTGACTGCCTATGGATTTTGGGAGCAGAAGCTCAACTTGAGTTAAAAGGACCAACCTTTGACATCTATGGTATGTACGGTAATTATAAGGTACACGGTTGCCTTTAGAAAACAGGGGCAGTCACTTGGGAAACTGTGACATTATCTTCTTGATGCATGTGATAGGCGATTCTAGACTATCGCTATAGTATATATTTGCTCCCAAATGCTAACAACTTGCCTCATTATAAACATGGATAATGTCAAGTCAATTCGTTGTGTACGTCTCCAGAATGTATCGTTAAATAAGGTTGTTAAGAGAATGCCCTTAAAAAAGCTACAGCCCTAGGCATTTACTGAATATGTTTATTATGTATGAAAATAATTTTTTTTTAATGAAATCAGAAACTGCACAGTTAAAGAACAAGAGACTTAAATCTTCACTTCTTCTGGCACAAAATCTGTTTTACAAGAACAAAAGTTATATGCTTTTAATTAAACCCCACCTCCTCATATTATCCTTCCAATAAACATAACCTTGGGGTTTCCCCCCCTAACCTTTCATCAAAGGATTGACTAAAGCCTCTTAAACAGCATGTTGATAAAGTCAAGATATAGTAAATTGGTGCTTCTACCAATTACTATGAATACTTTTACTGTACCATTTGTAGCCAGTAGGCTAGATCACCCAATGTCTTTCAGTTGCCTTTCCAGATTTGGAGATATTTCATGCATTAAGAAGATGCATTTGCCCTAATACTACATTCCATTCTGCCGGCCTCATATCACTGGTAAAAGGAACATGGCACGCAGGCCATTAAATTATTTACACTGATAATCGGCCTTTATGTTACATTGCCGAGCTAGGCCTCTGTTATTCTAGTGCATAATTGATGGTGCTTAGAAGTGGAAAAGTAAGAAAAGCGGAATTAATGTGATGCGAATGTGCACTGAAGCAACGCCAGCTGGCACAGCCTGTTGGATTGAGCGGTCTGAGATAGTGGAGGATAGCATGTGCACGCCTACCGAGGAGAAGGCATCAGAAGTAACATGTCTTGACTTGGCATGCTGTCAGGGGTTTGTAGTAAGAGGAGTAAAGGGTGACTGGTAGGCTATATGGATTTCTAAATTTGTAACGAAAATACATTTGATAAACCCATGAATTCTACTAAGCCAATGGCAGTTATTCCATGTCATCATATTTTTGTGAAAGTGGTAAATCACTTCTGTTCTTTGTGGCCATATAATGATAGTACAGCATAAAGAAATGAGAATGCAATTTGTTGCCTAAAAGGCTGTGTACCCATTTTTTTGTATGTTTTTTTTCCTATGAAGACATAGTTTGAGTGTGCACCCTTTATAATGTGTGTGTACTTAGACTAAAAATATATTTGAAAATATATTCTGTTCACACAACAAAGTTGTTTATAGATGAAATAACGATAGTGAAGCAGTTTGACAAACCACCAGCAGTTATATGACTGCTCTAATTTATTGATTTGCTTAACATCCATCCAGGTGCATGGCCAGTCTTTCATTGATTAGTGTCTCCACTAATATTTTTCTGCCTATACCAAGTGAAACCAATGGCTGATGAAGTCCACGAGTAGAGTATAGTTCCACAAAGTTATTCCCTACTCAATATCAGTACGCCATCTGTGTCATTGTAATCATCACAAAAGTTAATATTATTTTGTATAAATACTCCTCTGTGTGGTGCTCAAACAATGGCATAGGTTTGTGTATTGTATAATAGTTAATGTGTGGGTGTGCATTTTAGCCTTTATTTTACTTATTATCTTGCATAATGTTGTTTTAGGTGTGGATGTGCAAGTCTGAAGGTAGGGTAATTATTGTAATTACATGCTTAGTATAATATCTTGAAAAAATTAGATTGGTCTATTAATTGTGTTCCACTTATAAAAAAAAAACGCTACACCAGCCAAGGCAGCAATAATCAAACAATATATACTCATGGAGATTATTAAATGAAAATAAATACATGAAGGTAATTTTACAGAATAATCAGGAAGGGGCTGGATGGCAAATAGTATAATGAATCTTGGTTGTTAGACTGGAGTGGTGTTTTTCCATCTCTTTTTACTTTGTTTTGCTTTGTTCTAGCTTCATAACTGATTTCCCAGACTCTCACTATTCTAGTTTTCAGTCATTTCTCACACGCCTGTGTGTGAAAAAGTGTAGGAAGGAAGGAAATTGTAGAAAGCCAAGACGCCAGGAATGTATATTCTCATATGTCTGCTGGACATCTCATTATTATTGCAGCTCGTGTTTTACAAACCTGCATCCCTAAAAATTATCCTAAATGGATGTCGGCAAAGTTCTGAAAAGAAACATCAAACATGAATTATTGGGGTTTTTTTTTTGTGTATGCCATAATGATACAGAGCTGAGTGCATAACACCTCTAGGATTTAGAACATTGCACAAAGAACTTGAGGTGATATATTTAATGGTCGCAAGCTTTCAGGGCTCTCCTTCTTCAGGCACAAAAAGCAAGGAATCCTGCTGTGTTGAAAGCCTGTTACATAGTCTTAATCTGTTATCCATTTAAGGTGTCAACTAAAGTTCCATGTGCGTTTCTATCGATTGCCATACTTTTAGAATAAACCCCAACAATGCAATTTTTTAGCACTTTTATCACATGCTAAGAACCTACGACAGGCTTGTTTTAAAAACCCTTGCTGAACTGTTCATAACAGGTGGAGGATTCCTCTGTAATAAAGACAGCCACAATCAGGAAATCCCAGAATTAACTGTTAACTGATTGGTAATGAGTTTCACTCATTCGCACCAGACGTTTTAATCCCTGCAACTTTTCTCAGAAAAATCACTTATCGTTATAGGCTATAGCGCCTGGAACAAAGAGCACGGGTCTGTCACATGCTCCGCATGATATAAATTTCTGGGTGTTTAGTATAGGGGCCGTCAAGGAAATCCTCGGGAATTGCAGGACCACTGGTTGTCAATGCTTGATGTAGTTAAGTATTATTTTTTATTTATTATAAAATGCAGAGTTTGAAAAGAAATTGAGAATAAAATACACCCATTTAGAACAGACATTGTGCATTTTTTTCCCAGCCATGAAGGACTTATTGTAGGGTAGATGAAATAGGATATCAATAGATTACCACCACCTGGTCCATTATTTTCATAGCTTTTCCAAGCAACAAAACTTAAAAAAAACACAATGAACCATTTTCATGCCAACCTTCATACAAAGGAATTTGAGGCCTTTTTGCTGTCGTGTTTTATGTGCATCTATGATAAACAATCTTCCAGTGTGTGTTTATATTTCCAGTCCCAGTACCTACTTGTTGTATAACTGCAATCTCCGCCTGCCATACCTCTCCCAGCTGAGGCAGGACTAATTCCAGTATTTGCATGCTAAATGCTTCCCCGGTGACCGTGCTTCAGGTGATAAAGTGGCTAATAACTTGTATTATTATTCCTCTGTAAAGAATATAAATATTGCCTTCCTCTTTTATCTGCAATAGGAGATTTACGTTTTCATGGAAGTCCCTACGCAATTTTGGATATTAATCTTGTAAACAAAAAAAAAAGTAGCAAGCTTAGTAACACAACCGAGGGAGTAAAACACTCAACATACAATGTAATGCAAATCATACAGATTATTATTAAGGTAATAAAGTGGCTTGGAAGAGGATGGAGAAAAAAAATGAAACATAACACTTAATGAAGCAGATCCTATTCTCTAAGTTTATGTAATGATCGCACCATAAAATGTTCTAATAGCTTTACCTTCTAACTGCACCAAAATCTGGTGCCTCTAGACTGACAACAAAGCACGACAAAGTGCAATTATGCACAACAGGGAGAGGCCTTAGCAACTTTTCATTAGATCAGGTCCAACACAAAGTCTCCACGGGCCTGTTGTAGTTTAGGTTTTGTATCTTTTTACACCTCGTGGGAATGCCCTCTGTTTACTGTACCCCCGGGAATGTAAATTAGACAACAACAAAACAACCTCACAAAGACAGATACATGTAATTTGTTTGGCCAAATCAGAAATGATCATGTTGATGAAATGCTGACTGCCTGCACTTAAAACACAAATGGTAAATTTAGCAACACTTCAGAAAATATTGTATGGATATATATATATATATATATATATATATATATATATATATATATATATATATATATAATATATATATATATATATATATATATATATATATATATATATATATATATATATTTTTTTTTTTTTTATATATTTTTTTTTTCAAATGCAATGAACCGGCTGCATACACTTTGTGAAGGTTTAATCCTTTTTTCTTAGAAGCATACACATTATGGAGATATCTTTAGTCTAAAGTTGTTCAATTGAAACTCGGAAAATACAAACAGACTTTTTTTTTTTTCTTCACTTTCCCATATTACATTTCTTTCCATAGTTAGCTGAGGGGCCATTAACATTTTCATCATACATGGATACTAACATTTCCCCGCACATTTAAACAATTGCCATTAAATGAAGGTGGCTATGCTCTTTGTGATAGTGTTTCATTTGTTAAATAAATGGTTGTTTTGCTGCACTCCATTGGTTGGAGATAATCCCCTGGGTACCCTGGCATTTCTCTTTAACAAAACAGGTAAACAAATCCAGCTGTATAAACATGGCAGTGGTATAAGGACTTCATCAAATGCCACTTTTTCATTGAAAAGCAAATCTGGTTTCAGATGTAACCTTTTTTCCCCCTTCCCGTATGCTTCTGTTTTGCAATAAGACATTTCATTGCGAACTTTCAATATGCGATTTGTCATATTCAGATGCTGTGTGTCGCAGCAAGCCATGTTTTATGGTTTTTGTGATTGATGGCTACCTAAATTACATTAAAGAATTGATGAAAAAATGAATTACAGCTTAAATAGCTGAAACTTGTTCTGGGTACAAGTGACTTTTAGAAGCCCGGAGCCTTCTATTAAGCTGTATAACATCAGTTAATCTATACAGGTCATTATACTTTGCAGTTATTTAAGTAAGAGATGGATCAGAATCAGACACTTTAGTAATGTATGGTCATTCTACTTATGCTAATGGGCACTAGGATTTCTTTTAAATGAGATTGGTATGTACCCAATAAAAATCCAACTTTTAGGATCCGTTATTTGAACTGCATTTATACTGTACCTATTTTGTTTCTCATAATACAGGATACATTTGAACATAATCTGAAAACTCCCTGTAATAGAATATTCAGTATAAAAACCAAAGCAGTCTGTAGCTCAAGCTACAAGTCTCGTAAATTATTACTTGGGCAGTTTTCATTGCAAGATAACTTATGCTATGGCATGATTTGCATTGCTTTGAGATATATGTAGAAGCTTCTATTTTGTGAGCTATGACAATATATTTGACCCAAATGACTCTGTGATCAGACGCCCAAAGCACTGATCTATCACACTGAATTAGATGGCACTTGTCTTTTCAGAGAAAGGGGCACTCTACCACACTATTCTTGCATCAAGAGTTGCGACTCACTCAAGCATCAAATCTTTTCGTGATCATATGGTCAACCCTCTGCACGCTATGGGTGCGATGAGACTTCTTGGCTGGCACGCAATAAAAATTCAACTGTTTCAGTGCTGCAACCTCGGCTTTGAATTCTAAAACATGCGAACACTAAAAGGATTGCCTCTGTGTGATGACTTGGTGTATATATAAATCATTTGATTGTTACACAACAAAATATCTTTATTATGCCAATTTGATTATTACTCTGTGTTATGTCCTAAATATACCATTTTATATATGTGTGTGTGTGTGTGTGTGTGTGTGTGTGTGTGTGTGTGTGTGTGTGTGTATGTATGTATGTATGTATGTATGTATGTATGTATGTATGTATGTATATATATATATATATATATATATATGTGTGTGTATAGATAGATAGATAGATAGATATATATATGTATATTGTGCTGTTTTTGCAGCTTTTGACTGTCTTGGAATACAAGTCATTCTGTCTTTTTCCGTAATGTTTCAAGTAATTCTTCAATAAAGTCAATAAATCTAAGGCATTTAAAACACATAATTTCTGATTTTGATCTTGTCATGATATAAATTGTAAATCACATGCAGACAGATGCAGTTCACTAATTTGGCATCACATTTCAAATGATTTTAGGTAATATGATCAATATTACATATTATATATTTTAGATAATACCTGATCAGTTTAATGTGCACTGACCCATTCTACACCAGAATAAAACTTTGGGAAATGTACTTATCTATAAATTCCAAAGTTAGTTATACATACCTACTCATGTTTTGTTCATTATAGCAAAAGTCCTTAGCCTATAGATTTTAAAAACCTAGTATCATGCCTGGAAGCTAAATATAATAACAGTAGCAACTTTATACTATTTTGATAAAGTTATACACTTTATACACTTGGCTTTTTGGATAGGGACAACTTTTACTCATTTTAACACATAATCTTGTGATTAGTGGTGGGCTAATCTGACCCGTATTGCTTCGCCAAAAATTGGCAAAACTGTGACAGTTTTTTTTTTTGGTGTGTGTTGTTTTCGTGGTAAACTTAGCGAAAAAGTTTGCTCTTCACTACTCCTGATTGACTTTCTCAAGGCCCAAGGACATTGACCAGTGCTCAGCAATTACCCAGATGGAAAAGTGATTTTCTAATATTTTTCTAATTATCATAATTTTTTTACATGGAGCAGAAATATTCTGTATTGCTTTCATAATCTCATCATAAGCAGGATTAATCACTGCCGTGAATGAATTTGAAGCAAGCCCGAGATATTTTGAATGGCTGCATTTGCAGAGACTGCATAGCAGACATCCAGAGAAAGCGGCTAAAACTTATGTTATGCTTACTCAACCAAAATAGCTTACACTTTCTACAAGAGCATAAAAGGTTTTTCTTTATGCCTCCCTTAATGATTCATAGCACTGACCATGCTCTTCACAGCTGCCAAATGTTCCTTTTTATGTTTTTGGAAGTAATAAGGCAATATTACAAACTATAAATTATTGTCTTAGTAGTTGTGAGCCGGCCAACCCATCCATTCTGTACTTTATGAAAAGTTATGTTTAATGTCACTTAATGAGTGCTTAGGAATGGTGTGCTTTCAGAGACTTTGATGGGCTCTTAAATTTACAAACGTCCTTCTACCATAAATTCCCTTTAAAGATCAGGAGAGCGATGGAGAAAGAAGTTCTGTGTACTACTTGTGATTTATGAAGGTCTTTAGAAATATAAGCTGTACAGTAGAAAAAGACAGTCATAGAAAATACTTATAGGTAACATTTTCCTATACATATTTATGATTCAAAGTCATAGTATTCGAGCACACCCTAAACTTATATAAAGTGACATAGTACCACACTCATTGAATATACTTGTGATATTTCAGTAAGTCTTGATTTTTTCATAAGTATTCCCATTGAGTTTGGGAATATATAAATATATATATGTGTGTGTATAAATAAATAGAGACACACACACACACCTGCTTATACATTTTATACAAAAAAGTAATTATATAAAACAATTAATACAAAAAGAAATATAAAAACTAATTTAAATAAGCCAATTAATTAATTACAATATGGTGTTTTTCCCTCTATTACTAAAACAACATTGCATTTTACTTTAAATTCCATTTTACAGTAGAATTTAATTACAAAGCGAGAAAACAATAGAACAGAAGACAAATCATGATATTCTTGCCTTATATTTTAATGCAGCTGATTAACATTAACTTAAGTTTTTCGGTATTAAGAAATACATATGCTATTGGTCATGTGTTCTATAAAATATATACAATTATTTTAATTTCAAATTAATCTTTTGATAGCTGTGTAAATATTGTCTATAACTGTTTTGCCGATTTATTTGAAAAATTCTATATCAAAAACTATATAAATGGGTCCGATTCATGATACATTAGTATCTTTTACTGATTGGTAATGATGCTTTCCATTCTAAAAAAAAAAGTACAGTCGTATTAAATAAGCTCTCTTCCCAACTAGAACAATTTAAGGTGAATCATTAATTCCCCCTAGCATCAGGGATTATGGAATCAAAAGGGTGTTTGATTTTTGAGACAGCTAGGGTTGCCACTTTTTCAGTTCAGGGAAAATGGGCAAAGGGGGCAGGGCAGATGATGTAGTGGGCTGACCAAAAGCAATGGTAGAGTGCTTAAACCCCTGAGCTTATACCTTTTGTGGTACCAGGTGCTACACTGGGAGACCCACGCCTGCCACAGGGGTCATAAAGTAACATGGAGAAAAATACCAGTGGACACTGAAAATTAAAAAGGTTTATTCACCCCAAAAATCATACAGAAAAAGGCTGGACAGTGACATTGGGGAAGGAGTTGTTGACATCAGGGGCAGGGCTGATGATGTGGAGATCAGCTATTGGATAATCGGCATGTCATTAACTTCAATGTCCTGTACGGATTTCCAATATTTTCATCCGGACAGCCTTCCTAAAACCTGGCTGACTGGGTGAAATCCAGACAGGTGGCGACCCTAGTGAAAGCACTGAGCTCTAACACCCCTTTAAAAAATTGTTGCTTTTCTCCTTAAAGCATTAAAAACCCTTTATGACAAATTGACACATTCAGCTTTGTTAAATGGGGCAATCCTATAAACTTTTTTGAGGAAACCAAAATACAGGAGAAAAGATATGTGGAGAACATATAAACTTCCTGCAGGTCAGAATCAGAATTGGATGGTAGAAGTGCTAACCACTTAGCAACTGTGCTGCCTATTTTGATGCCGCTATAAATTCAATTCAGTGTATGCAAAATTATAGAGTTGTATTTTAAGTATTAAGCCATGTCATGAATGCATTGGGATTAGAGGAATTGCAAATATTTTAAATGGCACCTTCCAAAGACAGCATGTTCCTAAATGTGTATGTAATATGGTATTGAAAAAATGTCCATTGTCCATTTTTTTCCCTGAATAACTCTACCCACACAGAAAAATAAAATGTAAACAAAAAAAAAAAATGAACATTCTGAAATTATATTTGGACCTTTAACTTGAATACAACCGTGTGCTGAAAATTGTGTCAAATACGCTCTGATTACAATCTTTCCTCATTTACATGCGCTTTTTTAATGGGCAAAATGCTTTCTGAAAGATAGGGTTGATTTGGAGATATTGAAGAGATTTTAAATAGCTGCCATTTTTACAATTTCATCAAATATTCGGGTTCTTTCATCTGAAGTCATCAGTAAAAGATATATAATGGGATAACCTGCACTTGCAGTTCAGCAAATAACTAACCTTTTTGAATTCATTGCTTCATTGAGTTATTATTTCTAATCACACGCCTGATTGACTCAAACTAAATGGCTGCTAGCCTGAAAAGAGGCAAAAGTGTCACATCTTAGGCTGCAAGGAACATTTTAAAGATGACAGACATCATCAAAACTTTTTTGTTTGTCTTGGTGCTTAAAAGATGCCTGTCTATGCATGTACCATGCCTTGGCACAATTTAAATCACAGCACACTGCTCATATGTTTGGCATGCTTTGCAACAAAAATATAATTTATCTTTTTTTATATATGTGTTTGTACCAAAAAAATGTATAATAGTTCCTATAACTTTCACTAATCAAATGACTCATGCTGTTAAGGATTTTTTTTTTCCTTTTTACAATTTCCGAACATCATCGAAACAAAAGACATATATCTCTCTTTATTATTAAATCTTATTGTTGTATTAACAAATTGATATTTAAATGGCTACATCTTGGCAGATAGGGGTGCGCATTTAACTTCCTGATGTGCCACTACAATTACTTTTGTTGCTGAAAGTTAATAAAAAAAACCTGCATTTTGAAATGTTATTATGAATATTAAGATATTAAATGTTGTATTTATGAGATCTTAAACATTTTTCCTGCTGCCAACCAGATACTCATACTGTCAGCCACAGACTGATTAACCGTATCTAAAAAAATGATCATGACCTAAGTCAGTAATTTGTGTTGCCAAACAAAATGATTGTGTTTACAATAGGGAAAAAATTTAAATAAGGCAGTAATTTAATATGCTTCAAACTGTACGAAAAACAACAAATTTACCTAACAGCAACTATTGTTTGAGCGCATGTTTGTAGCTACAACGGTTCACCTTTAAATGGCAAATTCTGGAAGGCTGTGGCAAAAGGACAAAGAACAAATAGAAGTCTGTTTACATATAATTTTTACTGGCCAGTGTTGTGTTCATGTGTCTGGGAAAATGCTCTCTTTTTGAGTTCAATGGGAAAAAATTTACATTTTCCATATTGTTCTTAATGTCCTATGTGTTATGATCCAGTTTCATATTTTCTTCTTTTCAAGTTGGTTTGATATAAAATATCCAAAAACAAAGAGAAAGGGAACAAAGGAGAATTCCATTTGACCAGCATTGTCTTTTTTAATTTCTTATGTCAATGTATCTCCTATTTTTCACTGCCAAAATATGAATAAGTACCACATGGTTGAAGTGGTCTGATCTGAGTGTGCTTGAATGACATCAAGGGTATCTTTTGACTGTTTCCTATCATCCAGGTCCTTCTGCATAGTTTTATATTGAGTTAAACTGAGGGAATAAAATCTGACGTTGTTAGACTTAAAGGAATGGGAAAAAAAACTGCTAACTGCAACGAAAGGCACCGATGTAGAAATTAAACCAACGTAGTTATCAGTGACCCATCTATTCTATCAGTAGTAAAGATGACTATATTTCTAATATACTTCAGTAGATCTTATTCAGTTCTAATATACAGTTAGAAAAATTCTGGCATGGCAGTGGGGAACATGTTGTATCTTTGTCAGTCTAATTATGTATGTACAATCTATGGTGAAGATATGGTGTAGCTTTGTCAGTCTAATTATGTATGTCCAAAGTATAAAGATGTGAAGGTTAACTAGTAGTGGGCACATCCTAAATAGATTTTCTGGCTTCTCCCTTGAGTTCACGAGGTTAGACAAACTGTCACAGAAATTTAGCAGCACAGTTGTTGTATGCCAATTGCATTATCATTACACCATATGAGATAGTCAATCAAGCGTTATGAACGCATTTGGAGACTTAAGGCATTTTATTGCTTTGAGGGCAAAGTTCTGATTGCATTTTTTCCCTGGCTTTATATTTTTCATGTTCATTTCCTCTCTTTGTTTAAGAATAAACATTTTTGGTCCACAAGGCAAGCTTACTTCTGTAAAGATTAAATCTGGATAGTATCATTTTGTGGAAAATGCCTGTTGGACTTATTTTATTTATACCAATTTAATCTGCCATTCATTAATCTTTGCTTCAGGGAGGCTTGATTTTCACATTTTAAGTTTAACACTAAGAAGCCAATAGTGTCCTTGAAGAACAAGCCCAATAGTTTGAAATGCAAGTGTAGCTTCCAGCAAGACCTGTTTGAGAACAAATATTCAAGAAATGTTTTGAACAGAAGAGATATTTAAATGATATTTTGCCCAATCACAGGGTATTTTCTTTAGTATGTTTGCTGCTGTTTGTTATTCTATCCCAAATCATCTAGCTGTAATGAAATCATCAACCATAAAAAACACCATAACAATTCTACCTCAGATAACCTTTCAGTTAATAAAGAACAAAGGGGACTGTTGGCAAAAAAAAAAGCATCCTTTCTTCGAGCTGGACTTTTTTATGAAACACTTGAGAATCTGCCGTTTGCATGAACACAGACGGGATCTGTGAAATGAGGAAGCTTCACATAAATGCAGATAATTGAAGTTTATACCGTCTAGTGAATAAAAGCTAATAAAACCCACATTTTGCCTGTCTGACCCGTATTGCTGATTATTTTTTCTTTTCCAAAGAAAGTCTTAAGTAGTATTCGATGAGTAGCCCATATGAATGGCCATAGCTATATTCTATTTACCACATGCGTCTTGGCTATTTTTGCTATATACTGCCTGTTATTTTGACTGAGCAGATTTTTACATTTGCTTTGATAGTTGACATTTTCCGGTCTGTTGCTCAAAAATATATTCTTTAAAATGCATCATCCTTTTTTATAAACTGTCCCTTCAATAGATTCCTCTTGATGCAGCTGGTAGGAGCACTGTAACTACAGATATTTCCTATTCTGGAATTCTAAGGGCTTTCATTTTGCAGCTGTACAATATTTTAAATGGCTTTATTTGCAGACTTGTTACAGAGGGTATTCCATAATCACAGACTGCCACACCACTGGGGACTTCAGCGGGAGGTGAAAGGTCTACATTAAGAGGAAACTGTGCAGTCAATTTTAAAATACCTAGCTTGTTTATCTAGTAAAGATTCAACAAGGGCCTCTTTGCCTGACCACACTCCGTACTTTAGTGTCTTGGATCTGTGCCTTCTAATGTTATATACCTTCTAATAAACCAAATTTTCCACTGCTTGCCACATATCAACAAATATTTTAGGAGGCTAGATAACAAGAGCTCATGATAACACAGATTTCTAAGTGACGTTACTCACAGAATACACAGAATAATTCATTCATTTACTCCTGGAGATATTATTTTTATCAAGGTCCTTTCCAACTCTGTTAACATTAAAACATTATAGAATAAACATTATCAGCAAAACCGCCAGAAATGGCTTATTTCGGAATACTCTGTATGTAAAGAACAAAGTCAGCTGTACAAACAATATGGTTTGCATTGTCTTAATACTGATCAGATAGAAATACGTAAATATGTGTGTGTTCAGCTGGCCCAGAGTTCAACAGGGTATAGTAGGTCTTTAGCCTAATGAAAGTTGACCTCATCTTATCAGCCATTTCATTGTTGATACTGATTGTATTACTGCATCCATGGCTATATAACATATATAAAATGCAATAGAACTAATGGCTTTTCCAGTAAGTATTTTTAACATTTAGGGGCCCATTTATTAAATTTTGAATTTATCTGGGGGAAACTCGAATTTTTCATGGAAAAAAACCCTAAAATGTTTAGAGATTTATTTTACCCCAAGCTGCTAAAAATCTGAATCCGAAAATCTCAAACCTGTCGAGGTCCTTTAGACGTCAATAGGAGATGCACCTGAAGTCATTTTTTTGACATTGTGAGCTGCGCTAGATAATCCTATAGGGTTTTCATCCGATAATCCGAAAAAATTGAGTTATTACAGTTAAAATTCGTTAAGGTCAAGTATTTGGAGTGTCAATTGTACTATACAAATTGACCTTTTATTTAGTCATGACGTTTTGTTTTTCAACAAAAATTATTAATAAATTAGTTCAATTCCTGGAAGGGAGTCTGGTTGACTTTGTTTTTCATAAAAAAATGGAGATTAATTAGAATTTTAGTAAATAACCCCCTTAATGCCAAATGCTTGTGTCAAATTCAATTGAGAGCAAGTAAAAACACACAAAAAACAAAAACAGTTTTTGAGGCAGTTGAACATGAAAAAATAGTATGCCACTTTTTAATGTAATTCTTAAAAATATTTTATTTGGTTATGCAATTTAAATCGATGCAACATCCAATACTACAAAATCACCATGTTGCTTTGTTTCCCCCATTGTTTGTGTATGTGGCTTTTGTTTGGCCATTGAGCATGACAAAAACATTTTTCTGTATCTCCTCATACAGCGTGTAGTAATCAAATGACAATGTCTGTAAGATGGATGTGTAGTAGCACATAAAGCTACTTTTGTTGACTGTGCAATATCACATCTGTACAAAACCTTCTCTTTAATAAAATATGCTGTGCTTTATGGTAGCTCATATTGCTGTAAAATTGTTTTGTACCTCGATATGTTCTTTAAAATCTAAAGTGTTGATTAGGTATAAAAAAATAATTTGTGTAATTATTTTGGATTTAGATGAATAGATGTATTTTTGTTTTTCATCTTTTGGCAGTGTTTTGTCTAGTAGGTTGCTTTGTTACCAGAAGAGGGGCACGCCTTTGTCAAGGCACAATGCAATACAATTAATAATGTTTTATTTGTACTCTTAAGCATTCACATAGAAACTAGGGTTGTGTCTAATTTTAGTTGAGGGTTATTTCATGTCCTTGCAATTTTAATGCTACTGGGGATTTGGAAATGGTTAAGGAATATAAATGGGAACGTGTAAATAACAGCACGTTGAACGCACGTTGCATCATCCCGAGCATTTCTGAAAAGCTCCTCCGGTATTCTTGGCATGCAATGCGCAGAGGGATTGATCAAGAGACAGACTTATAACTTGCAAAAACATTTTAACCCAGTTGGAAAAACACCAGTACATTTAGAAGCATTAAGGGGCTTAGAAAAAGAACTTAATATATCTAGACTTTGTTTAGTTATAATATGTATGTCTTTGGTGCTTTAGATTGCATTTAATGGCTAGCACAGATATCACAGTGATTTACATTTTGGAAAGGTCTCAGGAAACAGCAAACTGAGCTTTTATACCCACCTCCCATGTGTCTTTGAAAAAAGTCAGACGCCTTCACCTGAAAATGGAAATGGTACTTTAATTGGAAGAAAGGTCAATTGCACCATAAACATTTTCAGTGGTGATTCTTTTTTGTCCCTGAATACTCAATCTTTTTCTGATTTTTTTTCCTAACTCTTTGTGCTTGCATAACATAGATATATGGAGCATAGGATGCCCACAAGCATGGAAATTATGTTTGTCCTAACCGTACCACTGACACCATGTATGTATGACAAAAAGTACATGAAATATTTATTCTTTAGTATTTTTATAGCTATGCACCAGCAGTGTCTCAAAAGTATAGTTATTGTTAATTTCCAATGACAATTCCCTGCTTAGCCTGGTGTCAAGGAGACCAACTCTAAGGAGCAGATTTATCAAGGGTCGAATTTCGAAGTACAAAAAACTGAAAAACTTTGAATTCGAATATCGAATTCGAAGTTTTTTCACCAAATTTTGCAATCCTACGATCGAATAAAAATCGAACAATTCGAACGATTTTAGCGTACGATTGAACGATTTTTATTTGATGTGTAAAGACTTAGAAAAAGTTTGTAGAAGGTCCCCATAGGCTAACATAGCAATTCGGCAGGTTTAATTTGGCGAAGTATTGAAGTCGAAGTTTTTTTTAAAGAGACAGTACTTCGATTATCGAATGGTCGAATATTCTAACGATTTTTACTTTGAAACGAAGTCAAAGTAAATTCGAAGTCGTAGTATCCTATTCGATGATCGAAGTATCCAAAAAATTACTTAGAAATTCGAACTATTATTCACTTGAACCGTAGTCAATCTGCCCCTAAGTGCCTATAGTGCACTGCACAGACCATATATGATGGAAAAGTTTATTCATATTTTATTAAGTATTTTTAAAGGTAATAGAGTGGGAAAAGACTCGAGATTAGTATGTTATCATACATGATTTACTTTACAGTGGGTACAATTTAAACACAGGTTCGGTTATCCGGAAACCTTTTATCCAGAAAGCTCTGAATTACAGAAAGGCCATCTCCCATAGACTAGTTTTATTCAAATTATCCAATTTTTTTTAAAAATTGTTTTTATTTGAAATATAAGGTTCAATAACACAAGATAAGGAAAAATTAACACCAGGTATTGAATTAACTTAAATTTAAAGAATAGTAGTAATTGAGTAGAACAGACAAAAGTTGAGTTGTATCCATGAGAACAGTAAAAAATTATCCACATTTTTAAAAATGATTTCCTTTTTCTCTGTAATTATAAAACAGTACTTTATGCAAACTAAAATATAATTAATCTTATTGAAGGCAAAACCATCCTGCTGGATTTTAACTGATGTTTAAAACTTATTTTAGTAGACTTAAGGTACGAAGATCCAAATTATAGAAACATCCATTATCCAGAAAACCCCAGGTCCCATAACTGTACATTGGTTGCTTGCAGGGAAAGTTAAAAAAGAATACACTGAAAGGAAAGTTGAGGGCTATTGTAGATAGGGGTTGATGCATAGATAGTAGAATGTTTCTTGCATGCAGGTTTATAAAGTAATGCATGTAACATTCAATGCATTCTACATAAAATCAACTAAAATCCACATGCTTGAACTACTGTGTAATATTTGCTATTTTTACCTGTGAACTATTTTAACATAAGGAAAACGCATTTCACATATCTTACAATGTTAGGGTGTTTAGGTTTTTATGCTAAATTACATTATTTGATTTGAATTGTCCACATTTTCCTGTGGCTGAATGTGACGTATTTCTCTATAAAATATTACCAGTGTATCTTTGCCATTCAAGTATATATTTGTATATACTCTCTGTGTGTGGGTGCAGAATTCCTTGCTTTTAGAAGATGTAAATACTCCTATGTATTTATACTCCTATGTATACTTTAGAACTGAAATGGAGCTGGACACTCTGCAGAGCACTGACAACTTTTAAGTTAACAAGCATGTAATATAGGATGTTCTAAAAAATTTAGTACCTTTTATTGCCCCAGAATTGCTTCAGCCAACTTCTCTTGTAGTTCAGCAATGGGTTTTATATTCCTGAGAGTCCTCTGAACACTTGCCGAGCCTCAATTCGGCTCTAGTGTAAAATTATTTACTGCTTTTTCAATTGGACCCACCTCTCCTTCCGTTAATGTTAATAATGTGGAGGGACAGATCAAAGAAAAATAATCCACAGGAAGGTTGCAGGAATTTTCTGGTCAGAAGCATAGGCAAGAGAAGCAAGACCTCCATCAATATATTATCTTTATAGATTTAAGGCATGGTTCTACCATCAATATTTCAGGGAGACCTGACAAAAATCTAGTTTTAAGGGGATTCTTTGTGAGTTGATACACAAGTAATGTGTTGCTCTTCATTTGACATCAATATATCCAATAAATTTGTGAAAAGTGTTGCTGCTTACATGTGAAACCACTATTGACTGCAAAAATCCAATTTTCATTAAATAAATTCTTCAAGCAGACAATGACAAATCATGGTAAAGTCTGCACTAGGTTAGCCGCTTCATATTGTATGAACTTGTTGACCGCTAATAATCTTGTATGATTGCCAAGCAAACCCAAAGGTTGAAAAGCCCTAAGAAGTAAGTTAATGTTCCTTTTCATTTTGATGGAAAAGAAAGTAGGCCAGGAATGGAAAAAAAATCCTGGTTGAATCATTTCAGACAGGATTTATTAACCCACATTTCTAAAGTCCATCTCTGAATGCACCTTTGTCATTGATTTCTTATGACAGCTTCTGCTAGGGAAAAAAAAAAAGAATTATAATAACAATTTAGAGCTAAATCTATCGGTATGTATAGTGATCTTCAGGGTCCCTGCATACAAATATGTTTTTGTCAACAATGGAAAATTAAAATCAGATTATTAATAGGATAGGGCAGCTGAAACTATAATTTATTGAACACCCCTACCATCATCACATGCTGTTAGCTGTATTCTCTCAATAGTTGGAGCTATGCAAGTTCCTTATTTGCCTTTTCAGCTGATATTTCTCTGTTGCTGCACATCATTTCTGTTGTGTTGCTGAGTTCTAGTAATAATAATTATTTTAAAAAAGACTGGTGAATAACGGTTATCTTCTACTGGGGTTTTTACTTTTGTCTACATGATATAATAATATAATATATACAAGGACTTACTGTCCTGCTGGCTACATCCCCATGCCTACACACAAATGGTTATAAAATGTGGCCACAGGCAAAGGGAAAAGTATCTTTATTTATATACTTTCTGTACTTTTCTTGCTGGATCTCCCCATCTAAGGCCCCTTAGCAACATCACGGTCTGCTATTCGTTTCATCATACCACTGTAGCATACACTGTAGAAGGGTGAATAGGCAGGCTATGTGGACAGGTTGAAGTTGAAATGAACTAATGTTCTTGGTGGAATCTATTTTACTTTAAGCTAAATTAACAAATAAATTAAAGAGAAAAATACATAGTTGTATTAGAGAGTTATGCAAGCCGCTCAATGCTGAAAAGACCCCATTCAATCACCCAGTTACTTTACAGATAACTATACAATGCATGATGCATGAGCACATTAACTCTGCATGCAGTGCACTATGCTCCACCCCAGTAGTACTGGAGGAGAAACATCCAACAAAGGGCGGGTGGCATTTTCACAGTCGAGCTTTAACTCGCGTAGCATTGGTTTGCTGGCCATGGAAAAAGATGTAGAATTGGACAGAAGCCCTTTTGCTATAAAATCATTAAAGCATGACAATATTATATGGACTTTACTTGCATTTTTAAGCCATTTTTCGAGTTTCAAAATGGCTGGTTGGATAAAAAAAGATGAATTTACAAAACCACTGCTAGTCATTGTCATTACCCATCTAGAAAGTCTTCTTTAAGTCAGTAAATTAACCCCAAATGTTGCAACAGACTAAAATGTAAACAGGTTACAATAGCAAGTTATATGTGCTGGAAAATTGTACATTCTAAAGCACATATCAATGATAGAATTGTTTTGCATAACTGTACAGAAAAAGATCAAAAGCTGAGAAAATTACAAGAGGAAACACATTAAGGTTTTTTTTTTTCCTTTAAACAAACAATGTACAGATTTTTGTTCTTGGGATTACTTACATTTCCTTTGATGTTCGAGTTTTAGTGTTTTTGGAATTTGTTGTTGCACATTTTTCGCCCTGCATGGATGCAATTAAATCTGAACTAAAATATTTCATGCTCAATGGTTATATCAATAAAATCAGAAAGTGACCTTTGTTTTATCTCAATTGATCAGTAGATGTCATTTAAATAATTGAAAAAAAAGTTTCCTGTTAAAAGCAATTTTCACATTAAATTTAATAATTATTGCTAGTCTTGCGTAATTCTGTTAATACTCCTCATACTGTTATTTTTTTTTTTTTTAATAAAAAAATCAGTTTTTCTGTAATCTGTTGCTTTCCTGTATCTCATTCCCAGGCTCCTTTGCTGGCCAGTGAATGTGTGAAAGCACCAAACTTTAGTATGAGAACGGGGTATAGAGGGGAAACTGCTTATTGTTATTTTATGTTCTTTTCCTATTCAAGAACAACAAATGACTATTCAGGTAATTCCCACATCCATTTCCAAGGGCTTTTAGCCTATGTATTAGTGCCACAGACGTGACCTTCCTTATTATAGTAGACCAAATAGTGACACCACTTATGTAAATAAGCATGCCAAATAATAATTTGCTATTGCAGAGATACAATAAGGGGCAGATTTACTAAGCTCGAGTGAAGAATTCGAATGAAAAGAATTAGAATTTCTAAGTATTTTTTTGGGTACTTCGACCATCGAATTGGTCAAATTAGATCAAATTCGATTGAATCGAATGATTCGAACGATTCAAAGTAAAAATCATTCGACCATTCGATAATAGAAGTACTGTCTCTTTAAAAAATACTTCGACTTCATACTTCGCCACTTTAAACCTACCGAGGTGCAATGTTAGCCTATGGGGACCTTCCCCAGCACTTTTCTAAGGTTGTTTTTTTTTTTTGGTTGAATAAAAATCCTTCGATCGATCACTTAAAATCGTTCGATTCGAGGGATTTTATTCATTTTTTAACCCTCGAAATTCGACCCTTGATAAATCTGCCCCTTGGTGTTGTTTTGTAAACAAATGCTAATTTTCTCATCCAATCCCAACATTGTTCTTGTTTGATTGCATTGCTATTTACATTTTAATATTAGAGACACACAGTCACATTCAGGGAGATTAGTTGCCCAGCGACAAATCTCCTCTTCTTCAGGCGGCTAATCTCCCCGAACTGCCTTTACCTGCCTTCCCGCCGGCTAGAAAGAAAATGGCCGGTGGGATGGCAATCAGAACGCTTGATTTTCTGAAGTCGCCTGAAGTTTCCTCGGGAGGCAACTTTGGGTGACTTCGGAAAATGAAGTGCTCCAAGTGCCATGCCGGTGGTGATTTTAACTCTATCGGAAGGCAGTTTGGGGAGATTAGTTGCCCGAAGAAGAGTTTATCTGGTCTGGCTTCTTGGGGCAAAACTCGACTTTGTCGTTTAATTTTTTTAAAACTCTAATTTATTAAAGCCCGATGCTGCAAAAGGCCCAAAACTGAAAATCCACCATCTCAGACCTGATGAGATTGTGTATAAGGTCCCTATCTTATTTGGAAGTTGCCGTGGTCTGCACTGGAATTAGCCTGAAAATTCGACCATTTAGAGCATTTAAAGCCAAAAATCTGAAAAATTTTCGGGAAAAAGCCTGAAAAAATCGAGCAATTTGGGGACAAAACCCAGAAAAAAAGTATGATTTTGGGTTTTGCACGATTTTATCAAGTTTTTACCCAAAACGATTAAATCACACTTTTTTACGGTGAACTCGGGTATGGCAGTTTAGGCATGTTTTTTTTTAAATTAAATCATGAGATACATTCGGATTTTAGTAAATAACCCTCTTAGTGATTAGTAAGTGGTTTGTCTGAGACCTCAGAAGTAGCTGTAACACCTTGCTGCTGTTATTATCTTCTTTTAGTACTTAGAATAATACAACTCATTGGAGTTCTCTTTTTAAAATAATATTTTCAATACAACAAAATGTACTTTTAAACTAAACAACATTTTTTAGTTGCAAAGTGCATTTATATCATTTTACAGCCATGGTTCAGATGGTTGAGGGAACAATACATTGCCTAGCAGCATACTTTTCCAATTCATTTAAATACAACCCAACTCTATGCTGACTGCTGCAGGCTGTTTAATACCTATGTTTCTACATTGTTGTTAGGAAATGTTATAAGTGCAACCCACTGTAGAATCTGTAGCGCCGGACATCATGCTAGCACTGTACATTCAATGCTTCCAGGTTGCCTTTTGATCTTTGCTGTACTAGGTGTTAACTGGCAACATGTGGCTTGGCAAGATCAAAAGGTGCCGACATAAAAAATGTTAAAGTCTTCATAACAAACATTTGTATACAAATATTCACTTCATTTCATTTATTATATTACTAAAGACATTTTTCTAATTGTTCTCCATTGTAGGTGTAAAAATAAAACACAATGAAAGGGTAGATCAGATTTGGGTCTAGTTCTGCTACATTTATACAGTGCTATTGCTTCTAGGAAACATTCAATGAACAGAATAAAATTGTTGAAGCACTCTTCCGATACTGATCTTTTCATAAGTCAAGAAGAATAAAGTTAACATACATATTTTTTTTTCCATTTCCTATAGTTCTTGCATATTGGTAATTCTAATTAGTAATTTAATAATATTAATATTACGACTTTTATTGTGATCCAACTATACGCTATGCCTTTATCTACAGATTGGACACCCTGACAATGAATTTAATGTTCTTCATTTAGTAAACCAAAATGTGTGTGAGCATTCCAAGTGCTCGACTAAAACGTTGTGTGACAGTCAGTTAGTGATAGTTATCAGATATGCAGTGGATTGAAACAAGTAAACAGTGGCATCTATCATTCAACCGGCCGTCGCTTTTTTTTCTATCTTTGCCTTTGATATCCATCCCAGCCTGAGATGACCTGCACGAAGCCATCTAACACGGAGGCAGGTATTGATTAAAAAGTAGGAGTGTGACAGACCTTCCCAATCTTATTAGATAATGAAAAGGGGTAGTCAGATCATTCCTTTCTTGTCCTTCGAAAAACTGAGACCGGATAAGGGAGGGAAGGGGGACACAAAGATCCTTTTAAGAACAATACTCTTTCTGTGCTTTTCCTTTACATTATAAGCCAAGGATATCCAACCTGCAGCCATCCATCTGTTGTTGCACACAACCCTGGGGTGTGTTGGGTCACATAGTTCAACAAAAGTAAGAGAGACACAGCTTGCGTATGCTTTTTTTCTAGGCTCTAGAGATGTAAGTTTAATATAGTGGATATATTTCTTTTGGATTAAGTCATAAGCTTTCTAAACATTAGCAGCCGTGGGGATTATTTAGATAGGGAGAGGAAAATATAGTTATCTTTCACTGAATCATTGATGGACAATTTCTCTCTTCTTCTGTCCAGAACCTTTGATCTTATCTCATTGTGAACTTAGATTATCAATTCAGTTTAACATTTTCAGCTTTATTAAACCATAACATTTGCAAAGAAAACAGGTTAATATACAGATATTAGTCCTATGGTATATAGTGTGTTTTGAGCATCGAAGTCCACATGCTCCTGTCTGCCTGTTACCTAAAACTGTTGCTAACCTGGTGGTAAGAGGCAGGCCACTTCTGAGGAACACTCACTTTGACATTGCTCAGCAGTAAACCGGCTGTCAACCACCAGGTTTGCCATAGGTAGAGTGCTTTCCCCTTGGAAGCACTAACAGATGGTTTTTTTGGCTACTACTACTTTCCAATTGCACCATGTGCTGTAAACCTCACAGCTATTGTTTTCCAATATAATTTTAGGCTTGCTCTTATTATAAAAGCAGTGCATGCTGCTTAAATACTGAATTATGTCTAGTGCCCCAAAGTCAGTCCTAGTTGGAAACAAAGGATTGAGTGTTGCAGTAGAGGAGTGTAGCCGAGTGTAGACAAGAATGCAGATAGGCTTTCCTAAACAGGTTGGTATTTCAAGTTGACAGAATTAATTAAACTAAGAAAATCAGCTCTCCATATTCCAGTACATAACTTATTTCTGTCACATTGCTTCTACTAGACTGGTGTTTGGAGGACATGTTATACAGACTATTATATAAGGGTTCAATTATTGCATGCAGCCTCCTGCTAATGTTACAGGTTTTCTATTTACCATTTATATTTGCCCTTCTTCTTTTGACCTCACCCCTTCATGTATTTGTCACACAGACAATAAGAAATGCATGCTATTGTGCTGCAAGTCAAGGCAACATGACTGTTTGGTATTCTAGATGATACAATACATAAGACTGGAAAGAATATGAAGAAAACAACATAACAATATGTATTTGATGTAGCCAACAAAACATTGATTTGTAAAAAAAAAAAGAAAAGAAAATCAGCATTCACTCAACATTTAGTAAAGCTGTCAAAATGGGAGCATCTGACAAAACAAAATTGTGGGCCCTCTATTAGCGTAACACCGGAGAGATGAAAAATACAGAGTAAACCACTGATAACGAGTTGTTCACTCCCACTATTGCACACATGGTGTATATTCTGCGTATGGGAGAAGTGCCTGTTGAATTTTAAACAGCCAAATATGAATTGTGCAGATGATTACCTTAGCTTTTACTATGCTCACTGGTTCCATCAGAGATTATTCTTTATGGTAGAAATTTATACCTAAAGAATATGTCAAATACAGAGCAGCAAAACCTGTGACCTTGCAGCTGTTGTTGAATTGCATCTCTCAGGGTCCTTAGTGAGCAGCTGTTTTAATACACACATTTTCTCAATATACGTAGCAATGGGTGTGCTGCCTTGTAATGGGAGGGGGTCATCTTGGTTGAATACTTTCTAAGTACTGCTGTGTCATGTACTGTTCTTTACAATTATTCTGGCAATTAATCACATGGAAATCCACCCTCTCTCCAGTGCTAGCAACATTATCATACCATTGCAAAAACTGTAAAATGCATAGTTTGAAGTCAGGTTTTTACATTATTTTTCCTATTATGATATTACAAACATAAATCATATTGACCAAAACAAAGATGTAGATGCAGTCTGATTCAGCTGCAGGAATAATAGAGGGTTGATGAATCTTGGAAGCCAACCAGGTTTTCTAAGCAAAAAATACGAGACCTAGTGTTAGATCATCTTTATTAAAGCAGTAGCTCATGTTGACTCATGATGCTAAAACCAGCTGAGACTCTGCCAGCTTCTGAATGTGAGAACTGAAAGAAAATCTTTATCTAAGGATTACCTAATCCCTACCTAAGTGAGAACAGCTCTCCCAGTTACTGTAGGACCTTCTAGGTGACAGACAGGATGGGTGGCAGTTCCAGATTCATTATTTACCTTCACTCAATCTATCACATTTTAAAATACAGCTTTGATCAGGGGAACTGGCAACATATTTCAATATAAAACCACTGTGAGAGTTCCACCCTTTTTTACTACCAGCTACATTTTCTTTTAAAAAGTGTATTACATGATATTAAGTCAATTACTTGCCACCTGTTATGCATTTTAATATACTGTAGCTTATTTCTTTATATGGAAAGTGTCGCGATTGAAATGCCATGCCCATGGCTGGTTTTCCCACTAGACATTCCAAAATGGGGGCATCCTTATGTGTATGTATTGTTTGCACATTTCCTTTTGTGCATAACAGAACCACCATGATAATTATGTTGCTTTAATTGGCTGTGTAAAATGCATTAGTCTGTATAGTAGTTTCTGTTATCTAAACGTTTAGTAATCAGAGTATGAGCACAATAAGCATTGTTGTCATGAAGGTAAAATTGTGTATTTTCATCTAAAATACAAAACATACCTAATTTTAATAGCTTGAATTGACAAAGGGACTTTGTAAATTAAATTTGTACATCTACCCTGGTTATTCTGTTTAGGTCTGAATAATGATGCTTTGAAAATAGTTGTCTACTAATAATACAGTATCTTTGCCTGTAGAAATAAACCCCAACCATTTGGACCCAATAATGCAAAGTAAGTATTCTAATTCTAATCCTTAATAGAATGTCATTTGAAAGTAATTAAAAAAAACGTAAGTTTCCCTTTGAAGTCCTTGGTCTGCTTCGTTGACTAATGGGTCTTTTGAAACCTCAATCTTCACTTTTGATAATACATTACCATGTCCGTGTTGGGCCTTTTGGAGAATGCGAGTCTCTGGAGTGATCTGGAAAGCTGTTGTATTGGTGGATTGCGTGATTTAGCAATGTGTTGTAGATGCTTTGGCTTCCAGACTGATTTTTTTTCAAGTTAATTTCAGTTTTTATATTATATTGCACTTGCATCTTAAGCCAGCACCACCATTCTTATTTATCTGTTTTATATAACCCATAGATTTTCATTCATTGAAGTATGGAATGACTGCACATTCTTTCACCCAGTGCTTACTGAGCCTTTGTTATGAGCACATATAAATGATGTTTCTCTAATAATTAGGTCTCATCTGCTTCTCCTACCTGCAATTTTAAAGGTTACAGTTATTATTGTCTACACCAACTTACCCAGCTGCACGTAGACATTAAAAAAAATAAAGTGCAAGCTATATCTTATAGAAATAATTTGTTTTAGTTATTAATAGTACTAGGTCATTTGGAAATACCTTTTATATCATCCATGAACATTTTCAAATATTGTATAAGTGTATGCATTTTTTTATTGTGTGGCTATTGCATGGCACTTCATACCAAGCCTTATTTTAATATTCAAGCATTACATGCATGTGTATTATACACAAAGTAAAGCAGTTATACTTAAAAGTGTCTTTTTATTACATGATATAGAATGAGACCTTGTATATTTTCTGTCTTTTAAGGCATTATCCACAGGCAGGGTAGTGGCATAGTTTATGATGCTATGTTGCTTACTGGTTTGTGCAAAATGTTATATACTGTAATCTCGAGTGATGTCATGCCTCGGTGGTCAGAAAGGTCTGCTGTCCTGGGTGCTCGGCAGCATATTTTCTTCCAGCAGCTCTATTCCTGATTCCCAGAATCCCCATCCTAATAAATAAAACTATTCCCTAGCTCTATAATCCCCTTCCCCATCCTTGAGCAGGCGCACACATATACACACACACACTAGTATGGGATGGAGGACTTAAAATGTTAAACAATTTTAAAAAGTAAAAAATGCAATCTGAGTACCCATTGCCAATATAGTGAAATCATAACATACACAGCTTGCTTTTCTACAGACTTACACAGCTTACCAACACAATTTGAATTATTGCTACACAATTTGAATTATTGCTACTATATGTAATTCCTATTAACTAACACTTGTATTTCCTTTTTTTTTCACAATTGTATTTTTTCTATATTAATTCAAGTTTTTTTAAAAAAAATTCTAAAAACTCAATTTATTAAATGTAAAAACCAAAAAAAAACTCTATCATAACATACACAGTTTGCTTTTCTACAGACTTACACAGTTTACCAACACAATTTGGATCATTGCTAATATATATAATTCCTATAAACTAACACTTGTATTTCCTTTTTTTCACGATTTTATTTTTTCTATATTAATTAATTAGTATTTACATTTTTTCTAAAACTCGAGATTTATTAAATGTAAAAAACACAAAAAAACTCTAATACAGAATTTCTCCATGTAATATGAGCCTTTAAGCCATTTCTCTAGTTACATGGACGGCAGTGGGGACAAATTAGGGAAATGCCTTAGTACCAGCCAACTGGTGTTACAGACATGTAATTATATACAGTACATCTCAACTTCCAGCAATGTTTTACTTCTCTTTATTAGGGGTAATGCATAAATCTAACAACAATCAACTAGAAGAAGTCCGCATTAGTGTCATTCAGCTGCCAGAGTCTGTCTGGTTTTGTAGTTTGTTCCTCTAAGAACTACGGGCCGCCCCCTGGGATCCTAAAATTCATGGTGCACACAAACAAACCGGTCGTATGAGCCAATAAACAGACAACATTCTGTCTTTGCTTCCACACTTCTTCCTGTTACAGTTAGAACTGAAGTATTTCTGGTCAGGTGATCTCTGAGAGATCACAAAATGGTGGCTCAAGGCAAGAGATGTCAAAGAGCAATATTTACTGATATATTATATATATTTCAGTTTGGTAAGATTCTTTAATATTCCACTTTATAAACTATCTGTTGCTTAAATATTCATTTTGGGGGTAAGGTTTTCATGAAGGCATGGCAAACCTAAATTCTAGAATGTTTCAGACACTGAGAGATGCCATGCTTGTATTGATCTTTCATATTGTATTCACTTTAATTAGTACCAAATCAGGGGTTTTGGGCAAAAACACGAAAAATCTAGTGATTCAGGTAAAAAAGCCATAAAAATTAGAGCAATTTGGGTTTTTGCTCGATTTTATTGATTTTTTTCTGTGATTCAATTCATTTGTGTTGCTTGACAAATAAATAAGGTCAAATTGAGCATGGGAGTTTGGTCATGTTTTTTTTAAATAAAATATGAGGTACATTCGGATTTTAAAATATAAATAAAAAATAAAACATCTGTTTTGTGAGATATTACACATGGTTTTCAGACACCCCTTATTGTTTGGCAATAGCATCCCTTTAATTGATTTATCTTGAATTGCTTAGCAACTGATGTTTATGTACTAACAGCTTATGTTCAGTACTAAAAGCAGTAACATGGCACGGTAAGGCCTTAGTAAAATATATCAATTGAAGTGCATACATTATATTCTAACCAAGAACACAAGTTGTTGCTTTCCAGACTTTCTTGATGGTACAAATGCTAATGGCTTACATTCCCTGCCTTTCAGCCTAGCACATACTCCTGTTTGTTAGTATGAGTCACAGAGGTGTGTCCAAAACTGATCATCCATCACTAATCCCATCTCTGTAGGTTCCCAAGAAAGTAGTTTAATTAATTAATGTCAATGAATGGGGGGGTTGAGTGGTTTACTTTGTGAAATGGAGCAAAAAGTGCAAAGGAAACATGAACTTTTTGGCAAAAATGTATAAATAAACTGACAGAAACCTTCTGTAAGAAGTATTGTTTTCAACAAAGAGTAATGTCGAATCCAGTGGCAAATAGAAGTGTTAAATGTATAGCTTTATGTTGAAAGGATGAAGAGGATTTGGGCATTTATTGTTTTTGTAGTAATTTTTAAAGATTGGTTGTCTACCACATTTTAATTGTTGTTCTCTTCATTAAAAGTAAACTATACAGGCTTCCTGTATGGGTCAGTATTTGTATGTAATCTGTCTATTCAATGTATATGCCCTTATTTTGAACAGCACTGTGGAATATGTTCTTTAAAAAAGAAAACCAAAATTGATAGAGCAAAAACCTAGAAATGAAAGAAAGTCCACCCCTTTCTATCCTGCTTACCAGCGCAGTGTTGACTTAATTATATAACAAACATCAGAACAAAGGACATACTGATCTTGAATTGTTCTGTGATAGAAAAACTTCCAGCTCCAATTGTAAGAACGAAGAGTGTGGAGACAGATTTACATAGATCAGGTGGGATTCTCATTGTAGGATCCATTTGCAATTTAATGGGGCCATTGACTTTGAAGGTGAAAGGTTTAATCAATAATGCTTTACCAATACATCCCTGATATTGCTTAATACTAACATTAGTTCTAGGCTTGACAGAATATTCCAGTGCCTCAGGAGGAAGAACATGGGGATGTCCATGATTTGTTCTTGCATGGCCAGAACTATTTGGTTAAAGGGCATATAAAGCCAAAATGTTGGGAACCCCCAGTGGAATAGATTGTTTTTCCTGGGGCCGGTGCTCCTTTGCAGAGAAAACTTGATGAACCAGGGTAGAAACTAACTGTTGCACATATTATAGTGTCGAAATTAATATAACTCATTTTATTGCATTTTTTTGATTTCCCTGAACTTATAAAAAGGCCTAGTTATGGGAAGTACCCCAGTTTAAAAGTTTTCTAAGGCTTGTGTCAAAAGCTTCGGCAAAAGGGGGTTAGGGGGTTGGGGGGTTGCATCAGTCACGCTATGATCCTGAAGCATTTCTTGTTGTTGTTGTTCCTGTTTCATTATTCACTATGACAGAAGCTATGGAGGAATGATAGATAAGAAAACAGATGAGTGTGAATGAAAATGAATTGTTAGGAGGCTTGAAAGGAAATAAAAAATGCAGTTAATTAACACCTCTGCTGTACTTATGTCAGTTTGCTTAAGCTTTGAGGGAACTTTTGAATTGAAAGCATCACTTTCATGGATTTCCAAAATGATTTTTTGCGTCTGTTTGTTTCTTATGTGAGAAATCTGTATCCCCGTAGCTAAAAGAAGACCTAGCAAAAAAAAAAAAGGGGTCAGTCAGGCACTGTTTTCGTCTTTATGAAAGCGGGAATGGTGTGAGCAGATATGCTTCAGTTAAAGCATCTGTTCTGCAAGAAGTATCCACAAAATGACTCCAGTAGGAAAGTGGCTTTCATTGCATATGGTAATGTTAAGTATGCTAGCCTGAATGAGATCTGCATATATATTCTTATTCCTTGTCTCTGGATTTCAAAACGTCTTTTCATTTAGCTCAACACGCTCAGTGGTGTAATTGCAATGCATAATTTGAAGTTGTGATTATTGTTATATTTGTATGTTTTTCCCTTTTGTCTCTGCACAGAGTTTTAATCAAGATTTTCCAAGTACTTCATGGTATAAACAATAGAAGTATGTAAATGTAAATGAAATGTAATGCACAGTTAGAAATGTACACAACATCAGATTTAACGCTATTATCTATTTTATAAATCCTAATAAAATCATTTGTTGGACCATAAACATATTTTATTTTTGGTAGACACTTTTTTTTGCACGTTTAAAATGTTTTTTAATGTCAGCTTTGCCGTGTATCTCATTGGAATTCATAATTGAATTAGACAAGGCTGAATCATTTTATTAATTTTTAAAAGCCTTTCACTTTGCTGTGGAGGTTCTGAATTTTTTTGGGGGGGAGGTTGTTCTTGTTGAATCAATCTGTATGTGAATGCTTTAGTCTTGAGAGATGACATCAACTGCTCCATGTTACTAAGTTAGGAGGCCTCTACATACTCAAGGACAGGGATGCGGTGCCTCCTCGTGATAAGGGATCCATTATCCAGAAACCTGTTATCCAGAAAGCTCCAAAATGGGGAAAGGCCATCTCCCATTAATCATATAATTACATTTTTTAAAATTGATTTCCCTTTTCTTTGTTCTTATAAAACAGCACATTTTAATTGATCCAAACTAAGATATTATGAATCCTTATTGGAGGCAACTCAATAATATTGGGTTTATTTAATGGTTAAATGGTTTTTCAATAGACTTAAGGTATAGTGATTCAAATTACAGAAAGAGCTCTTATCTGGAAAACCCCTGGTCCCAAGCATTCTAGATTACAGGTCCCTTTCCTGTATACCGAAATTATTCAAATGCTACATACAATAAATGACGAAGTCGTTAGGGATACCAATTTTTACATACAGGGGATTGATCAATAGCAGCATTTTGTCTCTTTCATTCTCTTTCCAGTACCCACCGATTCAGTGGCGTTTCTTCCATGAGACGTGTTAAGAAACTTGCCTCCTCTGTTTAATGTAAGAGCCAAATTTCAGTACCTTAACCAAAAGTAGTTTCTCTTGTAGTGTGCAGAGTACCACATGCAATTTATTCAGCATCTACCAAATAAGGGTTCGTGGCATCGGGTCTGCGAGACCCAGAAAGACCCATTCACTTCTTCAACCCTATTTATCTTCTCCTTTCTGTAGCTTCACACTCCTTCTCATTCTGTGTTGTTGAGTAGAGTTGCAGTAAAGCTTTGCAAAGATAATACTGTATTTCAATGTGAAACATTCCTTGGAAAATAAAACCGAAAACGAAGTCAGTCTTAAGAGCTTATTTATTTATTTTTCAAAAAGCCCTGTATATCATTTCTCAGTGTGGTGCCTCTTATGCAGAAGTAATCATTTAGATTATAGGTAATTATTGGCACAACCTGTCCAACAGTAGAAAACATAAAAAATATACTGTAAGCACTGGGTGCTGTCTGCTAGCTTTGTAAGTGGATCCAACAACTTTCTTACATTTTTATCACTTGGCAGTGTCTGATTTTAATTAAGAGTCTCTCTTTCTATTAGTTTATACTGCTGGTGCTGAACCGTCTATCCGAGATTCCTTCCCAAGCTTGTTTATTTACTTTAGAAACAGAAACTTCCCGTAATAGGGATGGAAAGGTAAACTCCTGATAGAAGATCATAACATAGATAGGCATGTATATAAAGCCCGATTGCAGTCATGCTAAGATAGCTACAGCCATTGCTCGAATGGACACCATGCATTAAAGTGGCCCCATCACCCAGACAAAAAAATCTGTATAATAAAAGTCCTTCTTAAATTAAATATGAAATCCAATTTTTTTTTTATTAAAGCATTCATAGCTGTTGTAAACTCATTTAAAAATATCAGCTGTCAATCAAGTATTGCCTACCCTGCCTCTATGCCTAGGCATAGAGGCGGGGCAAGCAATTACTTTCACTTTCCATTCAGCACTTACCTAGATGTCACCGCTCTCCCTAGATTCCCCCAGCTCTCGTAACGATTTAATTGTGTAACCAGTGCATGGGATGGACATTGGATCCCTGTCCCCTGGTGCACAAACAAGATTCTGAGATGATACAAGGCTTGTCTTAATAACAGTATCCACAAAATGGCACCTTCCTGGTTGCTATAATTATGAGTTCCCAGACTGATGGAAACAATATTCAAATAATTTATACAGTGTAATTAAAGTTCGTTTTGCTTGACTAACATGATAAAATAGGATTTGGATAATTTTGTTTCGGTGACGGGTCCCCTTTAAAGGTAATTTTGTTACTTGAGGTGATTGAAGCTGCTTCTTGCACTTCTGCATAGTTGCGCCAAGTGTTCATTTGTCCAAACTCTTATGAAGAATTGTGTGTAAGTGCACCCTTGATGTTGGGGATCCCTGGAGCTACCTCCACCCTTAATGCTGCATTGTGGGTACAATACATGGCAACTCTGAAATTTCACACTTCACACTGCCCTTGTATTCGGAAATGAGCCCTAGAAAGTACATCAGGGACGCAGTATTACACATGAAGAATGACTACATTAAATCCAACCATTGGTTGTCTTCCTTTAACTGCTATTTAACCATTTTAGAAGCCTTCCTTTATTATAGTATTATGTACAGGCCCAGCCCGAGCTCCCCATGGCCAAGTCCCCCTAGAAGGTGCATCTGCCTCATACCTCTCGCTTTGCTTTCACAGAGCATGGCTGCTCTTCAATTTTGGGACTCAACGTGCAGATTCAAGCTGTGAAATCTTCTTGCCCAATTCTAAATCCTTACTACAAAATCTTATTGGCCAGCATGCCATCCCTTACTGTGTGCTGCCCTAGGCCTGGGCTTTTGTGGCCTTTCCATAAATCCGGGCCTAATTATGTAATATGTCTCCTGCCAAAATAACAAGTGGTTATGTGGGAGGCACTCCACTTAACTGTAGCCTCATGTAGGGGCATTTGTATTAGTATTTTAAGTTGTTTTAACAAAACCAATTCCTACCGATTCAGCTTCAGAATCATTATTAGTGATGGGCAAATGAATTCGCCTGACACGAATTCGCTGCGAATTCCTGTGTTTCGCCGCTGGTGAATTAATTCGCGAATATCCCGTGAAAATTTGCCATCGTCAGTTTCCGATTTTTCATGAAAACTTTGGAATTGCTAGATTTTTTCTGTGAAAAGGTTTGAATTGCTCGATTTTATAGTGAAAACGTTAACATTTCACCTTTTTTTTCGTGAACTTAATGATTTGAAGGATTTTTTTCAAATTTTTCACCTTTTCGCAAATTTTGCGGGAAATTCCTGAATTATCATTATTGTTATTACATCTTTATATAATACATTGAATGACTTTAATTCAAAAGCTCTCATATGAAAAGTATATAAAAATAAAGACACAGAGACACAAGTTTAATTTGTGTATATTCTTTATTTAATGATACTCAAAGCTGCACCATAGATTTACCAACTTATTGGAATGTCTGGGCATATTGGGCTAAGACTTGATCCATTGGCTTCTGGGTCTTGCTGTGTATGCCCATCTTTAGTCAAAAAAAACTAGGACCAGTTTGAAACCTAAGTTGCTAATAAAGTTGAACAGTGCATATTAAATAGAAGACAATGTGGTTCTCATGTCTTAATGAATTTACATGTAGCTTTTTATCAAGTTTCTGAATTAATTTAACTTGATAGATTTCAGAAAAACAACTCTTAGGGACCCGTGTGCATCTCTCCTTTGAGGTGGTTATGTGCTTTAAAGAATAATATATCTCAAAGGAAAACTTGTATGTAATTTGTAATTATCTGAGTCGAGCTACAACACAAACCAGAGCAACACTGACAACACTGCATGAGTACAAATGCCACTACTCTGTCTGCATGATAAAGAGAGAATATTATCACTAAATATGTCTTTCCTTCTTAAAGCTGCAGTTCTTGCACTCTACTTTTGCTCTTACTGCAGATGACATGAAACAAGTCTGTTTCCAGCTGAAATAAGAACCATTTTACGCAATAATTATTTCCTTATTTGAAGAGATAAAGAGATAAAATGCTATTGTTCTCTATTTAAAGCAATTACCTTATATATTCTGTGATGTGGTAGGTCTTGATTTATAACCTGACAAGACCCCTTACACAACTGTACTTTACAAATTAAAAAAAAAAGATCCCATGCAACATGGCTGCCGGCAATATTTGTTACTGGAGAAAAGCTGAGGCTAAGTAGAAAGGCAGTGACTCATTTTCTCTTAGGGCTAAATGACTAAACACAACAAACTGGTTCGTCTAAAGTTAACAAAGTCATTTTTGTATTGGGCCACAGCAATTTAACTCTTTTGATGTTAGGAGGTTTCTCAACAATTTATTTCAGGCCTTGGAGGAAGTAAATAGCTTTTGTCTTAAATGCTACTATAATTGCTGTTGTCTGGTGGCTAGGTACAATGTTATCCATTACTGAAATGGGCTTCATCTACTACCTTAGTAATAGAATTATTATAATTCTTAAGTTTGATAGCTACATTACATTTGTTTTTTTTTTAACAATGGATTGCAGCCCCGAACTGCCTCAGCACATTTGTGGCCATGTACTACATCCAAACTACAGTGCTGCATGGTGATGTAAGCAGACTCTCATTTTTTGGCTATGCCACTTCTGTTCCATGCTTGGATCATTGACTTAGAGAGGGTCCAGAGAAGGGCAATTTAAGATGGTAAAAGGTAGGGAAAATCTTAGCTATGAGGAAAGACTGGCCAAGTTGGGGATGTTCACGCTGGAGAAGAGGCGCCAAGAAGTGATATGATGACTATGTATAAATATATAAGGGGATCATATAATAATCTCTCTACTGCTTTATTTACCAGTTGTTCCTTCCAGCTGTCAAGATGGCACCCATTATGATTAGAAGAAAGGAGGTTCCGTCTATATATTTGGAACAGTTTTTTACAGTGAGAGCTGTGAAGAAGGGTTGGATGGCTTTTTAGCAAGTGAGGGAATACACTGTTATGGGAGATAGCTCATAGTACAAGTTAATCCAGGGACTGGTCTGATTGCCATCTTGGAGTTAGGAAGGAGTTTTTTTTTTCCACCTGAGGCAAATTAGAGAGGCTTCAAATGGGGTTTTTGCCTTCCTGTGTATCAACTAGTAGTTAGGCAGGTTATAAATAGACTTAAAAGGTTGAACTTGATGGGCGTGTGTCTTTTTATTATTTTACTATGTTTTACTATTTACTGCATTTGCCAGGAGCTTTCCCAGTGATCCAGGACAACAGGTTGGCTTCCAGTCTTCATATGCATCCTGCCAATTCCTTAGCAGGGAACAGAAATGTCATGGCCAAAGATGACTGCTATCACTACTGCACAGCTCTCTGGTTCTGGAAGTTCTACAGCTTTTTAAAGGAGAGCTAAACCCTAAAAAATGAATATGGATGCAAATTCCATGTTTTATGTATTCTAAACTTATTGCACCAGCCTAAAGTTTCAGCTTCTCAATAGCAGCAATGATCCAGGACTTGTAACAAGGAGTCACCATGTTGGAAAGTGTCTGTGACACTCACATGCTCAGTGGTCTCTGAGCAGCTGTTGAGAAGCTAAGCTTAGGGGTTGTTGCTAATTATCAAGCAGAAAATTAGGTTGGCCTGTAATATAAGGCTATAGGGCTGATTAGTAAATTCTGCACTTGTTCCTGTGCTGCAATGAATTGTAGTAATTATCTGTATTAATTATTAAACAGCCTTATATTGATACATTTATATTCTATATGTACTGTATATTTTGATTTGGTCCCTAAGCTCAGTAAGTGACAGCAGCACAGAGCATGTGCAGTGAATCGCCAGAAAAGAGGATGGTGAGCTATAGGGGCATCTTTGGAGCATAGATCTTTACTGCTACAGGGCTGTGGTTGGCTTTAGCTGGTACGGAAGCCCAAAAGATAATGTACAACATTTCTAGCTTCTTCTTTAGCTAAGTGTTAGTTTTCCTTTAATAACACTTTGTGGACCAATTTTAGATTAATATTTTTTTAACCTAAATATATATTTGCCTATAAATCAAAACATTAGGTCCTCTTTCTCCTAAGCTCCCAGACCATTGCCATGTCTGTTAGTTCCACAGCTACAGTACGTACAAGAAAGAGTAAGGATTCCTAAACATATTTCAGCTCATGTTGTGCACAGCAATTACAATATTTTCCCTCTACAAATGCTGTTGCACAAGATTATTTAAAGGAGCATGAGGAAAAGTAATTGTAGCCTTTGGGATGCTAAGGATGTTGTTCAGAACCAAATTCTTTACATCCTTGTTTTCAATTTAAGACCCACATGCTAGCACAGAAACACTATGTTATCCCAAGGAATACATCCTGATATTGTGACATGGAAAAATAATTACAGGGTGAAGTTTGGAGACAAGTTTATGTTTCAAAAAGTTCCATTATAACAGAAGCAAGACTGCAGAAGACTAAACTAAAACTCTGTTTGACAATGTGAATAAAAAATGGCCAGGCTAGGTGGGTCAAGTGGCTGCTATCTGCTGTAAAATGTCAGTGCTAGAGTGTTCTCTGTACCATCAGCCCACTCAGCTTGTGAGCAAACAAAAGAGTGCAATTATCAATATTTGTTCTCATGGTTTTGCAATGATTTATCTTATTCAAAAAATCTGTTAAATGAACAACTAGACTTGCAGAGGTAGTAAAGGAAATGTCACAATCAAATCTAGCCAAAGCCCAAATGAATATATGTATGCATACCACTGTCATTCATTCCCATGACACGAGAATGACGTCTCCTATGATGTAGAAGAGAAGAGTAGCATAAATGTGATACCTTTAATGCTAACTATATAAAACTATATTCATAATGCAAGCTTTCAGCACTCCTTTCAGTTTATTTTCAAAATATGAGATGTAAAAAGTATTATCATTATTATATTAAATGCATAGAGGAAATGATTTGCATTACATATATTTTTTCAGTTAATTTTTATTACATATATAGCCATAAGCTTGTCTGGTTTTAACCGTGCTGGATTTATGAATACATTTGTTATTCGGAAAACCCGTTATCCAGAAAGCTCTAAATTACGGGAAAACCGACAAATTTTAAAACATAATAAAACAGAACCTCGTACTTGCTCCCAACTAAGATATAATTAATCCTTATGGAAAGCAAAACAATCTCATTGATTTTACTTAATGTTTAAAAGATCTTTTTAGCAGATGTAAGGTATGGAAATAATAGAAAGATCCCTTATCCAAAAAAAACCCAGGTCCTGAGTATTCTGGATAACAAGTCCCATACCTGTATAGTAGCCAGTACTTTTAATTTTATATAGACTTTAGGCGAGGCAGTATCAAAATTACCCTTTTATGTGAATTCTTACATATTGGATAAAATAGAATGATCTATTTTGTACAGAAAATAGAATCAAGGGGACACCTCTGAAACTATTTTCAGTATTAATAGAGCTGTAATATCACTTTGTGTATTAGTGCTAAAATGTATATTTTTTTTAGCCTGTAATGTTATCATACATTCCCTTTGGCTGTCAGAGAGCAGTAGACCACACAGTGCAAAGCCATGAATTACATGATACATTTGTAGAAAAACACAGCGACTATGGGTTTTCTTAGTAACTAGAGACATTTAGTAGTTTATGACTTAAAGAAAATAACGGAACAATTGGAAGATGCAAAAGGGAAAAAAATCCTTTGATTTCCTTCATCCGTACTCAAGCTAATTAACTGGCTTCCATGTTTTTCCATTAGATGATTAGTTATTCAGCTTCCTTTACTCATGTATAAAATGCCCCCTTGAAGATAAAAGAATATGTGTATCCTGGAATAATGATCCTACAAGAAGAGTACTTTTCAACTGGATTGCTTTAGTCAATATTCCCCCTCCCCCCGGCAAAAGTACACCAGGCATAGCACGAGTAAGTGCAGTAGTTTCTAATAGGTCACAGTCTCTAATTATTTTATTGAAAATTACAGGGGAACTGTTCCGCTGGCTGTAAAACTACAAAGTTAATGGCTGAAATCATTTAAACTTTGAATACCATATGAAGAGGGGATAGTTTAATTTTTCGGATTGTAACTCTCTCTAGTACCTGCTGATTCTTTGAAAGATTGCTTGGGATTTGTAGGGTAAAGCTATTTTCATTTGCTACTTCCATAGTTAAGGAAAGGTGCACCTTACATGAACACATATGTATGGCACACACACCAAACACAACACACACACACACCAAACACAACATACACACACACACACCACACACAACACATAAATAATAAGCAATTTACTCTATTGGTGGTAGATACTGATATTATTTTCATTCTACTGTGCATCTCTCCATGTATAGGCAATTATTGCTTTGACATGAATTGGGCTCAGAGATATATACATGTCCAGTAAAATGATTGGCTAATTGTGTGCTCCAGAAAAGACATTTGTTATAATTTATGGCTGGTACAAAGGGAACACACAGACTGCACTTGCAGTTCTGTTCAAGCTGAATAGGTGATTATCTTTCTAGTTCTAGCTGCTAAGCTAAAACACACATTGCATATTGCCGGCAGACCATTTCTTTGTGACTGGAAGAAAAAAAAGAGAGGAAAAAATATTGTCCCTCTTTCTAAACCAGATCTAGTATGATTAAACAAAACAGCAATCTGTGAAGCAATCACAGCCAATCTGGTAGTATGTTGTAGCACAATTATCTAATTTTCTGCAATAATTTCCTGAACCAGCCTGATTGCTGTTATTTCACCATATTTGTGTTGCATGCTCATATAACGCTTTTATTCTTTGTGGAACCCTCACATTTCCTTTTAAGGTTCATAAATAATTTTTGTGGTTTGAGATGCCGTTTCATTGAGACAGAAATATAGAAAAGGGGGAAAATGAAGGGCAAGGGTTGTTAAGTCATTCACTGATGCATTTTACAGCTACTCGTAAGCGGTGGTCAAGCCTAACGCCACGACATATCTCAATACCAGGGTGAGAATCTTTTGCTATTTTAAAGTGACTCCGAGGGGATGATTAATTATGTGTTGGGATTAGGGCCATACATAATACATAAATACATAAGTGGGACTATATAAATTAAAATATACATAAAGTACTATCATTCTGAATTACTCATTGCACTAGTGTAGTGTGAATATATTCTAAATGTTTCACATAGAAAAGGGATTACTCTTAGTACTAAACACACACTCATTTTTATAAATGCTAGAAATCGCAGCAGGTTGCTCCTCCCCTGACTGTAGAGGAAAGCCAAGTGAACAGTGTTTGCTTCTGGAAAAGAAGAGAGTAAACTGAAGGTTACTGTAGCTCTTCCCCTAACACTCATCTGGAAGTCACCTTAATCTCCAGTGTAGTAGCCTAGAGTACCATTGCCTTACTATAGACACACCACAACTTTCTTTAGCCTAACTGGCATTGACTGATTACTTCCAAAGGGGCAAACTTCAATGTCTATTAGTGAACATGCCACCTTTGCACTATATTTAGTGGGCATCCGCAATGGTCCTGAAATTCTTGAGACAATGATGCATTGTTCGTAAAACACTTGGCGAATTACATCTTAATTTTAGACTGAATTTGTTGATGAGCCCTATGGTGTTTCCAGCAGCCACACACTTGCGTGACCAATTTATTGCACCCATTGATCGTTTTCCCCCTAACCAGGGTCGAACTGGGCAGGTGGGACGCGGAATAAAAACCCAGTGGGCCCTGACCCTCATGGTCCCGCCAACCCAGACACACACCCTTTTGATCTCCCCACCCCTGTCCCAATCATGGCTGCTACTTGAGAACAGGTATGCGTGAGGAGAGGGTGTCGGGTTGTGGCTGGGGTGGGACCCTAGAGCATGGAGGGGAGTTGCGGCTGGTGTGGGGCGCCTCCTGGAGGAAACCCTGGTGGGCATCAGTTCCTCCACTCTGATGCTGCCCCTTACTAATATAGATGTATTACTACATTACAGTATGGCAGTTACATGATCTAAGTTTTATGGTTATTCAGAGGAAAATATAAAAAGTTGCTAGCTACTTTTTTACTCCTGTAAAGTCTGTAGAGTGAGCAAAGAGGAAAACGGATTCCCACAGCTAATTATCCCTTGCTTTGCACTGTTAATTGTGATAGAGTGGGAGGCACTGGCATGTCAAAGCTGTTTCAGAGAGGAAGTACTTTTATTGTGAACTTTGTTGCTCAAATAAGCAGCCAGTAACCTATCAATTAAAATCTGAGTGTACCATATTCTGTGGGAAATCTATTCATCTATCTGTCTATCAAGAGATAGGTTACATATGGATAATCTTTCCCTTGATTGGCTTTATTAGTCAACTGTTTTTTCTCTGTTACCCCATACAAACATTTGAGAACATTTCAGGCTCTCTCTCTGTGATCGGTATGCTTTCACTGCTGTCTTTTTAAGAAAAAATAAACTGTTTGTAAATAAAATATATTTCCCTTTAAAGAGTAATTTATGTTATAACGAAATGCATGGTTTATTCTAGGGATTGACTACCTGCAGCCTTCCAGCTGTTTTTAAGAGCACCGAAACAAATTCATTACACAAGTACCATTGTTTGCCTTGTTTTTGATTTACATGTAAATTTTCCAAAGTGTTTAAAGCACATTCTGTTCTATTTCTGTTTTAATTAAACACACACCAAGAAGGAAAAGTGCTAAACGATTCTGTTTTACATAATGATGACAACTTCTGTATGTTTCATTTTTTTTTCTCCTTTTCATGAATATGTCCAAATGAAATGAAAAAGGATGGGAATTAAGCTGTAGTATTTTTACAAAGCTGTGTACCAGTAAACATTTTTAATTGTAAAGTAAATGACTAAAAGAGGCAATATACACCTCTGCTCGACAGGAGAAAAATAAATATCACTTGTATTGGACATGCATTCTCTGCATTTAAATTTTTTTTAGAGTTTTTGTCATTTTTCTGCACTAAATAGTGCAGAAAAGTCAAACTGAAAGCACTTTCAGTTTATCGTGGAAAGTATTGCCTTGGTTCTTAAGAGCAATTGTGAAAGGACGAATAGGTAAGCAATCACATTACTCTTGACTGTTAATCCTACTTCATAAGGAACCCTTTCCTTTCTTTGAACCTTAGACAGATTAGGGGTACAATTTATTGCAGCAGATAGGGGGAGGGAGGAAGGTAGGGACTTTTACGGTATATACCTTTCAGGGGGTGGGAAGGGCAGGTGGTCAGGTCAAAAGCAAAACCACGATTATTTACTTAATTTTTTTGGAAATTATTTTTATGCAAGGCCTATTTATTTGACTAAGAACACATATTTCCCCTTTTGTTTTAACTATAGGGTTTTAAAACTAAATCCTAGATCTTCGCTTAAATACAGAAAGATTTCCTTAGCTAGGATAACTGTTACCAAGCTGGTTAAACGGTTGGACCCACTACTCATCATTTGTATTTTTGTTTTGTATAATTCAGTTTGAAATAGATATGAGGTTTTGGAGTAATATTTTAAATATTTTTAAAAAATTAAATGTATATTAAAAAATATTTTTTATATTTTAGGAAACAAAATCTCCCAAATTCTTTCATCCTATGGCATTTTACCTCTTTTCAAAAGAATATTGTGAGAATGATATGGACTTGCTTTGTAAAACTAGATTTCAAACTCCATCGGTTCCCAGGCAGGCCTAAGTGAGCAGAACATCTCTTGGCATTCCCTCAAATAGGTTTCTATGGAGAAGATCAGAAGATATGAGGTAACCCTCCTGAAGAAGGAAAATAAAAAGTTCTTTGCTCGACCCTTTTATGAAGTGGTTGATAGTCATGGAGATTTATTTTTTTAAATATATTTAACCCTAATCTGATTAATCAGTTATGACTTTTCTTTTTCTGAGAACGGTCTGCTTCACACAGTTTGCTTTCTACCTTTTGGTCTGCTTTGATTAACCACCCATGTCTCCTTTTAGTTGAGGAGCAATGAAAGACTTCAGAATTTCTGCTTGCTGTATTTCAAGGATTAATAGGGAAAAGTCATGCTTTGTCAGAAGACAGTTTTTCATGTTAGCAGTTGCAAACCAAGGAGTTGCTCTTTTCTGTGATTTTTTTTAATCTTTTCATATCAGACAGTGGTGTCCTTCAAGCCTTTGTGGAACGTGGATATGAATTGAAAGTTGAGGAACAGTACTTTGTGAATTCTACATGACGGCATTTTTAATATGTAAGCAGGATTAACTTTAGGGACTTAAGCCCGTCTAGATGAAACATAAGCAGGCCTTCACATCATTCAGGACTATTAGCATTTTGTTTTTTTGTATCGGTCAGATTTCCCCCACGTATTTTCAATGGACTGGCTTAAAAGTTAAAGGTTTCTCCTAGCTTTTTTTCCACGGGTCATGTCAAAAGTAGCTTTAAAAAGGCATTCGTTAGGCCCTAAAATCAAGAAGACATTTGTGAAGTATACTTGACATTTGGAACAGAATTTCTCTTTATAGTTTTTCTATGGGGGAAGAAATCTTCTTAGAAGAATAAAGACCAAGGCCTAATCTGTTTTTATCAGTAAAATGTTGAATCTAAACATTCTTGGCACAGGGTCACATCCCTTATGTTAACTGTCAAATATATTTCATATTAACTGAATATCAAATAAAGACATATTGAGAATTATTAAAAATAGGAGCCACCATAAGATCACGGATGGTGTAAAGTAAAAATGAACTTTCTTGCAAGATTTATTGCTATTGCTTATTGCTTTCTTTGTGTGTTTATGGTATTATAAAGGCTCAACTGCTTGAATCCAGTCATGGAACAGTAAGCTAAAATTTAATATCCTTATAATTCAAAGGATTATATACTTGATCCTTATATTTTAAGGAATTTAAAGCAAAGTTATTATGTATATATTGTTTTTATCTCACTGAACTGAAATCACTAAGCACCGGTGACATCGAAGAGCATCATTTGTTTGGCTATATTTGAATATTAAAATAATAATAATAATAATAATAATTCAACTCCTAAATACTGCCTTATAGCTTAGTGATCTTAACCCCACAATAAGGATATTGTTAGGGATCAACACACATTAAGACCTTTAGAAATGTATTAAAGATTTGGTTTCCCTGAGGATCTCCATCTGTTATAATTGTAAACTGATAGCTATTGCAAGGGATAATCCATAAGGGAGCAATTCTTGCTTCTCTAAGCATGGAAATGAACACATTTGTTTATGATTTTTTTTAAAACTATCCCTCAAAGTCAGTAATTACTGTGTTGGTAGCTACTGAAACCATTAAGTGGTGTTTAGCCAAAGCTTATTCTTAACGTAAATGGTGTGTATTTTGTTACAAATAATTCTAAGGACCATTTGCTTTTAAAATATATTATGTGGTATGGTAAAACTATATGTTCATTCACCATGCAATATCCAGCTCAGCCCTACTTTATTTTAGTAGACTAGATATAGAGTTTTGCTCCTAACGTCATGCTATAAAAACTACAACAGTTCAAAAAAGGCACTGACGTATGTTTTATCTATTATATTCTCTGCTTAGTCCTGATTGCCTTCTCTGCAGTGTGCTTGATGTAGTGAAATGAGAAAGGCAGAATGTCTATGTCTCTAGAGAAATTTAATTCTGTAATACATGGCCAACTGTTTTTATGACTTGAGAAGAAGCCAACATACTCTAGGTACCTGTACATTGAGTTGGATGCGGTACTCCCTAGTTAGCAACGTAACTTTACCCATGAAAATAGCTGTCATTTCTAGAGTAAAATAAAAAAAGAATTCTAATTTATTGTTTTGCGTTTTTTTATTTTTTTTTTATTTTGATCAGACTTTCTATGATGGTAGACCGAAAAACATATTTTTGATATCCAGCTTTACAATTGACATTCAGCGGTTTCTTTTTTTCATGTATAATTTGAATCACTTGCTTTTGTATAAACACTGGGCAAATTTGCACCTGGACAGTAATTCATAACAACTAGTGATGAGTGGATCTAATTGCCAGCCATGGATTCATGGCAAAATTCAAAATTTTGCCATGGGCTAATTCTTTCGCTAAACTGCAGTGAAATTTGCTGCTGAAAAATTTGCAGAGAAAAAACGCCCATAAGAAAAATGCCCATTGCCTTTAATGCATTAGGACAAAAAAAGTCGCCATAATAAAAATGACCATTGACTTTAATGTATTAGAGCAAAAAAGTCACAATAAGAAAGAACGCCCATTGACTTTAATGCATATGGATAGAGAGAAATTGTTGCTCGCGTAAAAATTGTCGCGCGTGTAAAAATTGTCTTGCATAAAAACGCCCATTGAGTTCAATGTATTTTCAAAAATTTTTCGCTTTTTTGCAGAACAGATTTGCTCATCACTAATAACAACCAATCAGTGACTGGCTTTTTTCAGCCACCTGCAGGTTAAACAATGAAAGCAAATCTTTGATTGGTTGCCATGAGTTGCTGCCCAGGTGCAAATTTGCCCAATGTTTAAAAATGAGCCCCAGTGTGTTTTAACAGGATAAAAAAAAAAAATCAGACACCATGGCTATCGGTACAGTGTTCAAAATAAATGTCAGCCTTATGTGCTTTAATACTTTAAACCTTCCTAGGACTAAAGGGTTATTGCATCTAAGTTTATCATTGTTTTTCTTCTGGAATTCTTGGACTGTGGGGTTAAATTTCAAACCTTTCTTTACTGTGGATAGAAACCGTGTGTCCAACAAGAGCAGGCTTTGGGTAAGGAATGAGCATTATAACAGGATCAACTTAGTTATAGCACCTCTTAGATCCTGTGACACCATCAGGTGTTGACTAATGTAAATCTGTCATATTTACCGATGATGCAGCCAATCATAAGAAGCAAGGAGAAATGAAAACACTAGAGGACGAACCCTGTGTGGTCCATAGGCTACTAATTTGAACCATATGTTGTTCGAATAAAAGGGTATCATTCAGCCTTAAGCATTCCATCACTTTACTTCATCCTTACTTTAAATATTTGGATAAAAGAGTGCAAGATTATTCACACACCACACTACAGCAGACAATGATCTGGCTTTATTTGCCAAAGAACTGGCAAGAGTAATACTAACTCACTGACAGTGTTTTATTGCAGAAAGTTCTATTTAACTACCTGAAGGCTTTCAGGTATTTCTGTGTTATGGATTGAATAATTTCTTTTGTACTTTAGGCAATATTGTGCCCTGTGGTTTAGAACACTGTGTTATTGTATATAGTACTTATAGCAGCATTAAGATGTGTGTAGCATGTATGTCTCTATATTAGTACTGTACTATCTGAAAGTTTTTATTATCTCCTTGGCAACAAAAAATAAAGCAGGCAGCATCCATATGCATGGACTAATTTTTCAAATGCAGGTTCCTTAATAGCCAGTCTGCCAGCCAGCTATGTAGTTCACAAGTTGCCATTTTTTAAATCCATTGGCATAGAGTTAAACATATTGCAACATGTCGGAGGCCTAACATATCTTGAAAGGCAGTTTTAAATACAGAGGAAACGTTGAAATTCTGTCCATTTTCATGGAGTTTCAAACATTGTAGGGAAAAAAATGGAACGAATGTTTGGTGCAAAATCTCTCAACGCAGTATTCATTATCCTTATGACTTCTCATTAGAATATGCAGTAGGAAAACACAACAGACTGTTTCTAATTGCATCAAAATGAATGATTTTTATAGGACAGTGAAAATACACAAATACTGTAAAATGAAATTCCACGGGACATGAACCTGCCAAAAGAAAGAACAAAGTTTCAGCTGTGGACAGCCAGTTTCAGCAAATCATTTTCCCCCTAATCTGTCTTACTTATTGCATTTTTACTGGGTTTCCTATTACCTGCTCTCTAGAGATATGCGCTCCTTTTCCTCCAGCTGTTCTTGATCTTCAGCCGCTATGCTGGATGAACATTTTAGGGTTGCAGAATGGCCATCCCTGCAGTAAACCCATGACTCGCGTGAACGTCAGCCTCCCTGAATTTTCATTGGTGCCAAGATCTTAAATTGTTAGGAGCTATGGATATTAGTTGTTCCTAAATATTTCCTTTGTGGACTGTTTTTATTATCATATCGAGCAGTCTACATGAAACATGAAGCTGGCCTTTGATGGTGCTTGTATTAACACTGGGGTCAATATAGCAACATGGGCAATTTTAGCCCCACCAAAGAACCTAGAGCAACTACCCAACAGCAAGCTTTTGTTATGCTTGACCAGTTAGAATAGTGGAAGAAAACATCTTGCTCTTGCCTTGCTTTAAGATTTTTGTGTTTCATGCGCCTGCTTCATCTTCTGCAATATCAACGTGCTGATGAAAATCGAACTGAATCCAAATTCAGTGTTTTCTCAAACTGACTTTAGCACGGAGTCAAACCTCAGTCCAAGTAAAACGTATGTCTTGTTGGGAGCTGCATATTTTTTATTTTCTTGTGAAACATTTTTTAAAATTCCTTGGTCACATAATTGGACTGCGATATTATAGCAATCAGCTTAGCGTTCTTTTGACTGTATCAAGCTCTCGGGCAGTAGAGAAGAATCTATTTTAAAATGGCAATCTTACAATTGTATTTTCTCAAAATTCTCTTATCCGGTTGTATAAACCTAAAAGCAACATGAATTGGCACTAACAGAATAAAAAAAGATGGAGTACTTGAGATTAAGGCAGACTTTGACTCCAGCAGGGGGCACCATTAGCAGGTCAACTCAGGCATAGGAAGAAAAAAACATATTTTGACACATTTATTGCATTGTTGGATGCAAAGATACATTTGTCTTATTCCCATTATATCCAGAGATACAATTTACAATTTCACATGCAGATCTTTTCCACAAAGCAGCTGTATTTTTCTAGGACATGTTTCCACAGGACATTCTTGGGGCCGATTATTCATTATTCCCACTGACTAGGGAAGTTTCTGTCAGCGCGCAGAAGACAATCAGAAATGCAAACAACATATGAGAGGAATCTAGATGATTTTTAGTCATTAATAGCTCCCTGCACTATGACACAGCTGCAAAAGAATGTCAGATCTTTCATCTCTTCAAAATGGGTGAAACCTGTTCAGCTATCTGGTAGCAATGCTCTGTATTTATCTGACACGATTAAGGGGTAATGTCTGCTCTTGGCTCAGAGGTGTTAAAGGCCTAAAGAAATTTGAGCAGCTGATAATGCCACTTGTTTTGGTTGCACGCTTATCATTATCATACCCTGGGAATATCAGGCAACTTTCATTTGCTTTATGCAACCTGGGGAGTGATTTATGCTTGACTGAAACCGTTTTTTTGTGTGTGTGTGATCTGTTTTGCAGGATTTACAAAATATAATTCATCAAATCATTAGCAAGTTTTCTTTTCTTGTAACCGCAATGCCATCTTTTGTTGCAAAGTACCCTAAAGCTGGCCATAGACGCAAAGATCCGATCGTACGAATCAACGTACGATCGGACTTTCCCATCTCCTGACCTGCCACTAACCACAAAGATCAAAGTCTTACCATTCAGAAGTAGTAAGAACAGATCTGCCCATGTTCTGCCCCTGACAGCAATCGTACAATAGTTATGTCTGACAAAGCTAGTGACAGACTCCCACTGAAAATCGTACTATCGGCAATACATGCAGAGATATTACCCGCAGCCGACAGAAATTTTCTAACCTGTCCGATCAACCAAATGACCGATCTCGGCCGGACGAAAAATGTCGGGACTCTCCACACACGGTCTGAATATCGTATAAATCCTCGATTCGTACGATCGAAACTTTGCGTCTATGGCCAGCTTAAGCCTAAGGACTATACAGTACATTTAAATACATGGATACTGTAATATATATATATACCCGGACTACCTTGTCTGGCGCCTCTAGGCCACCAGGTCCTAGAGCCAGCTTGCTCTGTCGCACACACCGTCCTCATCCCCGTGCGAGTGCACACGTGCGCAGGCACACATGCACTGGATTGCTGGGGAGCTACGGTGTTCAGCACGATGCGGCTGGGCGGCATGCCGTCCCTGACAATTTGCTGCCCTAGGCCCGGGCCTTTGTGCCCTCGCCGATGGTGCATTGTGAATGGGCATCTATCTTTTTCAAAGTTCATTTAAATTGGACAAACAATGCACAAAACAAAGCATGAAATATAATGTATCTAATCACAGCTTTTCCCAGTTCTTAGAGAAAAGAGGCCATGGATTTCTAGGTATTTCTAAGAATTTAGGTAAACTGTGGGCAACACAGGGTAGATAGGACTAAAGGTCCCCATAGACGCAAAGATTTTTCTTTGGTGAACGACCGAATTTAGCGAAGTTGCATTAACTTATGTCAGCATTTTGGAAATTACATATATCAATGGTTCAGGGACAGTTATTAAGAAAGGGAGTATAGCTTCACAATAATATTATAATATCTCTGATTCTGACTCTGATAGATCGATTATTATTATTATTTCAATTGCGGTAGTTTCCCATTTACTACTCAATAAGATTTGTTTGTGCAGACTTCATACAAGCAAACACAAAGCTTCAAAGTGAATAGTAGATAAAGTGCCTGATTATACAGCACTTTACAAGCAATTACATCACAAAAGAGACTCAATAATTTATTGCTCAGTTAGGATAACAGCCATGTGTGTTCACGTTGCTTCTGTAAAAGTTCATCACATAATGAAACCTCCCAGTAGCCTTAACAGCTTTCACTGTACAAAGAAAAAACTCAGGCTTGGAATTCCGTAGCACAGAAACAATGGGGAAGCACAAAGTATACTTGAAATTAAGATAATTAAATCTTAGTTGTTTCATGGCTGTACTTTCCCAAGACTAACTTTGCCAAGACTCCCAGAGACCTGCAGCTGTACATTATACACTTATTTTATGATGTTTTTTTTATAACCAATATATGAAATAGAACAAAAGGAAAAATGATTGTAGTATATCATACGTATTGAGCTGTTGGCTCTTAGTTTTCTTAAACATAATGCTCAACATTTTTATTTAAAGTTGGTTACGTTTGAACCCCCATAATATGGATTCTGTTGATCAGATATTTAAAGCAACAGGCTATTGTTTAATTCTATTTCTTTATTTTATTTCTACAAAATCAAGCAAAGTTTGTTCTTTTTAGCATATGCCAATATTATAAAGAAGTATTCTCTTGGCTGTAGTTACAGAGAGTACATTTAGGCAAAATTCTATTCCTATTCTTTAACAGTGATAATGCAAGTTTATTCTGCCAGTGCATATTCAATAACCTCTTTCTTGCCATATGAAATCTCCAGCTATTCTATTTTCTACCCTACTTATGATCTCTCGTTTTACCGCGTTTTTAAGACTAAGATTGCTGTTACCAGGCAACCTTTGTTTCTCATCATAATTAAATGAATCAAAATTTTTTTGCTAAAAAGTATCCCATCCGGGCCCCCCTGTTACTGCAAGTCGTATTGTTCCTAAATTAACATCAAGAATGCATTTGGAGAAGGACCAAGAACTTGTTATAATTGTTCACATGCAAGTGAAAGCTTTGCCCATGTATTCATTAGTTGATGCGAAGGATTAAGTATGATTACAAGGATGACATTGCAGCTTTGCGACTAATAGGTAAATCAGTGTTTGTGCCAGACCCACTCTGATTCCTTTCAATGGGAAAGCTTTGATATGGTACTAAAACCAGACTGCTGCTAAGGTTTATGCGGTACTGATCATTGAGCTTAAAAGTGACTGTGCATGTGAAAAGCAGAATATTAATCAAGGCTAATTGTTGTGCTGACGATGAAACACAAAAGGTCAGAGCAGAGCAAGTTCCTCTCTGTAATTAGTGACTTTTAGTACCTATGCAATTACTGTAAATTTAAGGGCATTTTTGTTTATAGAATCTCTGCCTGAGAACATTCAATTAGTGTTCTAAGCCAGTGCTAAATGTGTAGATAAGCAAGCGACTGTAATTTACTTTGGGTACATTGCTGCCACAGTCAAAAGTCACAGATCTATATCAGCATATCCATCTGTTCTCTTCATAGAAAAGCAGATTGGAGTAAACAAAAATATCGGAGTATTAACTTTTACATTTTTTGTAATGTGAGCAATACTAAATCCCACACTCTTAGCATGAAATACTTGTGTTTAAAGGGGATTATCTCATAAAATGGAGAAAACTAGACTGCATGGCTGGCTCCCATTGTGGGAATGGCAAGCATCTACCTTCCCTTGTATTATAATGTGTCGTTAGCTTTCCTGTGCCTTTTAAGAAAATTACATTTCAGTTTAACAAATATCTGCCCAACTAGAAACTACAGCTTTTGTCTCAGTGCCTTAGGGACACTAAAGTAGGCCCAACTAAATCACACCAAGTTAAGGTGGCCATAGATGTGAAGATTTACCTTCATAACAGACGAACAATCATTCTGTGCCATCTCCCGACCTGCCACTAACCATTCAGATCAAATAAAGTAGTAAAACAACAGATCAGATGATGTTCTGCCCCTGACCGCAATCGTACAAAAGTTATGTCCGACAAAAGCTGGTGACAGTCTCCGACTGATATCGTCAGATCAGCAATACACGCAGAGATATTATCAGTAGCCGACAGATTTTCTAACCCGCCCGATCAACTAACGACCAATCGTCATCTCACGAAAAATATCACTCCACACACAGCCCGAAAATCATGTGAAGTGAAGATTCGTACAATCAAATCTTTGCATCTATGGCCAGCTTTACACTTACAATGTGGCTAAAGCAACAGCTCCTACTCACTTCAAACAGAAGCTCTATGCATTAGTCAATTAATGCCATGCTTTAAAGCAAGTCACATACAATATCGAATGCTGACTCAACCAAGCTCACCTTTTGGACCCCATATGGTGCTAAATTAATGACCTTCCCAAACAATTCCAGATTACAGCTTGTACAGACATCTAATTTAGATGACTGGAAAGTCCTGTTGGCCAAGGGTCTTGGTCAGTGGCCTCCAACTAGTGGCGCACAAGCAACATTTGCTCACCAACTGTTTGGATGTTGCCTCAAACAGATGCTAATTTTTTAATTCCAGGCTTGGAGGCAAGTGTTGGTTGAGTAAAAGCTAGGTGGCTGTTTATGGCCAAACAGAGCCTCCTGTAGGCTGCTATTGAAAGAGTATGAACCCCCCCCCCCATCCACCACCCCTCCAAGTAGATCAAGTTTAGTTACCAAAAGATTGGGCAAAGATTTGATTGTAGAGCAACCTCTACAAACATCTGAACATCCAAAATTGTCAACACAGGCTAGTTTCCATAACAATCTTGTCAGTTTTGTCCATTTATCTCTCACTAGCCAAGCAAGCAGATACCAAGGGAAACAACGAGGGTCTCTATCACATGATACAGTGTTAAAGTCTGAATCTGATCAAACTACCCAGATGTATCACTAGCACAGACATTTTCCAGCACTGTGTCTTCAAGGCATATTATATGAATTGGGTCCATGAGGTTAAAAATCTTTAACACCATGCTCTAAAATCGGAGGGAGTTAATTAGAGAATGGATCAATTAGCTGCTGTGAATATATTAGCGAAATGAAGCATGTAGGACTTGCAATGTGTTTCTAAGATTAAAATCTTCTCTCCCAAGAGGAAATGCTGTTTCTGATAGCTCAATGGCTAGAATTAAATGTGCCATCCTTTTATAAAGCGCATACACAAATCCACATTGTTCACAAGTTATTTTGAGCCATCATATTGCATCACAGCTGACTAATGCATCACTGTGCAGCACTTTCACTTCTACAAAATAAAAGCAATCCACCTAAGCAGTTTCACGCTTGTTGCCTTTGTGCAGGTATCATTCTCTTTCTTCATGCCAGGCCAACGTAATGTTCTAGTCTGACAACAGCAGGCAATTGCACATACCCATCTAACTATTCACAAATCATCTCTCTTCTCAAATTGTAGCATGTTGCTCTCATAGACTTTGTCACTATTTCCTAGTGCCTTGAATCATCAGTATAAAGAACAGGTTGGGATGTATGAAATCAGCAGTCCTCTTGCATGACTCATGTCCTCATTAGTCAACTAATGTTTCTTTTGGTCCATTTTTGTCTTCAGAACTAATGTATTATTGATTTTTCTTTCTGATAAACTGCTGCTAAGGTTTTGCCTTACAAATCAGCATGATGGACAGGCAGAACACCTGCACAGAAGAGTGAAAATAAATGCCCTTATCCACCAAGACAAAAACCACAAGATGAGTTAACTAATAGATAGATCACCCAGGGTTAGAGTATGGCACTGACAATGACACATGCCTATAAATAAAAATACACACACAGTAAAAATAATAAAATAGTATATGTCTCTACGTATATGTCTGCAAATTAAGTATTCTACATTTATTTAAAGGTTAAAATATTCGATTAATATTGCACAGCTGTAGTACATAAATGTGTTCAATTATTGGTGGTTTAAAATGCTTGTTACTAGGGATTTACTTTTTGAATGATATGGGTTTTATGGCAGGAATCTTGTTGATGACATATTTTTCATCTGATTTCAATGCTGACACACTGACTAAAGCATATTACTTCTGTAGACGATCAAGCCCAGGGGCTATTTGATATGCAGATTTTTTTTTTCCCCCTTCTTTCTCTTTTTTTAGTAGTGAAGGAAAAAATGATTCAGACAAACAAGAAACGATTTCAGCTGTATTATAATGTGTCTGTCAATTTGAAATAATTACACTGAAATCACTGAGCTGAGGATTTATTATTTTTTTAATGGAACTCATCATAGAGACAGTCAAGTCTGCCTCTTGAATCAGACAAATAATATCTCCCTGGCCTTTCAGTGCAGTCTCTGCCGATTTGTCAAAGGAGGTACAAGTGATCATACGCTGCAAAGCCAAGAGTGATTGCTAGTGATCAACAACCAGCACTTAAGTGCAGTGACAAAAAATGAAGAAAGTGCAGGTATTCCCCAGGGGAGCTGATTGCTGATTCATGGCAGTTTTCTGGGGGTTTTTTTCTTTTTTTTTTTCTTTCTTTTTTTTTCCACTCTGAATCATGTACCTGCTGAGTGAAGATTTATTATCAAATTGCACTAAAGGCTGTCATTTCAGAAGGGCATGTCTGCAAAAGTGCAGTTAGGAAAGAAAATGTGCTTTTGGAACATTGTAGTTATTATTAGTCTGCTAGACCACTGGTGATTATTAGTGATGGCCGAATAAATTAGGCAGGTGTGAATTCGCTGCGAATTTCCACGTTTCAACGGAAATTCACCAGCATCAAAAAATTTTGGACGTGCGTCAGAAAAGTCACTCACGTCAAAACCGTCACACGTTAACACTATTTGGACGCCCATTGACTTTAACGCCAAAGTCAAAATTGCTGCGGGCATCAAAATTGCCACAAACTGACGCGGGTGTCAAAATTGATAGGAGAAATTCGCCCATCACTAGTGATCATGAATAACGTTGAGTCCAAATTGAAGGCCCCCCTCGAGTATACAGGGCTTGTTATCTATGTTATGCCCACGCTGTGGTTTATCATAAGATCCTTCTTTTAGACCTGCTCACAAAAGTAGACCAATCAAAAGATATGCAAGTGTGAAGGAATGTGTCAGTGAGTGCTGTAATTTTTGTTTTCTCAGCCCAAATGTTAACATTTACTTTGTACCACTGTTAATAATCTGGAATGTTTTACTAGGAGCATGCTTCTTCATCCTCTTTTTTTTTTTCATTTCTCACATTGGCTAGAACGTTGGTGGCCTGTATATAGTCTCAGCAAGTCTATTCACAGTGCTCCTTTGAGAGATCTAAATGCCGTAAATTAATCAAATTTTGAGAAAGAAAGAAAAAGTTTTCCCTGACTTACAAACCCATGAAAGCAACTTTAGAGAGAAGCTTTTGAGTCTCTATAAAAAAATAGGGGTTTATGAAGCCGGAGAATTGTGAAGCTTGTCTGGACCTGCGTGCGGCCATTGATTGAGAGAACAGCCTGTAGGTTTTTTTCTTCCTCTTTATAACATTCTTTCATTAATTCATTCTAGGGAGGTTGTAAATGAGCTCCTCACTGAGAAGGGGTTGAAGGTCAAAGTGTACTGCCAGCTGCCCTGCCTGCTTTGGAACAATGGTGCATCATTTTGCACTGAAGAAAGGGACATTCCAGCACAATGTTCACTGAACTCCCACTAATTTTATTCTTTTGCAAACTTTGATATTCACTTGCAGGGACTTGGCAATATCATGATATTATTGGTGGTAAACCAAAACTAGTGTTTGATGATGTTTCATATCCGTCTATGTGTTAGTTCAGTTCAGTGTTATGATATAATTACCCTTTTCTTTATAATCCTGTTTATTTTCTTGCATATAATAGGTTCCATTATCTCTTCCACACTTCAGCCACAATGATCTCCAGCCTACAGTATATTAAATGTAGATAAGCCTTTCATATGCCTCTTGAGATGCATGCTCAATGTTTGGGAGCCCCTTATCCCCTACTCTAATACTGCCCATTAGCATAGTTTGTGAACTATACTGTTATGATTACCATTGAGATGAATGGAGTTCTGGCATTACTGACGGAGCTGGCTATATTTAATTCAGCTGAGCTGGAATGTAACATAACACGACCATGAAATGAATGTATATTACCAAAATAAGCATAGCATGCATGTATATTTAGTCAAGTGGCTTGTAAATGAGGACAATTATCTTAGGGCATTATTTCCACTTGTATTGATGGTTCTATAAAGAAGTTATTTAATAAAAAAGCAAAATTAATTGCAAATGAACGCAAAGCATGGTAAATCAGCCCCATTATGCAGAATGAAGTATCATCTTTGCAACTGCTTAAATGGTAATTATAGTTAAAATATCAGTGACTGTAGTAGAAGAGAATATTTTGTAATATAAATTATTATTATGAGTAGCTGTCTATGTGCCATCTAACTTTTTCCACTTAGCGGGCCATTGATGATCTCATTATGTTGGGCCTAAACTGTTGACTTTCACACTTTGGTTATCTACAGCCTTATAAACTAAGAAAACCACTGCCTGCAAGTATAACCTTGATACAGGTATGGGACCTGTTATACGGAATGTTGGGGACCTGGGGGGTTTCCAGATAACAGATCTTTCCGTTATTTGGATCTTTGTACCTTAAAGGGATACTGTCATCAGAAAACATGTTTTTTTCAAAACGCATCAGTTAATAGTGCTACTCCAGCAGACTTCTGCACTGAAAACCATTTCTCAAAAGAGCAAACAGATTTTTTTATATTCAATTTTGAAATCTGACATGGGGCTAGACATTTTGTCAATTTCCCAGCTGCCCCTGGTCATTTGACTTATGCCTGCACTTTAGGAGAGAAATGCTTTCTGGCAGGCTGCTGTTTTTCCTTCTCAATGTAACTGAATGTGTCTCAGTGGGACATGGGTTTTTACTATTGAGTGTTGTTCTTAGATCTACCAGGCAGCTGTTATCTTGTGTTAGGGAGCTGCTATCTGGTTACCTTCCCATTGTTCTTTTGTTTGGCTGCTGGGGGGAAAGGGAGGGGGTGATATCACTCCAATTTGCAGTACAGCAGTAAAGAGTGATTGCAGTTTATCAGAGCACAAGTCACATGACTTGGGGCAGCTGGGAAATTGACAATATGTCTAGCCCCATGTCAGATTTCAAAATTGAATATAAAAAAAACTGTTTGCTCTTTTGAGAAATGGATTTCAGTGCAGAATTCTGCTGGAGCAGCACTATTAACTGATTCATTTTGAAAAAAAATTTTTTTCCCATGACAGTATCCCTTTAAGTCTACTAGAAAATAATGTAAACAAAAACCCGATAGGCTGGTTTTACTTCCAAAAAGGATGGATTACATCTTAGTTTGGTTCAGGTACAAGGCACCATTTCATTATTACAGTGAAATAATTTTTATATGTGGATTATTTGGATAAAATTGAGTCTATCCGTAATTCATAGCTTTCTGGAAAACTGGTTTCTGGATAACTAAATGTATATAGAGCCAGGGATCTTGTGCACAGTAATCATCGAAGGATGTTCAAAAATATCTGTTCAATATTATTTAGAGATAAGAATATTTAAAGGCAAGAGAGAAAGTATTGGAAGAATGGATCGACCAACCAGCAATTTGGCTATAGATACAACTGATTTGACAGACCTTTGATCTGTATTTGAAGCATCAAATCCCTGAAAATACAACATTTGATTTCTTGTTGCAAAACGCTCATATGTGCATCATAGTTTGGAAAATAATTATTAAAGCTTGAGGGGCTGGGGCTCTCTTTTTGGGCATAATAATTCTTTATAATAATTTAAGGTTGAATAACTTGAATTAAAATGATCTATCTAGTAATTTCATATATAACTTTCACTGATATGCCCAAAAGTTTGCATTGTTTGTTCTTCGTGCATCACAATACATGTTAATTCCAACACCCATAATGTATTTTTTCAGCATACTCAACCACAGAGTTATCTAAGTGAAAAGCAAAGTATTATGTTTCATTTCCTCTACATCTGCAATTAACTCCAGTGTGGACTCTCTTTGTATTTTTGTTCTGTAATCATTGCTAGATGTCAAAGGCCTTGCAGTCTGCTTGCACAGTTCCACTTTTCTAACCTTAGGGCTAGTTCTATCCAATAGGTCAAATACAGCCTATGGGGGAGGAAGCACAACAATAAAAAGGATATGGCTGCTGTCGGAGGGTCTATTTCTGAGGTCTCCACTCTAGATAATTTGTCATGGTAGACCCAACAGGTTTAAACATTTCTAATTGTCAGTGCTTAACTTTGTTACACAAATTTATGGCTATCATTTCCTTCTGTCCCTGTCAAGTTTGTAAATTGATACCTAAGGAGATACGTTCAAAATACGCTAGAACGGCTCCCGTTGGAAATACATGCATCATTTTTTAAAATATAAATTAGCTTCATTACAACATGTCAGAGTAGATTAGTGGTAAATTGGATAACATATGACAAAAAGTAATTACATTTACTTATATTTAGAGTAGCAACATGGTGTATTGTTATTTCCAGCAATAATGTTCCTCAGTAGGAGACTTAATGACACCAACCTCTAGTTCTGGACATCTTTAGTAGCCAATATGCTATACTGTAACAAAAATGTCAGCTTTTTCTTATATACTCCATTTTCTTTTCACTTTATATCATGGCATGGTTCTCCTGTGTGGAGCTAAGCAATAAATCATACCCAATTTTCATTAGATATAATTATTTCAAGATGAATTCCAAGTACAGAGCAATCTCGGAAGCTATTTCTGCTCTTTAATGATTTGTTTACCCTTTCCTTTTATTTGCGTGAATGGCAAAATTATACATCAAATATTATTGCCGGCAGATCACCCCTTAAGGGCTATTCCACACGGGGAGATAGCGACGCGTTTGCGGTCGCGGCGACAAAGCGCCGCGACAGTCGCCGCGACCGGCGCAGGCGACAGTTTTGTATGGGCGCCTATGTAAAAACGCCTGTGCTAACCACACGAGGCGATGCGCTTTTCAACAGTCGCCTGAAAATGCCTCGCCAGGCTTTTTCAGGCGACTGTTGAAAAGCGCATCGCCTCGTGTGGTTAGCACAGGCGTTTTTACATAGGCGCCCATACAAAACTGTCGCCTGCGCCGGTCGCGGCGACTGTCGCGGCGCTTTGTCGCCGCGACCGCAAACGCGTCGCTATCTCCCCGTGTGGACTAGCCCTAAGTCTATGGTAGATGTGACATTTTGACCGCTGTTACTTTCCTCTGTAAAAAAGCAGTGATTTGTCTCAAGTTTGTCTCCTGGTTGATGAAATGCAAATCACATGAAAACACCATCACATACAATTCCTCTACAATTTTGCCTAAAAAACTATATCTGCCTAGGAACCTACATGGACCTCTGTTCCCTCAAAATTACTATATACTGTGAGGCTGCTTCATATGAAATACTAAATTTTGGTTCTATGGTTCTATAGCCACTATATGTGGCTTATTTATCCAAATTCCAATTTGTGTAGTTTTAGAGGTTTTATTTTCTACCTTGATTAAATTCACATTTTAAAAAAAAAAAACCCCAGGAATCTCTACTTATACTCTATTAAAAGATCCGACTATAAAAAGCACAAATGAATGTAAACATATTTTTTCATAGTTTTTACACTTAAAGGGGTTGTTCACCTTTGAGATAACTTTTAGGATGATGTAGAGAGTGATATTCTGAGACAATTTGTAATTTGTTTTCATTTTTTATTATTTAAGGTGTTTCAGTTATTTACCTCTTTATTCAGCAGCTCTTCAATTTGCATTGTAGGCATTCTGGTAGCTAGGGCCCAAATTACCCTAGCAAACATACACTGATGTGAATAAGAAACTGAAATATGAACAGGAGAGGCCTGAATAGAAGGATCAGTAATAAAAAGTAGCAATAACAATACATGTGTAGCCTTACAGAACATTTGTTTTTTAGAAGGGGTCAGCCCATTTGAAGCAGCATTGGAGTAAAAAGAATTAGGCAAATAACTATAAAATGATAAAAAATAGATAATGAAAATCAATTGAAAAGTTGCTTAGAATTGGCCATTCTATAACATACTAAGAGTTACATTAAAGGTGACCCACCCCTTTAATAAATATCAAATTTTTCGTGGTTCCTTATTCATCATCCACCATGCATTCCTTAATGCTTTAGTGTACGGGGGAAGGGATTGGCAGTGGGGCCCCAGAAGGAGTGTGGTGGGCCCTTGTGTAGCAGCCCCTGCAGGCCTAGTGCACCCCAGTCTGACCCTGCCTACGCCTAATCCTCCCCCCAACCCCTTCCCCCTTTGCCACATTGTTTTGCATTATTTGCAGCCGTGATCAGGGTGGGAGAGCAGCACCCAACGTTCCAGGTGGAGCTGGAACGGGACCCATTGGGTTTTTTCCCTGTAACCCACTGTCCCAATCTGACTCAGGAAAACTGAGTAATAATACTTTATTCTCCTTTGGCCCTAATTTATAAATGCAATACTACACTATATGCATATTATATATATTTTTATATCCTCTCTAATAAAACTGGTGCTCTGTTCCAAAGAAATACAAATCTAATATGTGGCCTATTATTAACTACACTTCCAGCATCCCTGAAGAAGATGCTAGATTTGTGTCAAATGTACAACATTCTGATAACCTACAGACACATTGTAGAAAGTTTTGTTATCGGGAAATGGTTAAATACTACTTCCATGGCAACTCCCCACTCCAGTAAAGGCTGTTTATATTTCTGTGCCCTTGCTTTTTGTTTCTGCACTTTCCACTAAGGTTTGTTTATTCTGCACTGCCAGATTACACACTGAATTTCCCATGCATGAGCGCACACACATTTTTATCCGATCTGAGAAATAAGAAACGCTTTATATCTGATATAAACCAGTTCACAGAAAATATTGACCTCTCATATATGGCAGATGATTAGGAAATGCATGGGCAGTAGACTTTGTAAAAAAGCGGAATTGATTAAAGCAGTGCCGACTTTAGTTGTGGTTAGGCCTGGGGCAAATAGACTTTACAGGGCTTTATTATCTATATAAAGTAGGAACGTCCAACCTGTGGCCCAGCATCCAAAGGTGGCTTAAAGTAGAAGGAAAGGTTAAAACTAAGTAAGCCTTATCAGAAAGGTCCACCTAAATATACAAGTAAACCCTCAAAGTAATGCTGCTCTGAGTCCTCTGTCAAAAGAAACACAGCATTTCTTTCCTTCTATTGTGTACACATGGGCTTCTGTATCAGATTTCCTGCCTTCAGCTTAAACATCCTTGCCCCGGGCGTGAGCATGCTCAGTTTGCTCCTCCCCCCTCCCTTCTCTGCTGTAATCTGAGCCCAGAGCTATAAGTGAGCAGGGAGAGACTCAGGCAGGAAATGATGTCACACCCAGCTAATACTGCAGCTGCTATCCTAAACAAACAAGACTTTTTACTCAGGTATGTTAAAACATTCTACAGAATAAATATAGCATTCAAGCTTGCACTTGCAGCTAATCTATTGGCAATAAAATGCCTCCGTAGCTTTCCTTCTCCTTTAAAGGTCAACAGAATGGGCAACACTGATGGATGACTGCTGCTATTATATGGCCATCTTGCTCAACTAATACCTGCTGTCTCCCTACCTACTGCTTCTCTGTGGGGCCCTGGGCAAGCGCCCCATTTGCTCCCGTCTCTGAAAAAACCTACATGGATAAATATAATTTAGTTGTGTGAATGCATTTTGAGCAGAGTTTTGTTAATCACAGAACTCAGGCCAGTGTGCAGGACCTGCTGCACAAAATATGTAAAGTATATCCCACAAAGAGCAAATGTGTTCTGTAATATTTAGTAGGATATTGATTGGCTATTGTTTCCCTTCCCAGTGGGAATACTGGAAGAAAACTTTCCTGCTTATGTCACGTGCTTTTGCACTGCAGGATAGGAATATTACTTGCGGATTTACTAATGCTTCATTCGGTGGCTTGGAATATTTATGACTGCGTGTATATGTTCTCCTTTGCTGTAACAATAATGCTGTCCTTGCTGCTTGCTGTGTTGAAACCTATACCGAGAGCTGAATTCAGCTGCAGCTGAGTAGTACAGAGGACAGGGGATTTTCACAGTTGCAGAATAATTATCTCCAGTTCACTGACTTTTGCAGTTGAAAGTAAAACCATCTACTTCTTAACCCCTCACTGCCCCCCCCCAGGCATGAAACGTTATTGTTCTTTTACTGATGGATTTTAACATTCCAGGGAATGCACATGAGCTATTCTGTTGCACATATATCATAATAAGCTTCAGAGTTATGTGTAAACAAGTTGAGGTTCCCACTCAGACTAATGGAGCCCACTAAGTTATTTCTCAGCACCAAACCTAGTGGGACAGATCTCTTGCCATTGATATCAGTGTGTATTGTATAACTCTACTCTGAGCATTTTACACGTGACTATAACATACAAACAAGCTATTCCCACTGATGTTAATGGGGAATGGCAGCCAATTTGCGGTATTTTAGTTTGCGTTTTGAGCACAGGAAAAAAGTTGTGAGCAGTCTGTGCCAAATTACCATAAGCCTTTAGCAAATCTGGAATAGTTGGGTTTTCGCCTTACAGCCCCTAGAAGTTATACCGTCAAGATTATTTTTTATTTTTTCACTTTGGGAAATGTTCAGTTTCAAAAGGCATTACCATTATCTGCTTTGTATGAGAGGTTAAAAGGGTCACTAATAATGTGATTGCTGGTGAGCCAGTAAATAATAGCAAGGCTATTGTGCGTTATCTCTGGAGACTGAAATGAATATGCCCTGCATATGAGCATACTCTTATAAGACTTGAGGGGAAGCCAGTCATGCGCTAAGAGATTAGGTAGGGTTGAAAAACTCCATCACAAACCAAATATTTCTACTTTGCTGCCAATTGTCTGGCTGCTTTGTTTTAAAGGGATAGTATCTTAAAAAATAGACTTAATTACCTGAAAATGCCCAAAGGGCAAGTTAAGCTTACCCATCCTCCATCCTATAATTCTCATCCTAAACAGAGATTCATTTTAAGACCTTGTCTTGTCTGGGACCTCTAAACCCTGCAACATTTTGAACATTCTTTGATTTTTTTCATGTTCTGGGTATTTTATTTATTGTTCATTTCAGCTGGGCACTTCAAAATGATATATTATCCTTCCCCTTGGGCTGTTAGGACGCCACCAACTTGAGAGCTATGGGTGATGATAGGGAAGGATACGCCAGACATACAGGAAGACATAAGCTTAAACAATTACTGAAATCATTATATTATACAGGGTCAGACTGGACTGGTGGGACACTGGAAAAAAAAACAGTGGGCCCTGCCTACCCAGACCCAATTGCCACCAGCCCTCCTCTTATCACTCATCCGCTGCTGTCCCTTCCCTGATTGCAGCAAAAGTAAGTATAAGGTGTGGGGGAGAGCGAAGGGGCTGGAGGTGGGTGAGTGGGGTGGGGCCCCTGAGAGGGGTGTGGGGACCCCTTGGGTAGTAGTACCAGTGGGCCTCACATAACCCAGTCTGACCTTGATATAACAATTATTAGAATTATTATTATTATTATTAGAAAAATAAAGAAATATAAAGTATACATATATTTGTATTGCTATATATTATATTAGCCCTTTAAAGGGGTGCTTCACCTTTAAGATAACCTATAGAATGTCCAGTTATAAGCAATTTGGTCTTCATTATTTATTTTTTTATAGTTTTTCTTGTGACATTTCCAGCTTTCAGATGGGGGTCACTGGCCCCATATAAAAACAAATGCCCTGTAAGGCTACGAATGTACTGTTATTGCTTTTTATTACTCCTCTTTCTATTTATACACTGAGTTCACAGGCGCCATCTTCAACTGCTTTGGTAATCTTCGGAATAAGACTGGTGGCTCTGCAATTTGCGTGAGTTTTGGCGCACGTGTAGTTGTCGCAAAACAGAAAATTGCTCCAACTGCGCATGCGCTGCCACGCCGGTCTCATTCTGAAGATTTCTGAAGAGAAGAATCTGCCTGAATCTGCATGGAGGGGTAAGTAAAGAGTTAGGGGCATTTGCACAGGGTAACATTTAGGCTGGTGGGAGGAGGAGGGGTCTATGTAGGGTAGGGGGCAAGGTTTTTTTAACGTTCGGGTTGAATTCTCCTTTAAGTCATCACAAATAATAAAATTAAAGTGCTAAACAGCTTTGAAGTATAAATAAAAATTAGAAGGCATTTGTTCAGTTAATAGAACAATACACGAGTAAAGTTTACACTCACATGCACAAATGCAACTGGCACAGAGAGACACCCTTTTCCTGAATGAAATGAATTGTGTGAACCAGACGGCTCAATAAAGTCTGCTCCATTTGTATAAATACTAATACATAGAGGGTAAATGTTCTGTGCTCACAGCAGGCTATGTCTCTCGTCGGTTTCAGTCTAATTAAGAGTAAATTAAGGAAACAGATCCCCATATTTTAAACTCTATAGTACCTGCCCATAATGATGATAATACTAATAATTCCATAGAACGACATAATTGTGTGTGCAAAGGTAGAAAGTGCAAGGAGCAGGTCAAGATGATGAAGCTTCCTGAACATATCTGGTTACACCAGGCATCTTATTACCGCAGAGCTGGATATTACCAGTAATGATTAGATGAAGATGGGAGATGCTGATAGTGTAGAAATGCACTGTAGATTCTGATGACCAGATGCATTTTTAGAAATGGAGCTTCTCTTGGAAAGAAGCGTAAGAATAATCTTGCAGAAAGCGTGGACCATCACATTTGAGCTTCTATAACAAGTCAACGGATTTGTAAAAGCAGCATCTCAATAAATGTTTTTTTCCCCTTGTATAACTCCATTATAGCCTTAAAAATGAATGTACATTGTTGAGTTTATTATTCTTTCCACCTCCCAAAGATCAGCAAGACCGACGCAATAGATGGCTGCACTGAAGTTTTATTATAAGGGGTTGTTCACCTTTAAATTAACTTTGTGTATGATGTAGAGACAATTTGCAATTGGTTTTCATTTTTTATTACTTGAGTATTTTGCATTATTTAGCTTTTCATTCAGGAGCTTTTCAGTTTCAGCAATCTGGTGGTTAGGCTCCAAATTACCCTAATAATAATGCACTGATATGAATAAGAGAATGGAATATGAATAGAAAGATGAATAATAAAAAGTGGTACTAACAATAAATGTGTAACCTTACAGGGCATACGTTTTAGATGGGGTCAGTGACCCCCATTTCAAAGCTTGAAAGAGTAAGAAGATGGCGGCAAATAATGAAAAGACTACAAAAATTAAATAATGAAGACCAATTGAAAAGCTGCGTAGAACTGGCCGTTCTATAACATATTAAAAGTTAACTTAAAGGTGAACCACCCCTTTAAACTATATAGTTTTTTTTTGTTCTTTAGGACTATGACAGCCCCCAAACTGTGATTTTTATTTTGCATTGAAATCAGTCAGGAATGTTAGCCTAAGCTCCTCTTTACCTACTTAACCTTGTCTGAAAGTGGATGCCCTGAAGTCTCGCAGAATACAGGGCAGTATGAGATGGTTTATAAGTTTTCTATACGCCACTTGATTTTAAGCTGACATTTATCCCTGTGTGAATTATGCTGTATTAACTTTACTCCTGTCACTTTGCTGATTTTGTCCTGTGACCTTGATTATGAGGTTTAATATAGGCACAGCTGAATGAAGCTTTATCTGAACACAATTCGAAATAACCCAAAAAAAAAAAAAGATAAAATATGGGCGTTGAGGGCTATTATTTTGTAGGGTTTATAGAGCAAAATACTTAGTAGATCTTTAGCCCAGTTGTTCATATTTGGAATCCTTTAGCTGTAAATAATTCATTATGTTACACATTCAGTATAGAGTTTGCCCAATAAAACTATAAAACATTTGTGCTACAAATGAGTAAAATGTTTGTTTCTGTTCATCTCTGCAAAACAGAACCTGGGTCAGGTCTCTGCATTCAGCACATATTTTTACAACAATGGCTGCTTATGTTGAAGATGTGTATGGGTGGCCTTCATACAACTATGCTTGGTACAATCTGTTTTCTGCACTAGTGTTTTCTATAAGCATCTAGTTTTCATAGAGCGTTTTTATTAGGTAAGACATTTGGACTGGGCCATGACATTGGATAATTATATTTTTAATGGAGAACACTTCTGACATTTATGGAGAATCTTTTTGCCAGTTTCTTATGTTTAATTTCCAGGTCTAAGGTAAAACACTATGCTTCTATGGTAGGGGTTTAGGAGACACTTTTCTTCCTTAAATAGTGACCCAATTTGCTGTACATTCCATACATTTTTCAGTGAAGAGGGGCTGTACTTACTCTTACTCATTTTGTGCAACATGTCAGACTCCATAGAGTTATGCTCACTGCAACACAACTTAAAATGCCCTATGCCTTAATTTTTCCTGGGATGAACCAATTAAGCTCAGTATATCTAGTATCTACTTTTTTCCCCATAACAATCATTCATTTACTGGTGAGTGGGCCATCTGATTGGATGCAATGGTTTTCTAGAACGGGACATTACCCTAAATATCTCTCTGGAATCATGGCCACCAGCATCCGTATCCCATAACAAGACACACAAAAGGGCTTGGCATGGTATTCCTTTCTCTTGAACATTTGGGAAGTGTTGAAACATGACTGATAATAGGGACAACTGTCTATGTTTTCTCATAGTCTGTACAAAGGGCTGCATAGTTATCCCTCTAGACTGCAGGTGGCTGTACATGGCCAGATTAAACCTGCCAATTCAAGTTCTTTAGACTGAGTCGGCAGTTTATCTGCTCATGTATAAAGTCCCCCAACATGGATACCCGACAGATATCTGGCCAAACATTGCCCAGCTGTTGATTGGGTAGATTTGATTTTAACATTAGATCAAGGACCACATTGGCTCGTTGACGTGGTCCTTGCCAGATTGTTTGGCCCTATATTATATAGTGAATAAAATACCCCCTCTTGTAAATTATAAGGATACTAGACATTAAGCCCGTTAAATTAACGGGCGCTAGAGGTCCGTGGGGCACATGCGCAGTAGCGCAATCCCACGGACACAGGGACTGGACACAGAGACACTTAAACTTTATTATATAGGATTATAAATTACTGAGGAGTTTCATGACCATATAAAAATACGAGGCTGAAGGTCATGTAACTCCGAGGTAACTTATAATATCCTAATTTTGCAACTGGGGGTACTTTATTTATTATAATACACAAATTTCAGTGAGTCATGTGACAGAAATGACACCAGAACTCACTGTTATAAGGATATAATTTACAAGATATTCATGGCTTTTGTGTATTATATACATATAATACACAAAAGCCATGAATATCCTGTAAATTATATCCTTATAAACGGTGAGTTCTGATGTCATCAGTTATAAACGGTGAGTTCTGATGTCATTTCTGTCACATGACTCATTGAAATTTGTGTATTATAATAAATAAAGTACCCCCAGTTGCAAAATATGAGGATATTAGAAGTTACCTCGGAGTTCCATGACCTGTATAAAAACACTCGGCCTTCGGCCTCGTGGTTTTATATGGTCATGAAACTCCTCGGTAACTTATAATATCCTTATATTTTACAAGAGGGGGTAGTTTATTCACTATATAATGTATAGCCACCTTAAGTTCATATCTGCATGAAGGAATATTTTTAGATATTGTTTTTTTTTAACAAAGGAAAACAAAAAAAAAAGTACTGTTACAAGCATTGACTTTTCATCTTCATGTTTTCATGTTCACATGTTCACAAGTTTTATTGCAGTGCCCTTGTTATAATACAATCAAAAGCCCTGTTAATAACCCATACACCTCAGACACAGATGACAAATAGTGGAGTGATTTTGAATGTGAGCTATGTTCTGCTTAGATGTCCATCCATCTTCTGATACAAAGAGGCAGCAATAAATAAATACAATGCAGAGTGCTCTGTGCTTGCTTAGGTCTTGGCAAATAACCATTTGTCACTATATCAGACTTCAAGGAGACTATTCATTGCCACGTAAGAACATTACAAGTTATCCAGTGTTCCCCGGCGTCATGTAAGGTTACATGATTGGAGGAAAATAGCAGAATTAATGAAAATAGCTGTTTTCCTTAAGCCTTTTACAGAAATGGAAACATGTGCACCACGGAGCTCAAATTAAATGAACAGAATGGTGATCACTTACACACTTTAATAAGTAAACACAATGTTACTTGAACGTATTGATACTTTGCTTTTGTAATTATATAGAAACCCAATCCAAAGGCACTGTAGAACATCTGTAGGATATAATAACCTTTTCATCCTTAAATATCCCTGTTAGACTTTTTGCTGTGCTACACAAAAGTAGTCTAGGCACAGAGCCAGCCGGAGCTTGTTTACAAACCTGTGGCCATTTTGGGTACAAAAGTGTCACTAGGGCACAAGGTGACTTGCATGAGTAATGGCAGGAAAATACCAATATTAGCCTGCTAAGGAGACCTTTGCAAATAAATAATAAATATAGCTTTGAAGCTGGGTTTAAAGTGAGGGCAGCAGTACTGTACATTACAATCTAATATCAGGGCTCATAGAATCGAAAGAAAAATGTTGGTGACATTTTATTGCAGACAGCTCAAATTATTGGAACAGCAGAAGCTGAAGAGGATCTGATGTTTTTCTATGCTTCCTAATACACTGCATTGCCAGATATGGTACATTGGCATATTAGAGTTTCAAACATGACAGATCCACAAGCCTATTGATATCCATAGTACAGTACATGGAAATTGCTTGACGTCAGTTTACTATACCTGTACCAAAATCATACAATCTTATTGGTAAGTGCATGGCCAGCTTCAGTCACCAAAAATCTTGACCCCCCCTTTGGCTTCGGCCACCTAAGAAAGTGTCAATTGAAAAACTTTAGCTTTTGGCAACATTTACCTGCTAAAGTGTTAATCCTGTTTTTTGTTTATCCAGAAAGCTCCAGATTCTGGATAGACCTCAAATAATCCAAAAATTTATTTTTTTAAACCAGCTTGATGGTTTGATTTAATGTTTAAATGATTTTCTGGTAGACTTAGGGTATGAAGATCCAAATTAAGAATAGATCCGTAATCCGGAAAACCCTAGGTCCTGAGCGTCTGGATAACAGGTCCCATACCTGTACCACCAGACAAGGTCATCTCACTTTTTGTTGTCAGATTTGCCTGTTAGGTCTTTGCCATACATATATAAATAATATAACATTGTGATATCATTTCTGCTGTTCAGACAGGCAAAAAGTATTTGGAAATGGTGTGGTATAGCCAGAGGACTCAAAATGGTATCTATGGTCAAAATATTTCAAATAGAATCCTCCTATTATTGAATCAAAGGCAGTTATCAAATAACGTTTTACAGAAAAAGCAAGAAGCAGTCTATTTATGATTGGGGTTCCCTTTGCTGGTCACTTTTCATTGCTGATAAATGTGGTATGACTGCTCCTGTTTAAACCATTCTGTTAAAATAAGTTATTTGTCTTAATTATGAAATGTGCATATATTTTCTCTCTCTGACCACTATTTTCTGCTCCAGGATGCAGAGAAGAAATTAATCATTCACCAGCTCCTGAGTAGATTTACAGCGACAAGTTAATTGAACAATTTTGGTAAACAAATAAAAATCCTTTCTTGTGTGACTATCACCTGTTGGGAGAACCTTTCTGAATGGTGCTGTGAATTGGATCTTTCATTGATATACTAGCACTTTGTGTATTTTTGGAAAATGAAAATGAATCAATTTTATTGTCTTTTTTTTTTTTAAATGGATTGCAGCACTTCAATTAATTCAGCAGAATATTCGACTTTGTATGTTTAATGCTATTAATTCTTTGTGTATAATTCTATGCTTGTATGAGAAGCTGTACAATTGATGTATTTGTACTTCATTAGTAAGCTGGCCATTCCTCCCTAGATATGGCTGGACTGTATGGTTTAATATAGACCTTACTGCCTGACCATCTGGGCTTGTATGGGCCCACATGAAAGACTGTCTTGTGGGTGACAAAGATCCCTGTCTACCATCACCTTAAAGTGCTATCAGCTTTCCCATATTTGATTACAGATGTACAAAAAGTCATAGCAAACCTTTTTCTTCTAACCAAGTATAGCAGTGATCACCCACTAGTGGCTCATGAGCAACCCGTTGCTCTCCAACCCATTGACTGTTGCTCCCAGTGTCCTCAAAGCAGGTGCTTAATTTTGAATTCCTGGCTTGGAGGCAAGTTTTGGTTGTATAAAACCAGGTGTATTGTCAAACAGAGCCTCCATTAGACTGCCTGTCCAAAAGGGGCTACCAAATAGCCAATCGAAGCCCAAATTTGGGCATTCCTGTGTTGCTCCCCAACTCTTTTTATAATTGAATGTGAAAGAGAAGGTTGTTCTCTTGGATCGCATTGTCCTTGGCTTCACTTATCACTACCATATGTCTTCTGCTATTATTCTGCAATTTGTTGGGTCAATTTTTCTTTAATATCCTGCCATGTCCTCTTTAGACTTCCCTATGCTTGTACATAGAGACTTCTGAGTAAATTAACTCCAGTAATGAACACTTGTCCTTTTTGGGCCAGTCACACATAAAGGTATCTGCAGAGACATGTAGTTCACTACGTCCCTTTTTCTCCATTATCTTACAAGATACACAAAGATTAATATGATTTTTCCACAGAAAAGCAATGCTGCTTACAATTAATTACACTGAGCTATAAGAGATGCTTGGACACATTAGCCTGCCTCCAGTCATGCCTTTAACAGCGGCTGAAAGGCAAGTAGATCCTTTCTCTTCATCCTAGTGAGTGGCGGCTAAATGTCACAATGTCACACGGAAACCTTTGTCCTTATAGTTCTCTTGGCTATTCCTGCAGCAATCACACATATGGAGGCGTAATGCACTCACTGCAAACCACTTTGAGTGTATATGTTCTTTTAATGCATGTTCAAATAATAGCTGAATGTCCTGTAAAGTTAGAATCTCAATGATAAAACATCTGCTTTTTAAGAAAAAGAATGGAGAGGCAGGCTGAATACACCAACATATCCAAGCACAAAGGTGCTTTATGAATAAATCAACACTACTCTACTAAACTTTCTTCATTTTTTTCAGGTCCTAATCCTGCCCCATAATATGCAAACAGTTTTGTGTAGCCTGTGGTAGTCCATATGACACCAAAGAGTGTAGCCAGATGGAAAAACCAAGGAAAAGCAGGATTTCAGTTTAGAAATATTACTCCTAGTTATACCATTGTGGAAATTTTTCTTAGCACTGGGCTGGGGCAGTGTAGTCTGTGGTGCGTTGAATTGTGTTCTTATTGTTGATGCTACACAATTCTAATGTATCTCTTGCACTAATGATTAACTGCTTCTCACTGACTAAAATTAAGGCCTGGCAATTCACACCCTTAATCAGTTTAACACATCTGAGTAAGTCACATTTTGCAAATCATCTCCATTTTTGCTAAAGTTACAGTTTCATAGTCATTTTTTTTCCTGGCCATCTATATGCTACAGAACTGCAAGTTCCGACATATTTTCCTTAGCTGAATGTTGGCAGAATTGTAGGATACACTGTTCTGCAAAACTATAAGTGTTGCAAATGTCTGTTTCGCCGTATGATGATGATGATCACTAACCTCCAGTGACATTGGATCATGCCCTAAAGTCAATGGGATTTATCATTAATGATTTAGACTGATAGGAGGGCTTTGGTGGGTGTTAAAGAGGATTATGGTACGAAGAAGGAATCTTGAACTCTCCAGGTCAAGGCAGAATAATGATTCAAGGTTACCCTGCATCAGGAATGTCCTAGTTCATATATATTTTCATATATTAGCCTTTAGGCTTTACAGTTCCTTTGTAATTATTATTTAGCATTAGAAATTAGAAACCAACGGTATTATCAGACGTTGCCTGTAAACTGGACTATGTGGTAAAGTGACCAATTATTTAGTTTGCTTATGCCTGTGCGAAGCAACTCTGGTTGGATGCCAGTAGCTGGATTTAATGTGCACAGCTGATGAGTTACACAAGGCTTTTAAACCACAGGATCCTGACCTCTGCTTTCAGTAATTAACAGTCTGGGACTTGTATAGAACAATACAAAAATATTAACAAGAATTGAATGTCTTATTTAAAGAAAAGAAAGGGAGGCAAAGTTATGTGGATGTTTTACTCATCATCTTTGAGTGATTTACAGAAGTATATGTTTATTTGAAAGTATCTAGTTAGTAGAAAGAAATGTGAGTGGATGGCAATCTGATGAAGAATTATTAAAAGAGAAACTTTTGTGTCTGTCTTTCCTTTTCTTTCTCAAACAGCATTATTTTACTTAATTGAGATTTCCTGGAGGCTGAATGTTACCTTAGAAAGGCCACTAAAGCTTCATACTTTCCTGTTGAATTATGCTCAGTAGAGAGGAATATTGTGTTGTTGATGTAATTTTATAATATTATTTCATGGGCTTATGAAGTTGCCTCATTTATGACATGTTAATGCCCTGTTCTATGGATCCTGCTCCTAGTAATGGTATACAATGCCCACTGGACTATGCCCTTTGTCCTTTTGTCTGTTGGGCTGTGACACAAAAGGAAGCCTATGGGATGTGATAAGCAAGATTGTGGCCAACCAGCCAGGGACAGCCCAAACTTGGGCTATTGCCTGCTGACTGGACCATTTCTCAATCAGTCTGCAAGGCGTTTATGGGACCAAAATGGCAGCTGTCCCACTTGATATCTGGTCAGGGCTCTGGGATCACATAAGGTCCTTTCTTGAAACTAGGGTAATAAATAATTATACAGTCACCTTAAAATATTTGCTTATCAAAAACAACAAATTACGGTATGGATTCCTTTAAAAGAACAGTTGGATATCCATGTGTATCTTTTGTGTCTGCAGTGTAAAATATATGCTGCAACAAAGACTGGCTTTTTTTAATCTATTTACTCAAGTGTTGCTCTGTATTTACCTTCTACCTGTCTGCCCAAACATTGTACTGATCCAGTCTAAGCAATACAATCACATGGCTGTATTTGCCCAATTGTGGCTAGCATTATCCCATCACATATATGAAGTTTGGTGTCCAAGACTTAGAGAAATGTGTCACAGGGGGGTGGCATGAAACAGTCATTTTGTCAATGGCCCAGCTATTAATGTGATATCAGCTTGTTCATGTATCATCACTTCCAATGTTAAGGATGCCACAGTTGCAGCTTACCAAATGTATCACATCCTTCCATGTTGCCCTTTGGCTGCTGAGGAGACTCTTCTGTTTATGCCTGTATGTCACCCACCCACCTAATAAGAATCAGGGGGGATCTGTGTCTCTAAGCATTGGGCACTGTATTTATTTTTGTCAGTTATTGCAACATTTTCTTTGTCTGCCCTGTTTGTACTATTCATTTATACAAACAATGTCCATAGCGGAGTATACTAGTAGCATTTTATAAAGATATACATACATACCTCTCTGTGCAATATTTAGCTGAGCATCATAATTATATATAAGACCAACACAGTATGGGCAAATGGGGTAATGGGTAATATCTAACCTGTATCTTGTTAATATACTTCCAAATTACTGACTTTAAAATGTGATGCATACTATACAAATTTTTGTGATTGATTAGCTAAATAAATAGGGTTCAATAAGTGCACTGGAAGGAAGCCAAATGCTACTCAGAATTCAATAACAGCTTGCTTGTAACAAATGGAATTTCTGCCAGGGCTATAAAGACACTAATGTAACCTGGGTCTGTAATTTCAGTGGACTAAGTGAAGTGACAGAGTGTCTGTGTGATGTACTTTAGACCAAGATTAGTAGAGCATATTTTCCCATTATCATTTGGATTGCTTTCTCTGTAATTTTGTGTACATTATCTTGATTTTCTAGCGTAGGCATGTCCAACATATGGCTCTGTAGTTGTTGCGGAATGATAAAGCTTATCCAGGAGACTTTCTCTGGGTGTTTGGTGTCACGTATGGTATGATTCAATGTGCGGCCTAACATAGTCTCCATCTGTGGGCCCCCAGAATGACTATTTTGAATGATTACATCCACTGCTCATAGCTTCAACTTGTCTATCCGTGTATTTGCTAATTTTGTGCATGGTTCAGTTGTGCTTATGAATGGAACACTTGGGTTTGTCAAATGATACACGAGCTTACCTTGTATATGTTAAGCATCAGTACAATATAAAGACTATTGCAACATGTTCACGTGCATTTATGAGGTGCCAACATATTCTGTAGTGCTGTACAATACATACAGTAGGTAAAAAGGATCCTGCTTGTTACAGTTTACAATCTGAAAGGAGAAGGGGTAGAGAACTTGTTTTGGATATATCATTTAATATCTGTATCAAGTAAGCCGTTCATGGTTAGTGGCTTCTCTGTACTCCATACTGCATTGTGAATTATTATCTTTCTCTGATATAGTTTTAACATTGCATTTCAGAAGTCATTGTGAAAGTTTAGAGAAATCGTGCTTTCTCTGTCCCTGAGCTGATTACACTTATGTACTTCAAAGCCCAAACATTCCCATATATTCATCAGTGAGTGGCAATCTCCTAGGAATGAGAGTGTTCGCTAGAGACAGAGGCGCCGTTGGGATTTGTTGCGTCTGCAGTTCCCCCGGGACCACTCGTGCTTGTTCTCTCTGGTTGTCAGGTGCTTAAGGTTGCCGTGGACACTAGGTTACAGAAGCGTTGCCCTCCTCTCTGCTGTTCTCATAACAGATAAAAAAGCCCTCTTGTGAGGACAACTTCTATACTATTCACTTTTATTCAGTATGCTCCTTTATTCAATCCTGTCAACAGGACTGGAACAGTAAAACATCATGTCTTTATCTTGCTTCTCTCCATATCTTTATTTGCTTTTAACATATTCCATATCTGCCACTGTTTTCAGTCCAAAATGACCTTTGTCATTCAGCTATTTAAAAATAAACTAGCAAAAGTAGTGCCTAGTGGGCAGTCATGGATTTTGTTTGCCAGTTTAAATATATAAATAGAAAAAAAGCTCTCAATAAAACATAACAGTGAAATTGCAACTGGCTGCAAAAAGAAAGCAGGACTTACAATGTATGCTCAATGGTTGTTGTGGGCGGATGGGTTCACTAAGGTATAATATCCCTCCATAGATGGTTATATATGTTAAAACAAAGTCAACTTTTACGTGCAAAATGGCGGCAAACTCTTCTGTTGACTCGTGTTTTAATATATGTAAGGATGCCACATGCTTGAAGGTATATTTTAAGTAAATAAGAAAATAACATATATAAGATGCATGCTACAAGAGCCACCTGACTTGCTCTCCTTTTACTGAGCTAATATCATGCTACAGCACTAGATAATTTGGTTTCTTTGATATTCCTACAGCATATTGTCCAAAATTCAGTTTTTCCCCACTGTTTTTTTTCCTTGGAGAATCGTCACCAACCATGGAATTTTATTTTTGAAAGTACAGTATATAGCTGAAATATTCAAAAATCGTCTAGAGGTACATCTAGGGAACTGAACTTGGTTAATAGAAGTTAAACAGCAGGATGGCCTATTCTAGATTTTTTTTGGGGGGGAGGGGAGCAAAGAACACAAAAAAAGTTGTTTAGATACTTAAAATAAAACTGTTGGCTTTAACATGATTCTTTCTAATTCAATCTTCCTAGTCTGTTTTCAAATAATCCCTTTGACCCTAGATATTGAGGAGTCAATTATAGCTCTAAGTGGAAGATAATATCATTGCTGCTTAGGGAGACTATCTGTCATTATTTTCTATGTTTCGATTTTTTCCCCATTTGCTTATGCCCAAAGGTGGAGGATGGTTTGAAATATTTCCTTGAATAGACCTTAGAATTACCATATTGTGTTTTGTTGTAATTAAAGAGAGATGAGAGAAGAATGCAACTAATCCATAGTAAGCTTTTTGCATGTCTAAAGCATTTTCTAGATATGTAGAAGAGCTGTTAGTCCTCTGCTCTAATGAAGGCTGACATAATTGGATCAGATCAATCTTTCCTCTAGCAGCGCACTCATGTACATGCATTCTACTTCCGAGGCCAGTCCACACAACAAATTGTATTAAAAAAAGAAATAAAAGGGAATGTTGGATCTGATATACTGCAAATGTGGACAACCTGAGATGTTTTGAGGGTTTTTTCTTTTGACCGCAGTTAGTTCAATTTATTTTCAAAACCTTAAACATAGGGTCTCATTTATTAAACCTCAAATTTATCTGGTGGAGTTTTTAAAGGGGAAAACTCGAATTTTTCAAGGGAAAAAATACCTAGAATTTTTAGAGATTTATTATAGCCCAAAGCTGCTAAAAAAACAGTATCTGAAAGTACTTCCATCTCAAATCTGTCAAGGTCATGAAGAAATCAATGGCAGATGTCCCTGAAGTTGTTTCTTGACATTGTGATCTGCCCTGGATAATCTGATAAAGTCAGTGGTTTTTTGTCCTATAGTCTGAAAAAGTTGATTTTTCGCATCGATAATCCGATAAAGTCAAGGTTTCTGATCGTATAATTCGAATTGACGCTCAATTTTTTGACATTTTTTCACTCTGACTTTTTGAAGAATTATTGATACATGAGTTCAATTCATGGATGGGAGCTTGGTTGACTTTTGTTTTAATAAAAACTGAGATAAACTAGCGTTTTAGCAAATAACCCCCATAGTGTCACATAGGGCAACCCAACCAATGTCCGGTATATCAGATATCATGGCTAAATATGTCACTTAAAGATGTGAGGTTGAAATATTATTACTGTAAGATTTAGTTAGATTTGTTGCCAGCTGACTGATATATATATATATATATATATATATATATATATATATTATATATATATATATATATATATATATATATATATATATATATATATATTATATATACTTATGATATACTGATAATTCTAATGTTATAAATTCATATGAAATGGAGCAAGTCAGAACGGTTCTTTCAATCACATTTTTAAAATCACAAAGGAAAGTATGTTTGCTCTTCCAGAAAACTGGATTCAAACAGTAATAGTCAAATCCACTGGAAACAAAATTGATGACTTTGCTCAGACTTTTCATTATTTTAGGGTCTCAGATTCCGAATCCCTTTTAATTGAGATCTTTCACATTAGCACAAAGATCAAATGATTAGGAATCCCACATCATTTGCGGTTCCTTCTTTCATAAATGTGCCCCTTAAAGGCTGATAAATAAAAAAAAAATTTAAATTCAGTTTTAAAAAATGCAATCGCGGAAAAAAAATGACGAGTCTTTCACAATCACAATTTTTTTTTACAATAGTTTATTTGCGAAAGAACTAAAATCTGTAAAAGCTGACCATGTTAATCTGCAGGAAGATTGCAACAAAAAATCACATGCTTTCACTCATTTTTACAAATGTGACATTTTAAAAGAAGAATCAAAAATAAAATGTAATTAATGTTGGATTGACACCTCCATGCGACTTCTATAGAAGATCCCCCAGTTTTAGCTGTCAATTTTTTTCCTTTTCACAAGGGATAAATCTTGACAATTCTTGTTTTGAAAACTAGAATTAAAAAAATATTTACTTTGTGTTGCTGTGATTTTCTTGAATCATGGGAATATGTTATATCTTTGTGTTGTAAAATGGGCTCATTAAGTGCATTTACACGAGGTTCGTGAGCTATAAAAATCTCCCCAATAAGGAATTTATACTTAATTGGGAGCAGTCAGGAAATGTATTTATTTATAGAAACCCCCTTAGCCCACGTTAGTGTAAGTACAAGCTATATAGTACAAGTTGGTGACACTCTACAGCACATGTGTGAGCTGATTCATTTTATTGCTCAGTGGAACATGTTCAAGTATGAAAGAAACACTACAGGCTCTTTTTCCCGACAGTATGTTGTTTCATTCAAGGATGAATAAATGTTAATGTACTCTGTCTGTTACAGTAGGGAAGTTGCACGGATTATAAAAATAGCTTAAGCAATTTATTTACAGGTCGGAGTTTGCTATTTATTCAGCATTGTTTCCAGGAATGACTGACTTTACCTAATCGAGTATAGCTATGTTACCAGGAGATGCGGGGGAACCAACACTGGTAAAGTTATATATCTTATGATGTTTCTTGTGCTACAACAGTCCACTGAATAAGTATACTTGTTAAAGCATTGCTCACAGGTTTGCGCTTTATTTGTTTCTGAAGTAGTGCTTCTCTGACAATATCCTAAAGTACAATATAAAAAACCTTACAGGTTAGCTACAGTACTTTGATTTCTTATACTTCATAAAACTGGGGTTGCAACTATGGTTTTTTTTTTTATTTATTATTTGCATACCTCCCAACTGTCCTGTTCTTTGCAAAACATTCCCAATTTTGTCCAGAGTTTCTGTTTGATCTCCTGCACTGATGCCAGAAAAAGATACAAAGTTTCCCAAACTTAATTAAACAAGAGGCTTTTTGGCAGAGAGCCTAGAATATTCAGCATCTGCACTTAGATACATTTGTAGCAATTTAAGATAAGCAAAGATACAATTCTAACTATTTAATTTAAGCAAGTCTCCTGGGAGAACTGAGACTAGCAGTTTAATAGATAATTCACCTAAATTAGCAAAACTGTAATAACACATAATGCCTGACCCTAAAACCCCCACAAAGGTGTTTAAAGTTTCCAAACCCTGGTAAATTTTTTAAAATGGACATGGTATTTAGGGTGTGCGGTCACAAAATGGGTGTGTTCAAAAAATGATTTTGCCTCTTTATAAATTTCAAATCCTGGGACTAGTCCAATTGACATCTTGTAGCCAGGAAGGATTTTTTCCGCCCTCTGAGGCAAATTGGAGTGGCTTCAAATGGTGTTTTTTGCTTTTCTCTGGATCAACTCGCAGTTAGGCAGGTTAAAATAGAGTTCAAATGTGTGTCTTTTTTTCAACCTAATTTTACTATGTATGTTAAATGTTGGGAGATTTGTATTTGTTTTTTATATTGCACCAAGTGTTCTTGAGTCCCTGCCCTAGTGAAGCTTACACTCTAATGTGCCTGTCACATTCACACACACCAGAGTCAATTTCCATTAGGGACCATTTAACCTGCCTGTACATTTTTGAAGTGTGGGAGATAATCAAGGTTACTCAGCTAAACATGAAGAGAAACATTCCAACTCTTTGCAGACAGTTCCTACACTGGCACTGGCCAGATGCTGTATTTTTTGGCACTTCACTTGTCCTTCAGGGGTTCCTGTTCATGTGAGGGCCAATAGACATTTCTATCAACAAAGGTGATTTGTGTGTGCATGTGCCCACTAGGATCATAGATCTCTTTTGTCAATGCTCCATGTAGCCCTGCAAGAATTTTTGCTTCTTGTAAATGTTGTCTACCCTCAAAGGAGAATTCAACCCCTTGGCGCAAAAACCCTCCCCTGAATAGGCCCCCCTCCTTCCTCCCCCGGCCTACCTCTCCCCCCCTGGGCAAATGCCCCTAACTTGTTACTTACCCCACCTTCTAGGTCCATTCCAGCGGAACGCTCTTCTTCCTGTATTCCCCCATGTTTGGTTGCTCATGCGGAATAGGAGGCATTTACCGGTAAGGATCTACTGCGCATGCGCCCAAAAGTCACGAAGTTTCTGAAAAAAGAAATCGGAAACTTTGTGACTTTCGGGCGCATACGCAGTCGGAGGCATTTGCCGGTACAGAGCTACTGTGCATGCGCCCAAAAGTCACAAAGTTTCCGATTTCTTTTTTCGGAAACTTTGTGACTTTCGGTGCATGCGCAGTAGATCCTTCTACTGCGCATGCGCCACCAAACGCCGTGGAACACAGGAAAAAGAGCACTCGGGATAAGATGGCTGCCGTGAACTCCGCTGGAGAGGACCTAAAAGGAGGGGTAAGTAACAAGTTAGGGGAATTTGCCTGGAGGGGGAGGTAGGCTGAGGGGAGGAGGGAGGGGCGCTTACGCAAGGGAGGGGGAGGGATTTTTGCGCCTAGGGGTTGAATTCTCCTTTAAGTCCTGCCACTGAATTGGCGCTGGCATATAAAGCAAATTTTAAGATGAATTTAGGAAGTGCAGATTAGAGACCAGTAATGAATAGGAAGTTGAATAAATGATATCAAGACAAGGAATTTTGCTAGTGGGGGAATTCAACCACTTTGGTCAGTTAAACAATGGGAAACATCAGGTAATTCATCCTATTTGTTATTCTGACCATCATAATTGATACAAAAAAAATTGTCTGTATGAAATAATCTAGCACTGTTGATAAAGGGCCATTGTTTGGCTTGAAATGTTGTATCTGTCCAGATTATGAAGCCAAAAAGTAACAAATAAAGGCTTTTAATTCTATCCCTGGATGGTACTGTCTGCTACATTTCTTGGATATTTAAAGTCGGTTGGAGTGGGCACCGATTGGTGTGCACCTGACTAATTCAGATTGAAAAACATGGTGAGTGCTGGCTAAATGCCTTTCTAGAAAAGTTCTTATATCAAAGTGTATATGGAATGACTGCTTGTCCATTTCATAGGCTTCTGTTTCACAGTGATGCTTTGTGCCTGCAGAAGCAGAATTGACAGGTGTTACTGTTAACCACTGTTGAGAATCCTTGCAGTGCGTTATAATAATTATGGATTACTCTGGGGAATTAGAGAGAAAAAAATCATTTATTTCTAAATCTCACCTTATGGGTTGTCTAAATCCTTTTTATATAGTAGAGTTTCTGTTGGCATTGATACAGAGTATGGATTTATTGAAGCATGAAGATAAAGCTATGATCCCTCACCTTTCCCTCCTATACTTGGTGGTGTTCTTTATACCATACTAAATCCCTGTACAATCATTACTTCGCACCATCCAGATAATGTAATCTGGCTAATTTTCCTGCAGCAAAATGATCATGAAAAAGCTGATCAGTGGAAAAGCTGTCTGTCTTGTTAAAGTCTCCCAAGGATATCTCAATGTAGTGTGACCTTTGTGGCATTAATGAAGTTTAAATGCTCTTTTTTTCATTAGTGCCCTACTGTGCTCTCAGGATATTGTCTGAACCAGGGATGGCTTTGAAGTTGAACCACCAACTATTGGCTTGTTCTGTTTTTTTTTTTTATGCAGAAATTAAACAAATTACATGGGAACAAGAGGAGCCGACATCTAGCATATAGCTTCGAAATGCTGACATGTATAAAACGGCAAAAGCTTTTTTGTAAATATTCTTATAGTTTCTCATTTACTTTGCGTGAATAATTACCCCTGTGGCATCATTTTCCGAGTTGTAATAAGAGGACTGGGTTTTGTAACCATATTGGCTCCAGTGACATTTGGCCTTTGGAGACCCTGATCAGCAGTTTTAAATGTACGGCTTCTGCACCGGGACATTAAATTAGGTCAAATGCAGTCTATTGAGAAATGTATTAATAAAGTTGTTAGAACTCAATGCTTTATCTTAATAAAATAAAGTGGTGACTGGACTTAGTGAAACATTGAAACATTCTCATGCTACCTGACATACTTATATACTTTCATAAACACTGCAAAGCTAGAGGTAAATCCATATATCCCAACTTTCCTGATTTGTTGATTTCAAAGGCAATGGGTTTTTACTAGGGATGCACCGAATCCAGGATTTGGTTCGGGATTCGGCCTTTTTCAGCAGGATTCGGATTCGGCCAAATCCTTCTGTCCAGCCGAACCAAATCCTAATTTGCATATGCAATTAGGGGTGGGGAGGGAAATCGCGTGACTTTTTGTCACAAAACAAGGAAGTAAAAAATGTTTTCCCCTTCCCATTCCTAATTTGCATATGCAAATTAGGGTTCAGGTTCGGTATTCAGCCGAATCTTTCGCAAAGGATTCAGGGGTTTGGACGAATTAGTGGATTTGGTGAACCCCTAGTTTTTACTAGCTTTTGGGATCTGGGACTGGTTGTCCACATTTTTGTAAGTATATGGACTAGTCACTAGTTGATCTAGCAATAGATTTTGCAAGCTGCAAGAAGTAACAAAATAATAGGGGAAACCCCTAAAGGTGGCCAATTGCCAAACAAGGGATCTCTCCCTGATATGTCCACATTGGGAGATATCGGGCTGATCCGATCGTGGGCTTTTGGGCCCAACGAACGGATCATAATGTAGGCAATACGGGCGGTCGGATCGCGGCCGCATCAACAAACATCAATCGACATCTGCTCGACTTTTAGCCAGATATTGATCGGGGAAGCCCGTCAGAGGGCCCCACGCACGGGCCGATAAGCTGCTGACTCGGTCTGTCTGCAGCTTTTATCTGCCCCTGTATGGCCACCTTAAGAATATCATGTCAATCCTTTTCCAGTTCTCAGCTGGACCAATAGATCAATATTGTCAAATGTAACATATAAGAGCCACTAAGTATATTATGTATTTCATAGTAAAGTTAGTGTAGTGAATAGGATTGAGTATTCAGCAGGATTTCCTCTGGCATTGAATTAACCAAGGGATAATACTGCTGGTAATATCTGCTTTCTGGTTGCTGAGGTTATTGTGTCCCTGGCAAAAAAAAAAAATCAGATTTTAAGCAGGATAGTTGCAGAACAGTCAATAGCTCAAATAAACACACAGATTAAGATACAAATTTGATATTGCCGCAGAATACCACAGGATCCTTATTTTAAGGTGAATATCTCTGCCAGAAAAAAGAGTACAGGTGTTTTTTTATTTGCAGAGTAAACAGAAACCATTAAAAAAAAATGAAAATGAATTTGCTTTTTTTGGAGATGGTCTTCCAGTAAATTCTTAGCTTCCTGGATAACAGGTTTCTGGATAAGGGATCCCATATGTTTTGTTATGACGTGAAATGGTTATATCCACTCCACTTTGGATTCACACATTCAGGTTCCTAAAGAATTTTAGGTTAGAAATATGCTTTTCTCATCATGAAATTATATTGTTTTTTTTTTATGTCTGTGCACCTTGGGATACTACATTTTAATTAGGTAGCAAGAGAATGACTACATTTAGTCTAGTTTCAAAATGAGAAAAATATCTAATTGGCTATGTATTAATTTTTTTCTGCTTATTATATAGACACCCTTCATTGTTTTTTTGTAATAATGGAAGTAAGATGAGGGCATGGTTGGCAAGGTGACCTGTAACAGTACCCAAATCAGCGGAGTAACACATACAGTTTCCTTTTTATATATGGATTGCTGTGTCTCTTAAAAGACAAAGTGTTTATAAATGATCCACATTTAATTGCGTAATAATTTTTAATTAACTGTATAAACCTATAAAGCAGTCTTGGGTTTTTTTGTTTTTTTTTTAAACTTCCATTTCATCTTGCTTGAGGCTGCTAATAATTAGTTAAAATCTGGTGGTAGCGTCTTGACGGTTTCTTTGGTTTTCATTAGCCCCCTGGGAAACTGCTTGAGCAAGCACTAGTCCATGGCACACAGAAGACCCCATGCCTTGATGTGAAAATGTATCCAATTTGCTCACTTCATGACTACATTTTACAATAATTGCAGAGAGTATGGAAAAACCTGCATTTCAAGTATGATTTAAGAATACATGTAAATCTGAATACAGCCTTCTAATGGTTCATATTATTCCCTTTCATGCATTAGGTAAGACGTGTACTTGGCAGCCAGTAATACGTTAGTGTTCACTGAAGGTTTAACCTAGAGCCTGCATTTTATGTAGCTGTAAAGTTTACACAGATCCATATATCATTGGTGAAAAATCCAATAAAATTAATGCTATCCAGTTACGAAAAGCAGTGTTGCAATCTTGTGTAGGTCAATAAAAGCAGGAATATGTATGTGCAACGGCTTGGCTGACCTTGACATTTAGATTGGGCTGTTGTGCATTACATATGATACGTGGCTTTAGGTAAAGTATATGTATGACTTGTATGCGCTCTTTGTCATTTAAAAAAAAAAAAGGAGTGACTATGGGAATGTGACCTTTGTAGCTCCATATATTGGTATAGTATGCATTCAAGGAAAGGTTTCCCTTTACTGAAAAAGGACATTGACCCTTACAGTATAACTTCTATACCTATTAATCAATCACATCAAACAGAATTAGGTTAGACTGACTATGCACATCAGGGCAAGATCTAGGGGTAGGCAGCAGAAGCAACTGCCTAGGGCACAACTGATTGGGCAGTGTAACTGGTGCGAAAGTGGTGAGGTAGCTACTGGGAGGGAGGAGCTAGGCAAGCAACAGGCAGTGGCGGTAAGAAGGGTGTGTTAGCAAGTGACCTGCGGGCGATGAAGTAAGCCAACCCACAGCAGAGGAGGTGGAGGCAGGATGGCAGGGCCCATGCCTTGGTCGCCAGTACAGCTTGGCCTTGGTATTGATATATATTCAATACAAACCTGATAATAATGACTGTTTATAAATGTACCATTTCTTATTTCTTAAAGTGGACCTGTCACCCAGACATAAAAATCTGTATAATAAAAGTCCTTTTCAAATTATTAAAGCATTCTTAACTGTTGTAAGCTCATTTAAAAATATCAGCTGTCAATCAAATAAAGTCTGCCCCTCCTCTATGTCTTAGGCATAGAGGTGGGGCAGACAATTAATTTTTACTTTCCATTCAGCACTTCCTAGATGTCACTGCTCTCCCCACATTCTCCCAGTTCCCTTTACCATTTAATTGTGTAGCCAGGGCATGGGGATGGACATCAGGTCCCCCATTCTGGTGCACAAACAAGATTCTGAGATGATACAAGGCTTGTCTTAATAAAATTGTCCACAAAATGGCTCCTGCCTGCTTGCTATAATTATGAAATTCCAGACTGGTAGAAAAAAGATTCAAATAATTTATGTAGTGTAAATAATAAAGTTAATTTTGCTTGACTAATGGGAATTTTGAATATTTATTTTGGGTGAAGGGTCCCCTTTTAACTGTGCACCTGGACACATGCACAATAATCATGTGAATGGGGATAAACATCTGCTATATAATGTATATTCATACTGAGTTATAATTTCTCCAATGGAAAACCTTCAAAACACCATCCTCCCCTGCTATGACCCTCTGACATGTTTAAAAAATCCAGTCGGATTGAGGACCGCATGGGCTTGTTGATGTGGCCCTCCCTCCAACTTTCTTTATTCCCTGTCATTGAGATCCGATCATTGGGCCCTAAAGCTGGCCATAGACGCAAAGATCTGAGGATTCGTACGATTTTCGGACTGCGTGTGGAGAGTCCCGTGGAGATCGGTAGTTTGGTCGATCGGACAGGTTAAAAGATTTCTGTCGTCTGCCGATAATATCTCTGTATGTATTGCCGATCGTACGATTTTCAGAGGGAGACTGTCACTAGCTTTGGTTGGACATAACTTTCGTACGATTGCTGTCAGGGGCAGAACATCGGCTGATCTGTTCTTTTACTACTTTATTTGATCTGAATGGTTAGTGGCAGGTCGGGAGATGGGGAAGTCCGGATCTTTGCATCCATGGCCAGCTTAAGGCCCACAATTGGATCGGCCTCAAGGTGGGCATATTGGGGAGAGATCCACTTGTTAGGCAGTCTCGCCAAATGAGCAGACCTTAGCATGTATGGCCAGCTTAAGTCGTGCCCACAGAAAAAATATTCTTTTTACTCTACTCCTCTTTTAAAGAAAATGGATTTTTAAAAAAATTCATACGACTGGTAGAACATATATTTATGTGTGTTTATATAAAGCTTCTTTGGTCATTGTAAATGAGCCCCCTGCATATTTTGAGGAGCCATATCCATACCCTAAAAACATAATGCAAACCACTTGAACAGTAAAGGCTTGTTATAATAATTACTGTAAAATAAAATACATTTTCGAATGATAACATATCATTACCCTTAAACTATAATTTTCTTGCAATAATATGTCTGCCAGTGGATAATACACGTGTTCTGCATTTATCTCTTGCATATTTGCATTTACAAGTTATTAGGTCATAAAGATAAACTATACCCTCTACACCATGGAACTATGTTAAACTGAGATGGGCAGAAACATTTCAAACATATAACGCAAGTCACATGTGACTTTATGTACTAAGAATGTACTCTGCCCATAAATAAAAACATAATATTTTGTGTGAAGTATTGCTATTGATATGGAAAGTCTTTAAATCTATAAAAGACGGAGATCCACTTTTTATCTGCCAGTGCCATAATAATCTTTTCAGTTCAGTCCGTGATAGGGATAATATCAGAATTCAAGTCCAGCCACATAGTGTCATCTAGCAATTAAATGTTATTTGATTGTTGAGTCTGGAGCTCAGGTGCCGAAGAGTTCCTGTCTTTGGTTGACAGTCTTTATAGCTTCATAAAACTAGTCTCTGAGGAAATCTGGATATGGAAGTTTTTCCGATTGGAAATGCCTAGAGATAAAGTGCACTCTGTGCTCTAGGGATGGTCCGAATCAATGTGTGTTGTATAATGAATATGCCATTCACATATGTATAAAGAAAAAAGCAAAGGCAAATACTTAACTCGTTGTAGCAATAGACTCTTAACGGCTCACTTTTTTGCTGTATCTCTTTCTATCCTTATTGTGCACTATCTGGGGCCATTTATTGCAGGGGCAAAATGGCATTTAAAACTCAAGGCATTCTTTACTTTTCTAACAGTTGATTGTTGGTTATATAATACTCAAAAATAGAATCCTGCGCTGCTTGTTTAAAGGAGAAGGAAAGTCTTTTTCTACTTGGGGGTGGCAAATGTTAGGCACCCCCAAGTGATTGTATTTACTTACCTGAAAACCCGGGCCAGTGCTCCTGTCAGCAGATAAATGCACTGGCCCGGGGTTATACCAGTGAGCACCATGGATCCATCCTCTTCCGGCTTCTTCTTTCTTCAAATTTCAAGGGGCAGACGCATGTGCAGTAGAACAAAATAGCCGACTTTTTAGTTAAAGTTCATCTTTTCACTCTAATGCGCATGCGCAGCCGCGACAAGAAAGAAGAAGCCGAAAGAGGATCGCTCCGTGGGGCTCACTGGAATAACCCCGGGCCAGTGCAGTTTTCTGCTGATAGAAATGAGTGTGTTGACCAGATTCGGGAACTGAAGAATTATTACCTTGACACTAGTGGGGCCTATGCATTTTTCATATAAATATAAATTTTATATAATTTCTGACATTTGTTGCTAGATAATATAGATTTTGTTTTCCAGTAACATTTATTTTGCTTGTAAATTATCCAAAGAACAGAGTTCCTCATATATTTAAATATACACTTTTCTGTATCTCTGGGTATTAGGGTTTGATTTATGAAGGTCTAGCTATGTGCAATGGACCATGAAACATGTAACTACTGAAACTCCGACATTGAAATGGGCAATAAATTCACCTTGTGCTTTAAAAATTGCCATATTTAGGTACCACGGTAAAGCAGCAATGAAAATAGAAGGTATCATCATAAACGAAGGCTAGAAAATGAACGTTTAATTTATTACAACTTCTATATGTAATAAAACAAACAATGATATAGCACTTTCCAATGCTGGTTTAGCAAACAAAAAACAAATACCTAATACCAAAACCTATTATCCAGAAAGTGTGTAATTACGGAAAGGCCATCTCCCATAGACTGCATTTTATCTAAATAATCCAATTTTTTTTTTTTAATTTTTTTTATTTGTCTCTGTAATAATAAAACAGTACCTTGTACTGTCCAAACTAAGATATAATTAATCTTTACTTGAGGCAAAACCAGCCTATTGGGTTTATTTAATGGTAACATGGTTTTCTAGTAGATTTAAGGTATGAAGATCCAAATTATGGCAATATCCCAGGTCCTGAGCATTCTGTATAACAGGTCCCATACCTGTACAACTAAATCATTACTTTATAAGGTAAAAATACTCCTACTGAAAACTGTTTACTAGTTTATTGTATATTTCAGCTGACACAAAATGTATACAGGCATGACATTAAGTATACCTTTTAACTGTGTTATTTTGTTCTGAGAGAGAGCTTTTTTCTCATTGAAATATGTCATATGATGTTCAATGCATTTCTTTTCTTTTCTTTAAGGGCTTTAGCACACGGGCAGATTCGGGGAGATTTAGTCACCTCGTGAGGCAACTTCAGGCGACTTCGGAAATCGAAAGTGCCACAAGTGCATTGCTGCAAGCGATTTTTTTATTTTAGCAGGGGGAAGGCAGTCCAAGGAGAATGTCCCCCCCGAAAAAGAGGCGATTAGTTGCCAGGCGACTAAATCTCCCCGAATCTGCCCGTGTTCTAAAGCCCTTAAGGTATTGTTATTGTTTGAAATAGCAAGGAAAACAATAAAAACCAAATTTGAAAAAAATATACCCCTACTAGGACTTTTATTGCATCTTCTGTATGAATTATAGAATATCTGCATTTTCATTAGTCTGTATAGGTATGTGTGTGTTATATTTATATACCCCAGGGGTCATTTGGAGGGGTTGAACTGACTGGCACATACGGTTCCCCCATACTTTTAATGATAAGATTATTGCAACTGAGTGGTTTCATTGTTACATTTCAGCATATATCATCCAAATTATTAACAAAATCATTAAAGGGATTCTGTCATGGGAAAACATGTTTTTTTTCAAATGCATCAGTTAATAGTGCTGCTCCAGCAGAATTCTGCACTGAAATCCATTTCTCAAAAGAGCAAACAGATTTTTTTATATTTAATTTTGAAATCTGACATGGGGCTAGATATATTTTCATTTTCTCAGCTGCCCCCAGTCATGTGACTTGTGCTCTGATAAACTTCAGTCACGCTTTACTGCTGTACTGTAAGTTGGAGTGATATCACCCTCTCCCTCTCCCTCCTCCCCAGCAGCCTAACAAAAGAACAATGGGAAGGTAACCAGATAACAGCTCCCTAACACAAGATAACAGCTGCCTGGTATATCTAAGAACAACACTCAATAGTAAAAACCCATGTCCCACTGAGACTGATTCAGTTACATTAAGTAGGAGAGATAACAGCCTGCCAAAAAGTAGTTCCATCCTAAAGTGCAGGCACAAGTCACATGGCTGGGGGCAGCTGGGAAACTGACAATATGTCTAGCCCCATGTCAGATTTCAAAATTGAATCTAAAAAAATCTGTTTGCTCTTTTGAGAAATGGATTTCAGTGCAGAATTCTGCTGAAGCAGCACTATTAACTGATGTGGGTTTCGAAAAAAATACATGTTTTCCCATGACAGTATCCCTTTAAGAAGAACTGAAACCAGCAGATATTTGCTGCATCTAACAGATCAAATAGTAAGGAATTAAAACATCATGGTTCCTTCTAAATCACTATATTGTATTACTTCCCTGTAATGGATAACATATTGTTTTTCTCTTTAATGTTGTTGTAGTTGTTTTAAGTAAATGGATTATGTAAAAGAGAGTATATTGCTCTGCAGTTTATCTGAAAAGCAATACAAAATCAATAGCCTCTCGATGCACTTCCTAGACAAGTGTATGAAAATATATAGCCGTTGTTGCGAATCTTTGATCTTCTTTCACGCTTTCACCTTGCGCCGTGTTATTAACCACCTGTGGTACCTGAGTCGGACTCCTCCCCTCCGTAATCCGCAAACATAATCCAGCGGCCTGTATGATGACAAATGGTACTGCTAAGTGGTGAGCCGATCAATAGAGAGTGCTGTCCATTTAGGTAATGGACGTCTTTGTCATATCAGCTGTTAAAGTATTCTGAAAGTGATGGGTCCCTGTAGGTCTGCAAAGCAGAAATCATCCAATTCCTTGTACCATTACTATGCACCCCTAATATGTAACGGAGTGTTTCAAGTGCTCAGATATTGAACTGCTCGCAGCAATCACCATATACTCTGCTGCATCCCTGAGAGGTGAAGGGAAGGATATTTCCTCTTTACTTCAGCCCTTTGTAACTGTTCTCAAAGGTATAGAAACCTATATATGTAATGAGAGATGCTGCTTGGAGGCTTAGGAGTATAAAGGGCTCTGTGGGATATATATATAGATATAGATATACAGTATATACTGAATGTGAGCAAAAACCGATCCTACTCCCTAGGGTTTGGGCAGAGCTGGAGTTGCAGATATAGGACCTCATTGCAGCAAAACAGCGGCCCCAATCTAAGGGGGATAATAAATGTAATTCAAGGTTGTCCAACCTGTAACCTTAAGCTTTTTTGCCATCTACTTCTCTCCGGTAATCTTCGGGTCTTCTTCCGGCGCTTCGGCAATTTCCGTGGCTTTCGATGCATGTACAGTTGTTTGGGACCGGCAGATTATGCCAACTACGCATGCGCCAACACGCCACTCTCTTCCCAAAGATTACAGAATAGAAGAAGATGGTGCCCGTGAACTCTGATGCCCTGAATCTGCACCAAGGGGTAAGTAAAGAGTCAGGGGCATTTACCCAGGGTAACACTTGGGCTGGGGTGGAGCAGGGAGGGGGGGGTCTATGTAGGGTAGGTGGTAGGGGATATTAATAAAAAGGATTTGGTTCTCCTTTAAAACCGATTGCTAGCAATAGTGTAAACTGTAGCTTACTAAAAGTGTATCCAGAGCAGCACTCTCTACACATACATTAGGGTCAAAACTATGTAGGTGACATCATTATTTGAGTCCGGCATATGGGAGATGCTGAATGCAGGAGTTGGTCAGTCCCAGTAGTTGTTGCATGATGTGGATTTGTCTGAATCTCTAATACTCAAATTATCATAGAAGATATGTCAATGTGCCTATGACTAAAGAGGGTGCCTGAAATACTTTGAGGCTTTGATCAACTTTGTTGATGTGGAGCCAATAAAGGTTTTAGATCCAAATTTATTTAAAAATTAGAATTCTTTAAATTCGGGTGAATAGGATCGACCTGCAAACTTGAATTGAATGCGAATCGAATTTTTTTTTCCAAATTGATAGTAGGAGGTCCCCCATAAACTAAAACACCAATTCGGCAGGTTTTAGATGTCGAATAGTCGAATTTGAATTCTTAAAGGGAAAGTACATGATAAATTTAGAACTTTTTTTAAACTCAAATCGAATTTGGACTATTCCCAAATTATACTAAAATGAAATTGACATTCGAATTTAAAAATTCGAATTTTTAATTCGACCCTTGATAAATCTGCCCCTTAAATTTAAGATTAGAGTGAAAGGAGGCACATACAGTATATATATATTGTGATATACATGAGATAATGTGCAACAGTATTGTCTCAGTAGAAGGTATGGTAAAACCCTTGGGGGTGTAATGTAATAAGAGGTACTAAGTTTGCAACCAATCAGCAGGTAGCATTTACTGGTCACCTGTTTAAAAGCAAACATCTTATTGGTTGCTGTAAGTTACTCCAGCTGGACAAACTTAGTGTCTTTTATTACATATGGAGAAAATGTGTCTTGTATTCTACATCTGCCTAGTATGTAACACTGTGTTGTTTGGATTTTGTCATGCTATGGTCACAGCAGGCAACACTTTAATACTTTTGTTTTAGAAATAATATGTCGGGCACATGATTCAAGTTTGGTCCAGATTAGGGATGCTCCGAATCCACAATTTGGGATTCGGCCAAACCCCCGAACCCTTCACGAAAGATTCGGCTGAATACTGAACCGAATCTGAATCCTAATTTGCATATGCCAAAAAAGGGGCGGGAAGGGAAAATATTTTTTATGTCCTTGTTTTGTGACAAAAAGTCACGTGATTTCCCTCCTCACCCCTAATTAGCATATGCAAATTAGGATTCGGTTCGCCGGGGAAGAAGGATTCTGCCGAATCTGAATGCTGCTGAAAAAGGCCGAATCCTGGTTGAATTCTGAACGGAATCCTGGATTCGGTGCATCCCTAGTCTAGATGCCTGCCCCTGAGCAAATAGCCGTCCCACCTGGAAGAAAGAAAGGGCGCTCAGTGTGTCCGACACAAAAGAACAGCAGGGTAATTTGCAGACTCTCTGTGAGTGGGTGTGATTGTACAATCCTCTGTGGTTATCGAAACACAAAATCTACCTCCTCACCACTTACATGTACCACAAGTGTTTATATAGCAGCAACCTTTCACTGGTGCTATCAGCCCTGCAGCTGCTTGCTCATAGATAAGCTATATTATTTTAATGGCTCTTTAGGCAGTTTTATCCTTCCATCCCAGTGCAGTAAAGGAAGAACAGTCTTTCTGTCTGTAGGGATGTGATGATGGAACCTTACATTAAAAGCTTAATCCGAAGGGTATAACTTCCAAGCGTTAAAAGGAATTGCAGTGAAACAGAGTAGCATTTCCATTCCTAGAAAAGGCTAAAAATGTTAGCTTTACATGATTTTTTGTTCTGGAAAGCACATTTTTCTTGATAATTAATGTGGAAACAGGTGTAGCCATTGTGAGGAACAAATAAAAGAAGAGATTAGAATAAAGGGCATAAAGCTGGAAACGTATTCATTGAGTTCTTTAATTTTTTGATATAGAAACATACTTCCTTTCCATCCTTCCTGTCTATAAAGCTGGCCATATGTGAAACATTACAGTATGGGATCCCTTATCCAGAAACCTGTAATCCAGAAAGCTCGAAATTATGGAAAGGCCATCTCCCATAGACTCCATTTTAAACAAATAATTCAAAACATGATTTCCCTTTTCTCTGTAATACTAAAACAGTACCTTGTACATGATCCAAATTTAGATATAATTCATCCTTACTAATGTTGTATCACGTGTAGCCCCTTGTATGTTCTTCATGCATTAGTCCCAAGGGCTGATTGGATGGCATAATACGTGGTTTATAGCAATTGTACTACTGTAACACATTGGTTTTCCCAGGTGCAGTAACTCACAGCAACCAATATTTGTAATATGCTGGAATGGGACCTGTTATACAGAATGCTAGGGACCTGGAGTTTACCGGATAAGTGGTCTTTTAGTAATTTGGATCTCCATACATTAAGCATACTAAAAAAATCATGTATAGAACACACTAGGATTGTTTTGCCTCCAATAGGGATTTATTAGGGTGTATTTATCAAAAAGTTAAATTAGAGATCACCACAATCTGCTAGAGTGAAATACCGCCTCTATCCATTTATTTCTATGGGATTTTAAAGGCGTATTTATCAAATGGTGAACTTTCACCCTTTGATAAATACGCCTTTAAGGGTAGAAACACACATGGAGATTCAGGGAGATTAGCTGCCTAGCGACAAATCGCCTCTTCGGGAGACTAATCTACCCAAAGTGCTCCGAGTGCCATCCTGCGGGCAATTGAGATTCTAGCCCACAGGATGACACTCGGAGCACTTTGTTTTCAAAAGTCGCCTGAAGTTTCCTTGTGAGGCAGCTTCGGAAAATGAAGTGCTCAGAGTGCTACTGCCAGCAATTTAAAGTCTAGCTGGCGGGAAGGCAGTTCAGGGAGATTAGTCGTCCGAAAGAGATTAGAGGGATTAGAGGCAATTTGTTGCCTCTAATCTCCCCGAATCTCCACGTGTCTCTGCCCTAAAAGTCCCATATAAATTAATGGAGAGAGGCGGTATTTCACTCTAGCTGACTGTGGTTATCTCTAACTTCACTCTTTGATAAACATACCCCATTATATCTTAGTTTGGCTCAAGTAAAATTTACTATTTTCTTATTACAGGGAAAAGGGACATTTTCAAAAATGTTAATTGTTTGATTAAAATGGAGTCTATGGTCCCAAAGAAATGTTGCAAGCCACTATCGGGGCTTAATTTACATAGCAGGCGCCCCTAGGCCCACTGTTGTTAGTCACCCCCGTCGGCTCCCTTTTATTCGTTCAAATTTTCATTATTGGGACTGGAGCCCGCGTGGGGCCCGCGGGTTTACCGGGTCCGGGTTGGGCTCTTCTTCCTGCTCTCCCCGACTGTCACATTGCACTGCTGGTCTGTCGGCTTCCAGCTTCCTTTTTTTATAGACTTACGCCTTATCGCCCTGCCCCATTTTGTGACATGATCGGCGGGTCGGCACGGGTCTATAAAAGGAACCCGGGCGCAGGTTCACAGAGGAGAGCACATTACTAATTGCAAGCTTTAGCTGTACTATACAGCATAACAAAATACACGATCAGCAGAAAGTTGCCTTGTGTGCTCCCGGCTGAAAGGTATCTGTTTTCCAAAATATACATTGAACTCTTTGTGGTATTTATTGTGCGCTTTCAAGTTTAAATGCCTGGCCTCGTTTAGTTGAAATTACAGATCAACTTGTTGAAATGCAGACAGTAGTAATGTGATCCGTTTATTCCTAGCTCATTCCTATCCCACTGTGGCGAAGGAAAAGTTGAATACATTAACCGCTGTTAAGTCAATGCTTTGGTACAGACTTGTAGACAGTAATCGTTAAATCTCTATTGCATTAGTGATCAATGGAAGCAAGTCCAGCCTGAGCCTCTTCAGAGAGTTCTAGTTCAACAACTGGCAGATAAGAGCAGTTTGCCTTCCTGTCATGCAGCTGGAATTCTCAAGACTCTCATTTATTCACCTATGTTTTAACAATGAGATGGGTAACATCTGCACTGTAGGCCGGTGGCATAGGCTGAGCAATGATGATTTATAATAACTAGTAGTAAACTTGTATCGAACAATAAGGATGGATACTGGCAATGGCATCATCGTACAGTACTAAGTGCAAGGCCAGAGTATCACAAGGATGAGGGTTTTATATATAAAATATAAGATAAGAATATATGTTTGTGTTTGTGGTACTGTTTCCACCGTATTTGCTGCTTAGAAGGAGGCTTTGATCAATAAACCTTATTGTCTCTGCTGCTGAATCACCGGGATATTCTAATTAGTAGTTTAATGGTGAATGACACATCAGTTGAAAGGCAAATATCTGAGGGAGCAGTCAGCGAGGAATTAAAAGCGCATGCATTGATTATATCCGCCATGTGTCGTTCCAGTCTGTGGCTGCTGTTGCAGTAGTGTGCCGGTTGCAAGTTTTAATTCAGTCATTTAAATGGACTGTTAGAATTAAAAAAAAAAAACAGATATGATTTAAGTCTGATGAAAAGAATATTTCTTTCTTTGTGTTGTAGGAAATGTGCATGAAAGTAATAAAATGAATGTAAAATGTGTATCTGATACTTATTTTTTATTCCAGCAGCTCAGTCCTTTTAGGTGGCCATATACAAACTGATCCACTTGTTTGGGACCTCACCAAACCAGAGGATCTGGCTGTGTATAGCCAACTATTGCCTAGCAGCTAAAATACCTGCCAAGGCCACTACTTGATGCATTTGACCTGTATTTAGTGCTTGGATACGCCTGTGTCATTGTGGGGCAATAATGAAGAATTGGCTGAGTTTCAACCTGCAGTGGAACTAGGGATACACCGAATCCAGGATTGTTTGGTATTCATCCTTTCTTAGCAGGCTTTGGCCAGATCCTCATACCTGGCTGAACTGAATCTGAATCCTTAAAGGGATTCTGACATTTTTATGGTGTAATTTTTATTTCTAAATTACACTGTTTACACTGCATATAATTTGTGGTACAATATTAAAATTCATTCCTGAACCAACAAGTGAATTTTTTTTAGTTGTAATATTGCTGTGTAGGCAAGTTTATTAGAACACAAGTCACATGACTGGGGGAAACTGGGAAACTGACAATATGTCTAGCGCCATGTCAGATTTCAAAATTAAATATAAAAAAATGTGTGCTCTTTTGAGAAGGGATTTCAGTGCATAATTCTGCTGGAGCAGCACTATTAACTGATGCATGTTTTCCCATGACAGTATCCATATAAAGTCACATGACTTTTCGTCACCACTAAAAGTTCAGTTCTCTTTTTCCCTTCCTACCCCAAATTTGCATATGCCAATTAGCATTCCGATTCGGTTAGGCCAAATTTTTAACAAAGTGTTTAGGGGTTCGGCTGAATTCCAAAATAGGGGAGTTGGTGCATCCCTAGGTGGAACGCATGAGAAATCCACTGTCGGAAGATGCAGGAGTTGTTATGTTTGGTATAGGTTTGGTATATATCAATATGTCCAGCGATGATAATCATCATTCTCTTAATCCGCAAAAGTTTATTTTCTTACACAAAATAATTTAGCCATAGAAAGTAATTTATTTTAGTATTCTTTCCTTCAGCACGCCATGGAGGCCCTTGGACTGATATATTCGAAGCTCCAGCAGTCTAATTAATGTTATGTTAATTGAAAAAAAGACAATTTTACTGATAACACTGTAGCCTATTACAAAAAGAAGATGAGATGAAGCAGATGTCATTTCCATAAAAACATGGAATTATTTGTAACATCCTTTGTTCTGTTGATTTCATTTTTTTCCCATGCTAAAGATTCAGGAAACAACAGATTCATGCTTTGGAATAAGAAAAAATAGCTTTTACTGAATATGTTTTTTCGCCAAACAGGTAAGCAGTATTTTATTTATGGAAGACAAACATGTTGGTCTCTTTGGCCGTCTTGTAATTCTGCTCCATTGTCTCCTAGCAGTCTCAAAGGAGTGTAAATAGGCCAATGTAATCATATGGCAAGCCTAGCAATCTTCAGTACTGCATTTCCCAGCAGTCTTTGCCTGCTTGATTGCTCATACATGAAACAGAATTTACAGTATATACTCAGAATATAAAATTGCATACTTTCCTTTCACCCCAAGGAAACCTTATTTTACATGTTTTTATCAGCCGTCAGTATGGCCAGTCAGTGGTATAACTAAGAGGGTCCAGTCTCCCTACAAATAAGTTTTTTTAAGGAGAAGGAAAGGCTAGGTGCACTTGGGGGTGTCAAATGTTAGGCACCCCAAAATATTGTATTGACTTACCTGAAACCCTGGGCCGGTGCTCCTATCAGCAGAAAACTGCCCCAGTCCGGGGCTATACCAGCGAGCACCATGGATCGATCCACATCCGTCTTCTTCTTTCCGTGGGCAAATGCATGCGCAGTTGAACGAAATAGCAGACTTTTTAGTTAAAGTTCTGCTTTTCATTTTACTGCGCATGTGCAGCCGCGTGAAGAGGGAGGAAGACGGTAGACGATCGCTCCATGGTGCTTACTGGTATAAGTCAATACAATTACTTGGGGTGCCTAACATTTGGCACCCCCAAGTGCACCAAGTCTTTGCTTCTTTAAGCCCCCACCGCTACCATTGAAATCACAGTACATCTGCAATTGCCAGTGCGTTGTCGATCATTCTCTACCCCACATTTTGCAGACCCCCTACTTGCAGCTTCTGCATACTCTATAGTTCCACCACTATGGCCAGTTTAAAGGAAAAAAAAACCCTTACATGCAAGGTAGTGTTCCTGGCGAGACCTCCTTCCACTTCCTGAACCGCATCTACTTGCCCATCCCCCATTTACCTTACCACCACTGTGCTACTCTTCTCAACAAATAGGGTGAATGGGGTATTATTGGGGAGCAAGCCCAATATTGTGGTGTGGGAGGACTCTCCAGGCTCAGTACCTTAAATGTAAGGGTTTTGTTGTCCTTTAATGCTGCAGGCAGTATTTTGTTGATTGCAATTTATTTGGTTAACTTGCAGTAGATTGTCATTGTAAGGAATATAAAAGGGTTAAACTCACTTGCCTGTGTTTTCACCTCTCCCATACGTTGAATACATGTTAACTTTAACCCAAGGCAATTTTAACATATTACACTAATCTCTTAAAAGGCTTTCTTGTCACTCTCATGTGTTTTTAAACTCTTTCTTTGCTGGTAAACAGGATGACAAACGTCATCATCACATAATTTATTAGTTGCTAGGGTTACGGCCAAATCTGTAATTTGAGCAGGAAAACCCCTTGTGGTGTTTATACCTAAATCAAGCTTTATTTTATTAACCACGCACACATATGACTTGTTTTTAGAAAACAGTCTCCTGTTGATTACATTTCGGGCGGATGTTGGGGTAACAATAACCAACTGCAGTCATTTTTTATTTCTTCTACAAAGAATGATTTTGAGGGGGGGGGAAATAAGTAACTTTGGTGATTTGAGATGATCATAACACTGATTTAGACTACAAATATGTTTCTTTTCAGCAGTTAAATGTGTAGACTATTTTCATTTGCAATCATAATGCCCGTTAAAACCTAATTTGTCATCAAAAGGGATTAATTTTAATAGAGAAATAAAGGAGAAGGAAGCGCCCTTAAGCATTCTGAGCTCAACAGCAAGCTTGTAAAAAGTAAGCACTAGACTTGGTAAGCACCAGATTGCATCCTAATTAGCGGCTCATATTTACTAGTTTATTCTCTGCCTAATCTAAATAAATACTACTTTTAAAAAAAAAAAAAAAAAAAAAAATGAAAGCTTCAGTGAAATAAAATTTTTATTATATAAAAAGACAATAAAAACTACAACCCCTCAAGTACTTTTAATAAAACACACCATATCCTTTGTCTGTGCTAAAAATGATGGATACTCAACACACAGTTGCATTTAGTATTTACAGGCATAGAATTTAGAAAAAGGTGACGCTGCCAATGATGGAAGATTGGGTCCCCCAATCTGAAGTCTGCCATCTGTTGCTAAACTACAGGCCTCTCCCCCTTTACCAAAAATTGGTTTGTAATTTCCTCAATTTCTTCTATTATTTATGTATTATTATGACATGGCAAGTGACTGTATCTAATGATTTTGACCTGGAATTTTTTTTAGACAAAGGGCTGTCAAAAGTCAAAAACAGATTCCACTTGTAGATCAAATTATTGTATTTCAAAGATATTATTACATGCTTTTAAGGGAGCCTTACGCGATTGTGCCACGCAGTGATCATAGGCTTCTTTATTTATCTACATGCTGGACCAAATTTAGTTTATCCAATTAATGTGACCAATGAATGGAACATAATGTAAGATTTTCAGACAGATATCCGTTGGCCTAATATACTGCCCAATATGCTGCCAATTCTGTCCGGGGGGGCTATCCTAAATACTGAAGCATTTTTATCAGTCCAGGAATAATGCCTGCATTTTAGGAATATTGCATGATATTTCTGTTTAGTATCCTTTTTTACTGTGATTCTTTTTATAAGAAACCCCCAGTATACTGCACCTCCTTTTTAAGTGTCTCTCATTACAATGCTGCTTCCTGCTTGAGTTCAGAGAGGATTATTTAATATTCAATCTGTTTAACGAGAGCCTCATAGCCTGCCGTTAATTATCTTGAGAATTTGCAATTCACTTGTTATTAATACTTAGAGCAAAAAGATGACAAAACGCATTATTGTAGAATAGTACAGTCAGAAAATAAAATCTGTATTTGTACTTAAAACAATATTTACCCAAGTAGAGTAGCTTGGCAGAAAAATTCAACGGAAACAATTTAATCGCTTTTGTGCTTGTATAGGAATATGCAATAAAACTGTTTTTCCTTTGCATTCTCCTACAAAACAAGTGAATATCTTCCCATTAGGAGTATATGTTTAGATTTTTATTTTTATATATAGGATATTTTTAAATATCTATATAGATATATTTAGGAAAATTCTACACTCTTGATTCACGAAAAAGATCAGACCAAAACACTGCAAAAGGGATATTCGACTACAGACTAGATATCATTATTTATTACACTTATCATCATTATCATTTATTTGTATAGTGCCAGTAATTTACACAGTGTTTTACAATAATATTATAACAATCAGGGGACTTACAACAAATGAGCAAACCAGGGTTGCAGAATGAAACAGTAGCAAAACAATCTGTTTTTGGTAGCTAAAACGGGTCACTCTGGGATTAAGCTAATTAAAATGATTCTGATGTGTATTAGCCTCTAATTATGTCCAACTTGTGAAAATATTCATGTTGGCAAAATGTTGCTAAATTGCACCATTGCATTGTTCAGATTATGTAACTGCTACTGGATAAATATTATCACAATCATGATTATGTTGTTAACAAAGAAAACTTAATGGAAAACTGCCAGACCAAAATCAAATATCAAGCAGATGTTCAGGAAGTAGTAAATGGTGGCATGTAATTTTAAGGCTTATGTAACTGCTCCTGTTTGAGGGCTAGAAAGAGGTTTCCTTGTTTTCTATGAGGCAAGTAGCAGTTAATGCCCCTTTAGGAAACAAGCCAAGTACAAAGCAGCAGCTTCAAATCTTCACTAGTAGTATAAGTCTGAGTTGAGTTATTGGTTGACCATAGGGTGCAGAATACAGAGGGGTCTGCCGGGTGCTATTCATCTGTGGTTTTTCTCTGCAACTGAGAAAGCAATAGTAGATAATGGTAATTTGGTGTAACCAGATAGTCCAACTTCATGTGGCTAAATGAGAAACACAGACCACGTGACTTTTCATGACCTTGTCTGATAAAATTTGCATTAGAAGATATCATTTTTATCAACTAGGGTGTGGATAGGTGTAGCAGAAGGAAAGTCTATGTAATGTCACTTGCTTTCCCTGTACCAGAACCAACGGTGTACAGTCAGTTTCTCTCATCAGCATGGTGGTTTAGTCTAATAGGGGGTATAAAGGTAGGCCTTTATGATCAATGTTGCCCATGACTTGCCAACTGTCCCTGAACCAATGGTGTGCAGTCAGTTTCTCTCATTAGCCATAGTTCTGTAGTCAACTAGGGGACATAGAGGTAGAGTATGTTGGGAGGTAAGCCATTAAGATCAATGCTACCCATCACTTGCTTAACCGTGCCAAACCAGTGCTGCCTGTTTCTACTAACAATCAAGTAAATGTTCTCTTCACCATTCACAATCATTTGGCTCAAGTAATACTCACTTTTGTGGCCGTGGTCAGTCCAGTACGGTATTTTGGAGACATTCTTGCTGCTTTTAAGGTTTTTAAAGTTACACAAGCCTTTGGATTACCGATCCCCTGAAAACATGTGTTTACCTTTCAGACTCCTGTTCAAAAACTGCCCAAAATGACAGCATGATCCGTTGCAATTAGGAAGCATAATCACTTGCCTGCATTCTGTAAAGTTAAATTATAATACAAAGCAAAGCACTGATCTGTTCCTATCCATCATCACGGTTAATCCTGGGTGGATTAGGCAGAAAGAAATGTTGCAGCAATAATGAGATTCACACACATATTTATTGGTTTACTAATTGCAACTGAAAAACCTAGAGAGTCTCAAAAGTCTCTGTGATGTCTTAATGGGCTTATCCCAAGCAGATACCATATACGTTTGAGGTTTGCACGTGCATCCTAAATATAGGAGCTGAGATACTTGCTTTTGTAGCAGCCTATCTGCAAACAGAGCACTTCTGTTCAGACATGTGTAGCCATGTTCCATTTATAGTGCCCTAAATGATAAACCAGCTGAAGTCTGCATGCCATATCTACCAGGCCGTGCAAAGAGGAATCGCTAATGTACAGTACAAGAGAAGAGATATTGTTATACAGAAGTGACACCGGTGATTTATGAAGCGCCAAAATGACTTGGCTTTGAAAAGGTTCCGTCTTTACATCTGTCTTTTGTGTTACTTTTTTCTCCTGTTGTCTTGGCGACATACTGTCCCCAAAGGCCCTTGAAATAGTTTTGTGGTACTGTTGAAAGTGAATGGATCTCCGCACCCCCCTCTACTAGATTTCTTTTCCTTTCTATGGAAGCATAAAACAAAGCCAATGAATGACAAAATCCAAGGGGGCACAGGAAAACGAGTAGCTGGGCTTTGTCACACTTGCACTCACTTCATCACACCTGACACAAGCTTAACAGTACTTACAGTTCAAAGGCAAGAACAGGCCTCCTTCTGGTATCATTTAGTCTCAAGTCTGAGTCTGTCAATATTAAAATGTTTTTTAACTTGCCTTTTTTTTCCCCCTGAAAGAAAAGTGTTTAAAAGTAAGCTATTCGTGCAGGCGTTTGGGTTTCTTTAGGATTTACATTTTATTTGAAAGTCTGCTAAATAACTGCAGCGCTTTTCCGAGATCATATTTCTACCGTTAAGAGACACTGATATTACTGATATTTTTCGCCTCTGTGTATTACACGCCTTTTGTAAAAAATGCCATGGTTCTGCCAGCAGCAAACTTTATCTTAAGCTTCCTAAATGTCTTGCTCTGAAAATCAGACTTTTGGAAATTCTTTTGGCATCATCTATCCTGTAATTTAAGCTTGGTGCTGCCCACAAATGCTATGGTTTATATTTTCTGGCTGGAAATGCGACAAAGGCTTTAAAAAAAATACAGTCTCACATTGTTAAAGCTTTGATATGTCTTTGTTATTTCTACATATATCATTTTATCAAGGTGGTATAAGAAAGTTCCATTATCTTGAGAAATCTCAAAGTATTGCAGAAGAGATTCTACATTTCCAGATTAATGGGACAGAGCCAAACGCACATCATCAGATGTATTAAAATAAATGCAATGCCGACTGTATATATTGTTGCTTGAGAAAAAATGTAACTTAGGCACGCTATTCCTGGCCTAAAATAAACACTGTTCATGGATGGGTAGTCAACATTCTCTCTCATATGCTTTGCCAGCAATCACAAGATCAGTTATCCACACCCCTTTCATGCCCTTTTGAGAATGTTAACCCATGGGGATACTATTAGCCGTTGGGTGGTAAGGAGGATTAGTAGCAGAATTCATATTAAATATTGGTTTTTATGCTCATCATGGGGTCTGGCATCACAGAAATTACTGACTTTCAGCCATCCTACAAGATTCTGTCTCACTCAGTTGCATATTTTCAGTTAATTGACATATACATTGTTTTTTGTAGTGTCTATATTTATGTGGATTTCTTTCTCTTGCTTAATGAGTAGCTGTGCTACCTAAATCACAAAACCCTTAAAGTTGAGTCTTTAATATTTAAGTCAGGAGGTAGTGCTTGTGACATGTTGGTACTCATGCTATACCTCTAGAAATATCAAATCAAATTGAAGGGAAAATTAAAGGAGGGCTCCCACCCCTAGGTTTTAAACTGATCCCGGGGGCCATCTGCTCCCACCTGAACTACATTATTGCCTTCCCTAAAATGGCCTCTGCCCCCCTTCCCCACAGTGGGGCTGAATCTGCAGTAATATACACCCCTTTTCAATATGAGCTAAATTAATAGGACTTGTGCTGAACATACTTTTTGGCTATTGTTTTAATTTAAAAATATTTGTTTTTTGTTATGTCTGGCACTAAACAAGAATATTAAGCCACTTTCGCTGCCTGTCACTTCCTATCCCACAGTTGATAAAACCAATCACCCACCAGTAGTAATGTCTGACCTGTTTATCTTTGCCAAAAATTTGTAAAACTGCAAAAATTTGCCAAATGCAATTGAATTTAATTGGAGTGTTATCCCACAACTTTTTCCAAACCATACATTAGAGTCTATGGAATTTTTTTTTGCAGTGAAACCTGGTGAAATATTTCTCCCATTGCTAATTACCAGTCTACTAAAAAGCTTGGAGTATGCACAGTGGAAGCCAAATTAGGATTGTATTCCACTGTGTATACCTCTGTTTAGGAATCATCATCCAGGAACCAGAAACTGATCTAATGCAGCTTGAAATTTTGTTCTCCTTTAAGTAGGTAAAAATTAGGTTAGTGGACAGATGTATATTAAACTGCCACATTCAGGAGAAAAGTTTGTCTTGGATCTAAATGTGCAATGTATGTCTAATCAATGCAGTTGGTTTGGACATTGGATAAGACGTAATAAAAGAAAGGCTGTGCTAGTTGTAAAAAATGGTTATAGACCGATATTCATGTTTGTCCAACACAAACTAAAAGGCTGTTGCAGACAGGGTAATACAGGCCTGGAATGTTTGGGGGGAGGGGTGGGATGGGGGTTACACCACTACTTTCTCCCAGTACAGTGGTTTCCATGATTATCTAAGGAAGGAACTATTTTGTCACCAAGATTATATCTCAAGTCATGTTTGTGGTACTTATTGATACATAACCTTTTATCAGTGCTTTAACAAAAGTAACAGAAGACAAACAACCCACTAACACAATAGGCACAAGGCAGGGAAAAAACTGAAATAGCGCTAGTGGTAACAATATTAAAAACCTTTTTAAAATAACCAAATATTTTGTAGTGGTAGACATACTAAATTTCACAAAAGTTTCTAAGCCAATATCACTTTAAGGTAGTATGAATATCCTAAAAAAAAAATCACAGTCATGGAATGAAGGCTGTAGGCAGCATTATTCCAGTGAGCTCAGATGAGAACACCTTGCAAGATTTTCAGGAATGCCAGATGCACCTCCATATCTCCATATAAAATGCATCGGGACATTTTATTAAAAGGTGTTTATAATATATTGCCATTATTATAGGAGACACCAAAGTCAAGTATACAGTCTGCTATACATTTAATTCAGGTATGCGATCTATTAGCCAGAAACCATTTACTCAGAATGCACCAAAATATGATAATACCCATAGCTTCCTGATCATACATTTCTAAATTTTTTCTTATACTATATTAACTTACATATATTTGTGTGTAATAATAAGCCAGTACAGGTATGAAATCTGTTACTCAGAATGCTCGGGACCTGGGTTTTTTGGATAACAGATCTTTCTGTAATGTGGGTCTTCATAAGTCTACTAGAAAATCATGTATAACATTAAATAAACCCAATAGTTTTGCTTCCAATAAGGATTAATTATATCTTAAGTCCAAAATTGTGAAAGTCCCGGTTAGTGTGTTCCAAAGTCCAGCAAAACCACAGTCGGGCTCTCCTCTTCCCGTTTAAAAGATAAATTCAATAAAATGAGTTGCTGTGTTCCTCAAACGACAAGTTGTTGAGGATGGAACAAAACAGGTAAAATAATATAGTGTAGTATTTCTTTTTAAAATAATTTAAACACCCTTGTGTTATTAAGTGATTGACTTAGTGATATTACACTTCCAAGAAACAGTGACTATACGCGATGCACTTAGTATATATTGCATAAGTTGCCACAATCATTCATGTGAATTTTTAAAGGATCGTGTTACTGTGTTGACGATTGTGCAACTTCCAAAACATAAATAGTGACTTAGTGTGCGTTAATTAAACACATAATATTGTGAAAACCATATCGCTGTGTTAACAATTTTAGTAAAAGTAAATTTGCTTATTAAGCCAGGTGAATTAAGGAAAATGAATAAAGGTGATAATTAGGTTCAAATAATAGTCCCCCAAAAAGCAGCAGGAGCCTCTAGTGGTATATTATACTCACAAGAGGGAATTTAATTCCGAGCAGTGTAATTAACTCTTTCTTCAATATGGATCTTCTTGAATCCTTGGTGGACATAAATAAGAGCAGCATGTGTAGGTACTTTTAAAACATTTTAATAACTAATTAAAAATACACTCACAAAATTCGCTTGATAAAAACATATATAGGGTATTCTGGAGATCTCACTGCGCTGCTTCCAATGTTAGCGTCTTTGGTTGGCCGCTGCGAGTCTGCAAATTTGCTTCTGCCGTCTCCAATGATTCAAACTGTCTCCACTAACGCGTTTCGCCTGTCGGCTTCGTCCCATTCACATGAATGATTGTGGCAACTTATGCAATATATACTAAGTGCATCGCGTATAGTCACTGTTTCTTGGAAGTGTAATATCACTAAGTCAATCACTTAATAACACAAGGGTGTTTAAATTATTTTAAAAAGAAATACTACACTATATTATTTTACCTGTTTTGTTCCATCCTCAACAACTTGTCGTTTGAGGAACACAGCAACTCATTTTATTGAATTTATTAATTATATCTTAGTTTGGAAAAACTACAATGTACTGCTTTATTATTACAGAGAAAAAGGAAATACTATTTAAAAATTTGGATTATTTGGATAAAATGGAGTCTATGAGAGAAGGGCTTTCCATAATTGAGAGCTTTCTGGTTTCCATAAAAAGTATCCGATAACTGTATATTGTGTTAAAGGAATTGTTCAGTGTAAAAATAAAAACTGGGTAAATAGATAGGCTGTGCAAAATAAAAAATGTTTCTAATATAGTTAGTTAGCCAAAAATGTAATGTATAAAGGCTGGAGTGATTGATGTATAACCTGTCAGTCAGAACCCAACTTCCTGCTTTTCAGCTCTCTTGGTTTACACTGACTGGTTACCCTGGCTACCAGTCAGTAACCAATCAGAGACTTGAGGGGGGGCCACATGGGTCATATCTGTTGCTTTTGAATCTGAGCTGAATGCTGAGGATCAATTACAAACTCACTGAACAGAAATGTACCATGTGGCCCCCCTTCAAGTCGCTGACTAACTCAGAGTTATAGAGCTGAAAAGCAGGAAGTTGGATTCTGGCTGTTTTATTAGACATCCAGTCACTCCAGTCTTTATATATTACATTTTTGGCTAACTAACTATATTAGAAACATTTTTTATTTTGCACAGCCTATCTATTTACACAGTTTTTATTTTCACACTGAACTATTCCTTTAACTAAGCATAAATCCACATCGATGGCAATTAGTTCTTTGAATGTTTAATTTTTATTTTAGTACCCATAACGCATTACAGAAAGGAAAACTCTAGTTCTAAAGCATTTTGGGTGATAGATACAATACCTGTATTACTTTCTAGTTTATTGTTTAGTAAGACTGTATATAGAATCTTTGACTGAAGTAGTAAGCATTGGAGAATGAATATAATCTCAGCATTGAACAAGACAAGCCGATAATCCTCCCCGGAGCCAGCAAATATGACCCTTCATTGGTTGCTAGGTTACAACTCCCAACATTTGTTAGTCCACCAATGGATGCTGAGAGTTTGGGAGCAATAGATTGCTTCTCAGTGCTCCATTCATTTCCAGCTTATTGTTCTGGCGAGCTATAGAAATGGAATAGGCACATTTATTCTGCTTCATAAAGGAGTGTGCTGGAGCAAATACAAACTGGTTAAAATACCGTTTTAAAAACAATTTACATTTGGGCTCCTAGACTTGAGTTAGTTCAGTTTTTAATGAAAACAGCAGTTAGAGAAGCATGGTCTACAGGGAAATTTACAGTGATATTAACAAACCCCAGGTCTTTAGGGTAATAATGACCTACTCTGGACATTTTTAAGAGAGAAAAAGGATTGGATCTGTGTCACTACTTGTGCCATAAGTTATAAAAAAATATTCAAGAACTGGATCCTCATAACCCTAATACAATCTCTGCAGTTATTTTTTCCTAAGCAATATTATAGTATTTTTATTATAGCACCAGCTTCTAAATTCGGCAGTTGAGCCATCAAAGCCCCGATAGTTGTTTATCTGCCATTGCATGTTTTACATAAATATTGATTTTCTTTAATTCTTCTTTGTATGAGAAAAATTCTCTAGGACTAAAACCAGCCTTGATATTAAGAAATCACAACTGCATGGCAAGGTTTGACCTTTCCGAAAATGTAAAGTGATAATATCAGTGATGGTCAAGCCTCTGTAGGGGGTTCGGTTTGCAAGTCGGAATATGAAGTGCAAACATGTTGTTTTGATTCTTTTAACAACAAACAAGATTGACGTTTTCTTTGGTCCTTGCTACTTTGATGATTAGCTTACAAATTCCATTTGTATTTACTGGGCTTGTTTGAATGGAATATATTAAAAGCAGACATATATGGATTTAAGGTGTCTTAGAGCTGAAAATAATCATGGAAACATCTTCAACTGTTGTAATTAAAAGTGGTGGATAGGGATGTAGTGAACTGCGATTTGGTGTTCGCGAACGCAGTTCGCGAACACCGGCAAAAAATTCGAACGTTCGCGAACAGTTCGCGAACTTCGAACACCCGCTAAAATCGTTCTAATCGAACGATCGAAGCATTCGATCGAATGCTTTTCATTCGATCGAATGCTTACAATCGTTCGAACGAATGGAAATCGTTCGATTTTTAGCGGTCGAAGGAATTCGAATGGTCGAATGGTCGAACGATTTGTATTCGAATCGAACGCGAACTCAAAATGCGAACGTCGCGCGACGTTCGCGAACATTCGGCGGACGCGAACGGTCGAAGTTCGCCGGCGAACAGTTCGCTACATCCCTAGTGGTGGATAAGGAGGATGAAAATAAGAATCCAGCATTTGAGAAGAAATGGTCCCTTTCTTGTAGGACAGTGTTTTTGATTGTATTTATTACCGCCATTTATTTATAGAGTGCTGACATATCACACTGGGCTCTATAGAGTATGTTTGAGCACAAAGATCAGTGAACCCCCCAGTAGGAAAAGTGTCAGTTTGTTTTTAGCAGATAAAGTACCCAAAAAAGGGGAGAACATGCAAAGTCCTAGTAGATAATACCTTGGACATAATTCACCCTGGGACCTGAGCACTGCAACCACTGTGTCATCATGTTATCTGCTGACTGAGTTTATTTGATAAAATGATCAGAGCTTTTATGTTTTCAGCCATTGATATTTGTGGAATCATCACTTTTTTCTGAAACATCACAGGGAATATCCCAGGTCCAAAGGAACTTGATGGTTCAGCAATGCTCTTATGCAGGAAAAATCCAGGCATTTTGGATAATAGGTTATATACCTATACTCCACCAGGACTAGAGTTGGTTGTCTTGTAGTTTTTTTTTTCCATACCAATATTGCCTACTATAGGCTTATACCAGGAGTGCCTACACTTAACTTATGTAGGGTCTACTTTTAATGATGTTGTCCCATTATGATCTACATCCATAAAAGCATAATTAGCATTTTGTTCCATGTAAAATATTACTTTAATATTGATTTATGAGTAAATCTATTTTGTTAAATTTAAACATGTATTAAAAAAAAAACATAATCAATATCTGAATGAGGATGATATAGACAAGCTGTTTGTTGACAGTATCTTGAGATCTACTGATCACCAGCTAAAGGTCTACTATCTACCTTTTGGACATCACTGGCCTATACTGTACACAGTGGACACACACATTTAGGATGTTTAGAGCAATAAACAGTAAAGCCATTAATCATTCCTAAACCAGCAATATTTTTCTTTAATGGTGCTGTACAGCTTTTGCCTTCTTCCAGGTGTTGTCATAGGTAAACATTAGAATATAGCTCTTGCTTTGAGGCAACTCTGGTGGCCCACCTAATTGACATGAGCATGAGGCTAAAATGACAGCTTTCTTCACTGATGTCAGGAAGACAAAGACTCTATTTGGTTTCCATGTGGTATCTAAAGTATGTGATCTGAACTTTGACTAACCACAAAGGTGTGGTAACCAGGTTATGATCTGTTTGTTGCCAGATGAGCAAATTTATGGACAACTTTTGTTTAATCTATGTTGCTGACACTAAACTTACTACAGGACCAGGTGCCATAGATTCTACATATGCAGGTTAAATATGAGAATCACATTTTGCCAACAGTTAAAGAAAAGTAATGAGATCTGTTTAATGAGCCTACCCCCCCAACCACTGCTTGTATCTCCGGTTTATTCATACAATTTATTATACAGGATTAAAAGGGATCATTTGATTTACTACTAGGAGACATGAGAGTTTTTTTGCTACATTAATTAGCAATACTACAATTCGAAAAATCGTTCAATCGAATGATTAAATCCTTCGAATCGAAGGATTTTAATCCATCGATCGAACGATTTTTCTTCGACCAAAAAATTGCTAGGAAGCCTATGGGGACCTTCCCCATAGGCTAACATTGCACCTCGGTAGGTTTTAGGTGGCGAAGTATGGGGTCGAAGTTTTTTTTAAAGAGACAGTACTTTGATTATCGAATGGTCGAATATTCGAACAATTTTTAGTTCGAGTCGTAGTCGATGGTCGAAGTAGCCAAAAAAATCTAAATTTGAAGTTTTTTTTATTCTATTCCTTCACTCGAGCAAAGTAAATGGGCCCCTGTGTGTCAGTGTCCTTGTGTACAAAATCCGTGTAAAACATAAACAGGAAACTTTTATCTGCATATTCAGTCTCTTTGTGTTGCAGCCTTGTCTGTGTCCTTTTCCTGTAGATCTTTACATTATGTTTTTGCCACTATGTGCTTTTAATAATTCACACAAGTGCTCCCAGTTTCTAACAGTCCTAACCCACCAAGATAAAGAACCTCAGTTATCACTACAATATATATATATATATATATATATATATATATATATATATATATATATATATACTGTATGCAAATTAAAATTTGATATCAAACCAACAAGATGTTTAATGCTAGGCTTGCTCTTGTATAAGTTATGTAATCAAAGCAAAGAAAAATACGTTAATTGGCTGAGTAATTTTGACAGTTTGCTGCATTAGTCACTAGAGGGGACAGTGTACAAGTACAGTAGGTACAGAGATTGCCAGTGGCAGAATAAAACAGTCTAATCCTCATTTTCTTTGGAAGAGTTTGCACACCTTGGGCATTTGTATGAAAAATAAAATGCAAAACGACTGCATGAGATTGTCATTTTATCAATTTGCGTCGTAAATCAAAGGAACTCCGTTACTGCATCAGTCCTAGAGATTTATAAATGAGCCTGACAGTTTCGGCTTTTCCATTAATATTCAGCAGATTAAAGAAGCATATTCTTTTTTTTTTTTGCTGGCCAGCTTTCTATTTGTATTTGTCTTTATTAATTCACTAATGCTTTGCAGGGGTAGACATTTTCTGTAATGTCCAGATGTCTGTAATACCCAGACTTAAAAGTATTAGATTTAATGTATTTAAGAAATTATGTTCCATCTGTAACTGATTCTCCATCTGTATCGCCACGTCTAAAAATGAGAATGCATTACTTATGGAAAATAAGTAACACGTTTTCTTTATTTCCTAGGATTATAGTTTAATATATTGCTTTCTGTCCAACGCAAAAAGAAAACAGAAATTCTCTTTGAGAGCAGCACATAAATTTTTAGCTAGTCTACTTCAGCAAACTGGGGGATTCTTAGGGGGGAAATAAAGAAACTTTGGGTGAGTTGGATTTTCTATATTTAATTGAACCTTTCAGATATATATTTCAAAATCGGCTGCCTCTCATGTATAGGTTGCAGAACTGAAGTCCTGAGGACATGGTTGGTTACTTAGGCAGGAGCAGATATAACATAGAGCCGGAGGTGTCCGTGATGGGCATAGTCTTTATGTAAGGTCAACATTAAAATGCTCATGGTAGGGGTGTCCTGAGGACAATCTAAATCCCACAAATGTAACATTTTACAAACACAGATCAAAAACTATATAAAGTGTTATTCTGGAGATAAACTATAAAAAGTCTCTTGGAAAGCTGTGCGCTTCAGTGTATTAAGGCTCAAGTCTTGTGTAAACCAACCACTGCATCATTTTATTTATGATTTCATGAGATTTCTTTGCCTGTCAGGATTTCCCTTCTTCCCAGAAAGATGGCTCACTCTATTATTCCATTTACAGTCTATATATACTTTATAAAGCTGGTAGTGATAGATCATGACACAGAGCTTCTACAGTGCCTTGTACCTAGACTTTCTGAAGCCGAGTAAATTAGACTAAGCTGACTTGCCCGAGGTCATTGAACTTGACATCACTGCTTAAGAATTGGATGTCGGCTAAACAGATCCTGCATGTAAAGTTATTCTTTGGCATTGTTTAAAGAATTAAGGGTAAAACCTTTGGGGAGGGGTATTGAAACCGCATGCATACCAATTTCCATGTGATCAGTCTAATGTGATTGTAAACTGGGAATTTTATGAAAATCACATCCAGTAACATCAAGTAGAAGCTGCATGCAGTTGCAGTTACAGGGGCAGTTACAGTAAGAAGCTAAACACAATTATGTATGAGGGTGAGGTTGGTGGCTATAATGGCAACTATTAAAGGGGACCTTTAACTAGATATTGTTATTATTACAAGGAATCTATCACGTTTACTGTATTAATGCTCTCTTTTATCTATAATTATCTCATAAGCCAGTGGCCGGAACATTTCTCTGCCTGATGGCAGCAGCTGTATTAACCATGCCTGTGCTTGGCTTGCCTAATAATGATGCCATCTAATGGACTGTTAGAATAGCATCCAGTCCCGCTGTATATTTGGTTCATATGCATGGCTATAATTACAGTATAACTCGCTATTGTGAAACTCACATTAAATCACTCTCTACCAGTCTCATTCCATATACAAATTAGATCGCTATATATGGTTACTTTCTGTCCAAGTGTCCTACCTTTAAATGGGAACTAAACCCTAAACATTTGTAACTATTAATTTGAGGACACTGTCCATCCTGCATCCAGGGAATCAAGGAGTGAAGCCACACCAGGACCTGCTACCCCAGTAGGGTCTGATGGGAGACTCCTTGCTGCAGCCAAAATCAATTTAAACTCAGTGAGTCCTGCTGCAAATCTTGCCCTAATACCTCAAACCCTTGACTAACACCACTGCCTACCCCCTCCCTAGCCATATCGCCCCTTGAGTGCCCACCTTATCTGTTCCCTGAATAGCTCCTGAAATGCAGAGCTAAGCAAAGATTTTGGCAGCTTCCATCTTTGGCCACCTCAATTCCATTCTCAAGTTCCATGGTGGTGATTACCAACCAGGAGCATGTGCACTGGTCCAGAACCACAGATTTCGGTTTTCACTGGGGTGGATTTATTCTCACTTTATTGCTTATTGTTTATTTGGTGGATCCATTTTAACAAATAGGGGAATGCAATGCAAAGTTTTGAACTTCGATAAATGCTAAATTAAGACTGAGTAGTACATTTCCAGGGCTCGGTATAATATTTTTAGACAGATATTTTATTGCAGATTTTTATTTGATCTTTTTTAGGGACCTGCTTAAAGATATAATTTTTTTCCTGTAAAAGTAGCAATATCTTTAAGAAGTTTTAGTACATAAAATGTGCACCAGGGCCACTATAAAAGCTCAGTCTTCTCTGTCCATTGGCAAATGAGGCACCAGGGCTTACATTCGAGCTTACATTAAATACACACAAAGGAAAACTGGTTCACACAAAGGAAAACTTGTTCACATTTCACATATTTTTCCGTGAATTTTTTCTATCACCGCATATGCTTACAACTCTATACAGACATTTCTATCAACTGTAGGTTGCCTCCTGTTTCAGTTAGTATTTGCATGTAATCTGCATGTCTGATGTGAAATTGTAGTGCTTTATAAGAATTAAAATAACAGTTTACTATATAAAGAGCAGATTATCCTCATTTGGTATCTGGCAATATGTAGTAGATTGGTGGAGCTTTCTTGTAATTTCTCCAGTCATGTGGTTCTTGTGTGGACAGCTGGTAAACTTCTCAAACTGAGAGGTCATGCATTCAGATAGGTGATAAAACTGGAAGCTTAACATGTGAATGCAACATAGACTACCCATCCAGAGCAAAATGAGAAGAGTGACCATTTAAATGATACAGGGCAATTATCTTTCTGATGATCAGATAATATACTGCAAAATATATTGTATTCTACTCCTGAATGTCTTGTTCTAATAATACTGGTGTGGAAACTGTTATCCAGAATGCTTGGGACCTGTAATGTTACAGATTACGAATTCCGTAATTTGAATCTTCATACTTTAATTCTACTAGAAAATAATTTAAACATTAAATTAACCAAATAAGATTGTTTTGCCTCCAATAAGGATTAATTATATCAGTTTGGATAAATTAAAAAGTACTATTTTATTATTTAAAAAATAATTGGATTGTTTGGATAAACTGTAGTAAATGATTTATGGGCCTAACTGTCTATTCTTTGTTGTAGACCTATAAAATTGAAAAATTCTTCATGGCTGAGATTCTACTTTAGACTGTTCTATCTTATACATGTACCATTCAGTATTTCTACGTCACTGTTAATATTTGTTCATATAAAATGTGTATGCAAGTATATTTTATAAATATAGTGTCAGTGTTGTAATAATGCACATGGCACCTCTGTCTTTTTGGATGAGTACAAATTGGGTTGTCTGGCACCAAATGGTGACCTTTCCAGTTCTTGCTGCCTTCAGCTTTCCCAGCTTCTGACCTCTGTTGCCCCTAGAAGGTTATGTGAGAGGATATATGACTTGTCTTGCAAGACAGTTGCTTAGATATATGTTTTCGAAGAACATTGTCTGACCTTTTAAAAAAAGTGGTAAAGTACATCAGCAGGAAGCCTTAAAACATGAACAATTCAATGTCAATAAACTGGAGACAGTTTTATCACACAGTGTCATGATAGATATATCACCACACCAATGAAAACAGTTAGTTCCTATTAGCTGTGAGGGCAAAGTTTTATTTTCCATTAGATATACAAGTGACATATTTTCAGTGCTGCTGTGTAATCTTACTGATTTAAACATGTACTAAAGAGTGATTATATCATAGGGTTTGTGACTACTTTACTGTTTAATGATGTTGATAAATATACTTAATTTTAGACAACACTAAGGGGCAGAATTATTAAAGGTCGAGGTGAATTTTCAAATGAAAAAAATTCGAATTTCGAGCTATTTTTTGTGTACTTCGATTAGGGAATAGTCCAAATTCGATTTGAATTTGAAAAAAAATTCAAAATTTGAATATCGAAATTTATCATGTACTGTTATTCGCCATCTAAAACCTGCCTATGGGGGACCTCCTAGAACCTATCTGGAGTCAATTGGTGGACTTTGAAAAATCAAAGTTTTTTTGGGGAAAAAACTTCTAATCAAATTTGATCGATTGCGCTATTAATTCGATTTGAACTATTCTAATTCAACCGAATACAGACCTATTCGACCCAAAAAAAAAACTTTGACTTAATTTCGGTTGGTCTTTTTGAATTCGAATTTCGAAGTTTTTTCAATTCGAAATTCGACGCTTGATAAATATGCTCCTAGGTCTTCTAGGGCGTATCCTTCATAATTACCAATTCCTGCTCTTTATTATTAATAGTTTCAAGCTAAATTCATTTTATCAAGCTCAATTTTTAAACATATACAGACAGCTGGCTGAAGATGTTAAACCACTGGAGGACACTAAAATAAAAATATACATACACACACATTGAACTGGGGGTAATTTGGAGGGTTTGAACTGGATTGACTTTTGTCTTTTTTTTTAACCCAAATTAACTATTTATAAATGTAAATATTGTTAGAGTATATCGATGAGATTTCATATCTCCTGTTGATAGATCTAAAACTCCCAGTAAAATGAACATAAACCCTACATTTTGGTATTTCTCATTTTAAGAGAATTGTTTTCCTATCTTAGGGTCGTTATCTGAAAACCATGATCTTGAAAACTTCAAATTACAGGAAGGCCATCTCCTATAGACTCCATTTCGAATTAAGTAATTCAGAAAAAAAAACCATTTACTTTTTCTCAGTAATAATAACACAATACCTTGTACTTGATTCCAACCAAATGATGTTCTAGTAGTTATGATAATGTTTGAAGATCCATATTACAAGATCCGTTTTCTGGAAAACCCCAGGTCTCATACAGTCTGGATAACAGGTCCCATAACATATTCATGTTCTATGTTAGGTGTTACTGTTAGAAAAAAAAAAGCTGCAGAGTAGAGTAGGATTGGATTTCAGTGGAAACCCCATTTGGGTTGTCAACCACCAGTGAGGGAATAACAAATGCCCTCTGAATTTTTTTAGATTCCAACCAGTTTCCCAAATTGGAATTTACCATGAAATCTATAAACATGTCAAACATAAGAAAGCCCCTGTTTTTAATTTCTTTTCTCTTGATTGTTTTTTTCTGTCAAATCCATTCAGATTCCTTGCTGGCACTAAGTGACCGTTAACATAAAGTGCAATCTGTAAAAGCACCTTCACTTCCGAGGTCTTTTTTGTTTGTTTTGTATGTTGCATGCACCTCCATTAATCACTTGTAACTTTGTCTCAACAAACTCCCTCTGATTAGAGAGTTAGCCATGGTGGATGGACAATAAGCATGCCCAGAATGCTGAACTCTTTCAGCCTATATATCTCTATTGTGCATGGACCTGTCAGTCACACCAAACTTGAAGGACCCCTAACAAGCCCAGCCAACAAAAGCTTCAAGTCTGCAAAGAAGTTTTTACACAGAAAATTGTTTTGGTATGAGGCTAATTATTCGAGAGTATGCAAATACAAAGAGCATTGGGGGCATCGAGAGGGGGCTTCTCCTGGTATTTACTAAATGCTTTTCTTTCCAACGGATGGGAAATATATTCACATTATAAAGACAGTTAAGCCTCTCTCTTTGATCAAGGAGCAACGCAGAATACAGATTCTCATTGCATTGTCTTAAAGTGGCTTCTTTGCATTAATTGGCCATTTATTTTGTCACAATATTTATAGTTGGCTGCTCCACAGAGATTACTGCCATCATTCCTCCATTTATAACATTAAAGTATATTTGATTTATAAAAATAGATAAATTAATAAATACACAAGAATGGAAAACAGAGATCAAAGGAAAGTGAGAAAAAAATTAAATTAGATTTCTATATATTAACCCTCGATATTCGACTGGGGAATTAAAATCCTTCGACTATCGAAGTTGAAGGATTTTGCGCAAATAGTTCGATTGAACGATCGAAGGAATAATCGTTCAGTTCGGTAGCTTTTAGGTGGCGAACTAGGGGGTCTAAGTTTTTTCTTAAAGAGACAGTACTTCGACTATCGAATGGTCGAATAGTCGAACGATTTTTAGTTTGAATCATTCGATTCGAAGTCGTAGTCGAAGGTTGAAGTAGCCAAAAAAACACTTAGAAATTCGAAGTATTTTTTCTTCTATTCCTTCACTCGAACTTAATGAATGGGCCCCATTGTGTTGTTTAACAATAATTAAAAGTTACCTATAGGTCCCTTTCTCCTCTTACAAGACAATGTAAAACACAGTCCGCATGGGAGACCTTGGGGTGACTTCAAGATTAAAAAAAATGAAAATTCATTAAAGGATTAATGCAAGTTCTTCAGGCAGATAAATTACATAGCTGTAATTTCCTTTAAATCTATACCTTGCATTGCAGGCCTCTCTGCAGATGTTATTTCTAATACTTGTTTTTATATGTAACACCATGGTAAACTCATCAATGGAAAGTAAAGAAGTTCAGCCTGCAGGAGCGCTAAAGGGTTAGGGCATTAGGGAAAATGCAATTTTAAAATAAAGAGGAGAAATAGTAGAAAAGCTAGAAATGATTACTATAACCGCAATGAGCAGCTACAGTGCTCACAGTCTGAGGGTAACTGTTCAAACTTTAACTTCTCCTGACAAGTGATTGCTCAGAACTCACACCATTATTAATGCTCGCAGCTACATGACACGGCAAGAGGGAAGCTCTGCGGCAAAGGATGCCTTGATAGTGTTTCAGCTCAACACGACGAGAAAAAGAAGAAAAAAATGCATTTTATTCCAGACAAAACAAAGATCTTTTTTTTTTTCTTCTCTGAGACATATCCACGGGCAAAGAAAACAGTGAAACTTGCAGATTATGTTCATCTGTGTAGACATTTCCTGGAGATGAATCCAAGAAGGACTTCCCAGGTGAATACTACCAGCTGTATTTAGGCTAAAGGAATAGAACAAAAATCCTCATTGATTGGAGCAAAGTCTTTCTAGTGTACTTTTGTTTAACTATAGTCTTTTAGGAGAATTTGGCTGCACAGAAGGGGGTGTCAGATTTAATGTGTACATTTGTAATTCAGCAAGCCTGTGGGAGCTGGAGACTTATTGCATTTTTATGATGTGTTTATTAATTAGTGAGCAGTATTTTTTTCCAGTTAAAGTGGATATTCTCTGCTGCAAACACTGAACAGTAGACTGGCCCAAGGATGTTTTACCTTACAATATTGATGGAATGTAGGAATGCTTTGTTTGTGACACCCAAATTATCTCTGTTGGTTTTCCACCCAGAGCCACTTTTCACAGCTCCCATTGACTTCAATAGGACCTGTAAGGGAGTACAGGAAAAGCGCTTTTCTGCCCTCGCTAGCAGAAAATCTCTTTTTCCTGCTCTTCTTAATGGCTCAGATTAAGGGCAATGAGGGCTCAGAAAGGGCGCAGGTCTAAACTGTGTAGAATCCACCCAATGAATTTAATAATTTCCTTTAATTTTCCAGTTTCACTCTACTGTGTATGCAGAGTCGGACTATGGTACTTGGCCCACCAGGTACCAGGTAAATCAAGAATCCACCTCTAATCCACTGCCACCCCTCTGTACTCCTCTGGCCCCATTCCAGCTCCACTACTTCTTTGTCAATCAGGCCGCAGGGGAATGCAGGGAATAAAATACATACGGTCATGCATTCCACTGTGAAATGCACAACCATCTTAAATCCTTCAGAAGTTAGTGCTGGTGACTGGTTTGCAGGGCCCGACAGTATCAGGGTCCAACAGGATTTTTCCCAGTATACTGCTGTGCCAGTCCGACTCTGCATGAATGTTAGGACTGACTTTATTTTTGGACCAGTGCATCTTTTCCTAAAAGGAGAACCATCCCCAGAGAACCATCCCCAGGAAAAAAAACATCACTGCTTGTCCTTTAAGATGAACTTTACATTTTCCTCAACAAATTGAATCTATTGATAATTGATCTTTTGGGCCAGGCCCATAAAAGTGATTTATGATGTCAGAAGAGGAAATATAAGAGACAGGGCCATGTACTGGTTGTATTTCTGAGATTTAAACTGGGACAACCACACAATGTTTTGGATCAGTGAGAGTCTTGCTTGAATCCACTGCAGAAGAAAGAGTTAAATAATTAGTTTAGTTAATGCAAAGTGTGTAGTTTTGTCTACCATCTATAAGTGTCGATATATTGTAGCAGGAGCTCCAAGCAATTTGCATCAGTGTGCGGTTTGACAACAGTCAATACCAAATGTCTTTAAGGAGTTTATTGGCATAAATGAAATGAGACAGGACAATATACTGCCGCTTTTCTTGTTTTTGTTTTTTTCATTTAATGTCTTACATTTTTACATTTCCATTGCATAAAACCTGATTGACTAAAGACCATTAAATATTTTGACTTCTCAGAAAGTACTAGAAGTAAAAGAACTATGATCAAGTTATGACAAAAGTTGCAAACTTGTCCTTCTGGCACAGCGGAGTGGCATAATCAAATAACATTGCAAATTTTAGGGTTCATTTACAACCAGTCCAAGTAAACCCCAGTGCACGTCCACACACCAACACACACATACCAACCTATCTATACACTCACAAATGTACCAATATCTGTATAAATTGTTAATATTAGTAACACAGCCTTTGATATTATGCTTGTTCAAGACATGCCAGGAGGGCATGATTGTGGGCTGTACCTCCTTCCCCTCCTTAACCTACACGTTGAAATAATGCATGTGTTAGGAACTGGTAGGGGGCTTGGAGGAGCTATGCCTAAGTGCCCCCTCGACCACCCCTTTTAAATCTCACATGGCCTAACACAGACCACTCTAAATTCAAACATCATTCAACAGGTCTCTGTGCTCTGAAGAGCGGCAATGACCCTCACAGTGGGCAAAGTGCTGAATAAATGAATAATTGCTGCTTTTGCACATTGAACTGGGCATTGTAAATTACCTCTTATGTCTCTCTTTTTTGTGTAGTTATGGAGGATTTAACAGAAGACTTTATGGTATCCCTTGAGGTCTTTTCCAGTTAGAGTATTGGCAGGTGCACTAAATCCAACATAGAGACAGTTCAGGTGGCTTCTAAGCAAATAACATAATATAATTATAGGGTATATTACAACTGTTAATTTTTTAAATAACAGGGTAATATTTTCCATTTTTGCAGTTGAAGCTACTTGACTTGCACACAGTGTATTCGAATGGGCGGGGTAATAGGCAGACATACAAATTGATTGAGTTTATTACATGGCAGACATAGTTACTCTTTTAATAGTTAAAGTTTTTCATGTTTTATTTTTTCACTCTAATGGGGTTATTAATTACTTTTGATGCCAATTTTCTTTTTGTAGCAATGATGGAGGAGGAAACACATAAATAGGCTTCAGTTAAGTCTATTTTTTTATTCCTTTTGTTCATGAATCCTGACAATACCTTTGCCCTTTCCTGTGTGGGTTGTTGGGACTGTTTGTTGCTTATAGCACAGAGTGTTACAAATTCTAAAAATAAAACAAAATAATGTTATTCCTGGTTAAGTTAGTGTAAGAAGGTACAGGATGGTGTTTGCTTACACTGGTTGTAACCTGTTACATGGCAGGTATGTGCACATGTGGATCAGGTAACAGAATGTATTTGCGTGTCTGGTTACCTCAGACCAGTGCGTGTGTTTGTGTTATTTGATTTTTTTACATTACTAATTTTATTGGTTACCATATAACACAATTGTAGGGAGCAACCAGATATGCATCAATAAGAACTGTATAATTCAAGTGAGAGTCAATTCATATTGGCAGGTAGGAAAATTGTGGATCAATTGGCGCATTGCTAATTGCCATGATTGGGACTGGATAAAGATTCGATTCTCTTTAATTGTGCCAATTGTAAGCAATAGTCATAAACAACTGGCGCTTTTTCTTCATATGATCATTTCATTGCTGCTTCTTGCATAAATCCAGAAGTACATATATAAGTTTAGCCAAGAGCCAAAAAAAAACTAAAGTTACTGTAAGGGGCACTCACCCTGGTGGGCCGGTGGGGACACCTGCTGCATGGTGCTTCCTCCTCGGTGTCCTGCAATACTCTGCCTTAGGGCGCGTGCACGCACTTCTGTTTTTTATATGCACAATTGATTGCGTCATCGCGCAATGGTGCGAAATTCAAACCTTTTTAAAGGGACTTTGTGCAATTTCTCATTGCCCATTGTTAGGTTCCATTTCTGAGTTCCTGGGTGTGATCTGTCTGTATTCTGAATCCTATTTTGACCCTGACTTTGCTGACTTCTGCCTGTTATCTGACTATTCCGAAATCTGTAATCCAACCCGTGCCTGGCTTGACTCCTCTGATTTGATCTCCTGGTTGGACTACATTTTCTGTCTGCTCCTTGAACTGTGACCTTCTGCCCAAAAAGACTTTGCTAATGATCGTGCCCCTCTGCTCTTCCAGAACCTTTAAGTTTGGCTCCTCTCTTATTAAGACCTGGCGGCATCCAATTAGCCGAGGGCTCCTCCCGAGGTGAAAGGCGTCTGTTAAAGGCGGAAGCAAGAGCCCAGACTAGGGAGCCTAGCATTGGTTCTTGATTCTGGGTGCCGATCGTGACAGTTACAATACAGGTATAGGACCTGTTATCCAGAACTAAAAAACATTTAAACATAAAATAACCCCAATAGGCTGGTTTTGCCTTCAATAAGGATTAATTATATCTTAATTAGGATAAACAACAAGGTTCTTTTTTATTATTATAGAAAAAAAGGAAATATTTTTTAAACATTTTCATTAAAATTTTATTTATGGAAGATGGCCCTTCCCATAATTCAAATAATTCAGTTTTCCGGAAAACTGATCTCATACCTGTGGTATTGAGAGGGACTGTTATACAATTGAAAATGTTTCTGCGAAACCAGTGGCTCCAGTACTGTATGGAGATAATTTAATGCACACTACGCCCAACGTAGGCTTTCTTACTATGGGCAGTATCTTCCTCAGAGACATCCAAATAGCTTGAGCAATCATGAAGGAAACCCCATGTGAATTAAAGAACTCACACAAAGTTTGGGGGGGAAAAACCTTGTTGGTTGAGGAACCTAAAAGCTGCTAAATGTTTTTTTATTTAAGTCCACACAGCCCTTTACCTTCAGAATCTAAAAAGTACAGAAAATAATACATTCAGCTATTTCTCTGAGCTTTGGCGTAGCACCTATTGCCATTGAGTATTGCTAAGTTCCAAGCTTACATCTCAAGAACTAAACAAATATGTCGGTGGAATGGATGGGGCTTAATGGCTTTGCTTTTCAAGTTATTGTCTGCGAGAGCAGTGACTCATCTCCGCACAAGATTCTGAAGTTAAGCATATGGTAAAGAGGTATAAAATATGGGCGCATGCTGCCACTTCTGTCAGTGTCTATAACAAACAGCCGCCTTTGTGTACAGGCCGGGGTTTGGTGACAGTAATTGGCAACATTTGTTTGTTGTCCATGTTCTGATCCGGAATATTAGCCGCTGATGTAGAGTGCCATTTTTTATGTTGACATGTTATTGTGGTGAAGCAAAAATTGTATATTGGTTTGAAAAAATGTACTTCAAAGAAGACCATTTCTGCTACGCACCTGTTTTCCTCGCATTGTGAGCAAACTGTACAAATTAATCACTTAAAGATGGGGCATAAATGTATTCATAAATGGGCCACACACATCCTTTTTACAAGCAATGTGCGTCTTTCCCTGCAGCCAGAAACATATCTCTTGCTTTCCAGCAAAATTTGTATGCTTCTGGGCATGCCTGCTTCTTCCATACTTTTATATCAAACAGGCACACGAGAGCAGAACAATCTACTATAATAAATGTCTGAATTATTTATTAAGAACTCTTTAAATCCTTTAAAAATATAAGTACTGAATCTGCAGCATAGCCCAACACACTGTTCAGTATTACTGTATATCGCACTGGTGAATGGTTGGATAGAACAGAATGAAAAACATTATTAATCAGTAAGTAGCGATGCGCTTGTCCCTGTGCATGTTTAAAAATTACCAAATAGGTTAAAAGAAATGATTTTACCAGATAAACAAGGGACCAATTAGAATACACAATGCAACAATGCCTTCCTTGTGGTGCAAAATACAAGCTATATGAATTCCTCCAGAACAAGAGAATTATGTTGGGTCATTTTGCCCTTTGCTGCTCTTCATGGTTATTGACCCAAATTCAAGGGCAAGTCAGTTGCCTGGAAGGGTGGTCTGGGTTCCCTTCAAATTGTTATGGCACCTTTAAGCGTCTTACATTAAGCAGCACTTGTTGCCCAGTTATACTTTTCCTTAAAAATTACCTTAAAATTACCTTTTGATGAATGAATGGTCCTTTAAAAAAAAAAAAATTATGGCTCTTATTTAGTATAATACATGATCACCTCTCTCTGCCAGATCTGTTCTTAAAGTCCTCTCATACTCCTCAATGTTCCTCATTGTCTGCATAACTATTTTGCCCCTTCAGTGGTCTTTGGCAATATGTCCCCCAGAACCATTTGTCATTGGTAATACAGGTATAGGATCCCTTATCCGGAAACCCGCTATCCATAAAGCTCCGAATTACGGAATGTCTGTCTCCCATAGACTCCATTTTATCCAAATAATCCAAATTTTTAAAAAAGGATTTCCTTTTTCTCTGTAATAATAAAACAGTACCTTGTACTTGATCCCAACTAAGATATAATTAATCCTTAGTGGAAGCAAAACCAGCCTATTGGGGTTATTTAATGTTTAAATGAATTTCTAGTAGACTTAAGGCATGAAGACCCAAATTACAGAAATATCCGTTATCCGGAAAAACCCAGGTCCCGAGCATTCTGGATAACAGGTCCCATACCTCTATAGTCTGTATATAAACCAGTAAAACTCTCAGTAGTACAGTTTTGGGATTCATTATCTAGAAAGCTCTAAATTATGGAAAGGCCAATAGTCCATAATTTAATCAAATAATCCAGATTTTTAAAAATGATTTTAACACTACTCTGTACTTGATCGAAACTAAGATATAATTAATCCTTATTGGAAGCAAACACAGCCTATTAGATTTATTTAATTTTTTCGTGATTTTTCCAAATTATCCAATATATAAAATGAAAGATCCATTATCTGGAAAACCGCAGGTCCCAAGCATTCTGGATAACAGGTCCCATACCTGTATATGAATCGTTTCACAGTTTGTCTCTCTAGCAGCCCTTTTTTCCTGCAACTGCCCAAAGGAGCTTATGATCTAAAAATCCCCGTAGGTCACAGTATGGCAGTATGGGGTACATTATTCTTCAAATCTATTTACATTTGCTTTTATTACTTGTTTTAGAGCAAAATAAACCCAGTACAGGCAATCACAATGACTAGAATTGTCAGACTTTAGGACTACTATTCAGCAAACTTTCGAATAAATGATACATAGTGCGGTAGATCTATAGTAAGGCTAGAGTGCAGTTTGATGCCATTGTATGTAGTAAAGAAAAGCTAGAAGAGAAAATGTCAGTTGGCTAAAAATGTTCAGAAGTGTTGCTTATTCATTTTCTATTTACTGCAGCATCAAACTGTGTTGCTAAGTAGAACATAGGGATTCAGAGGCAGCTGCCAAGGTGTTGTACTGTTAGGGGCCCCGGGGAGGTGACTGGGTCTGTTGATACAAGTGGGAGGAGTCCAGTCCCTTTTCTTACTGAACACAAAAGTAAAAGGACAAAATGTTACATTCAGCAGCGGTGAACAGAGGACACAATGCAGCTTTTCCATAGCAGCTATTTTTATCTTTGAGAGAACTACATCTTTCATATACAAATGGAGGAGAATTTCGCTCTCAGAAAACACCAGTTATCATTTTATTTAATTTTTTTTTTTTTTTACAGTTGTTTGTATGCTGCTCCCTTCTTGCTTTTCATCATCTGCCATGCTGGTTTCCCAGTTCAATGGGAAAGTCAGGTCGAAAGCTTGTAATTCTATTTGTTTTGGGTAAACTTTGCAAGCTGCTCCTGATTATATGTTTTCTAGGGCCATCTGTTGATGGTGGAGGCTCTCAGCTGAGCAGATTCTGCAGGCAATGAATGGGAAAGGATTGAAGCACCATTGCTATTAGTAAGCAGATGCATGCTATCACTGAGCCTCTTTTCAATCTGCCATCTCTCTGTATTGATGGAGTGTCATATGCCTTCAAGGCATTCCATCCTGAGGCGATATAAAGTGCTCTCTCAGGACTCATTAATCAAATATTTCTGCTGTCAGCTGATGAAGTCAAATTTATGAAGCATGGATTCATTCACTTTCAAGAATGCGTTGCGCTCTTTTGCATCTCTGCGGCCCCATGTAGGGGCGAATGTAAGTTGTGTGGTCACGGCTTTGTGATGTCACAGGTTTTGTTTTGGAAACAGGATACAGCTGTACTCAGTTAAGTAACCAAGATCCATCTAAGACAAAATCGTTTATTCTTCTAACAGCCTTTCTTCCAGCTGCAACAAGAATACGAAAATATAGCCATCAGCCCAAGGGGAATGTTTCACATTTGGATACAATATAATGTTCTCATTTAATGTTTAGAGAATGTATAGTTAATCACATGCAACTGTAAAGTGAAGAATGTTTAGTTCAGTTGGTTCTGAAAGCTCTGGTGCCCCTCCTTCCCCACACACTTAGCTTATATCAAGGTTATACAGGGAATAATGTACCCCCCCAATTGCAAAATATAAGGCTATTAGAAGATGTTCATGGCCAAGTAAAGGCACAGGAACAAAGGTTGAGTGCGACACATTCATTCATTCCTGAATGACACTCTAATAAAGATATTTGTCAAATTTCATTTTAAAATGCAGAATTAACCTTTACATTTGTATTGATATAAAACATATCAGGTACAAAAAAAGCATTTAGCTATAGCGTACATTTGGGCATATTTATTAAACTTGCGAAATTTGCCCAAAAAAAAAAATGTGTAAAATAAACGGCACATTTATCAAGGTGTGTTTTATTTTATGCCTTGCGAACGCCAGATTTGACATTTTTATTTTACATTGCTTTTAACGGAAGTCACTTTAAGAAGAAACGCCGCTTTTCAGCCATTTTTTATACGACAAAGTCATGTATCCCACCAGTTTTTATACTACATAATAAATATGCCCCTCAGTCAAGGGCAACACTATACTTTATTACCAGATTTGTTTGTGTTCTAAAGGGTCTTTTCTTTTATGAACACCTGTCCATGGGTTCTGTGAGTGCCTGCCATGCATCCTGAATTAAACCTTCTCCCCACATCTCATTATAATTGGTCTTTGTTATATCCCCATTTCCACCCAAACCTCTACATTTAGAAACTTCTTAAGGTGATACAGGCCTACAGCTCCCTGCTCCCTATGGAAAAGTTTGCAGTAAATTGTAAAAAACTTTAAAAAAAAGTTGTCAATGCATGAAAAACTACATGCTGCACTACAACCCCAACCAGCCAAAAGACTATCTAGACCTTAAAATAATATTTCCTCAACAAAACCATTTAACCTTTTGTAACAAGGGGAGGCCCATTTATCAAAATTCTGATTTGTGTAGTTTTAGAGGTCTTTGAAACGACAAAAAAACTCTTTCCCAAAAACCACAAATGTCAAGTAATGTATTAAACAATTTTAATATAAAAAGCATGAACAAAAATCCGAAAACCTTGAAATCCTCTTTTCAGGAAGTATTTTCTCTCGATTACAAACACCTAAAACCACGAAGCAAAGAAAGATTTTACAATTGAATAATGACAGCACCCATTGACTTCTACATGACCTTAGCAGCTTTAAGATGGCAAAGTTTTTTATTAGTGTTTTTTGTCATTTTAACCTTTAATAAATTACAATTAGTGATGGGCGAATAAATTTGGCTGGCACGGATTCGCAGCAAATTTTCGCATTTCACCGCCGGCAAATAAATTTGCGAATTTCCCATGAAAATTTGCTGGTAAAAATTCACTGGCACCAATTCCGTGAAAACTTTTGAAATGCTCGATTTTTTTCGTGAAAAGGTTCGAATTTCTTGATTTTTTTTTTTTTGGTGAAAACATTCCAATTGCTCGATTTTTTGTGAAAACTTTCGAATTGCTCGATTTTTTGGTGTAAATATATTCGAATTTCAAGATTTCTCGTGAATGTTTCGATGTTTCGCGAATTTTGCGGGGGAAATTTGCAGATTTTTCAGCGAAACGGGAGAGATTCATCCATTAGCTCTAAAAGATATGATTCGGGGAAACAAAATACTATTGTTTGTAAATCTGCCCCTAAATCAATTATTGCAAAGCAGTTATCGATCTTTAATCCATGCTTGAATGATCAGTACATTTACCTAGACTAGTGGAGAATGGTGAAACTTTAGAAAGCAGCTCTTCTGTATAGCATATGATCACCTTTTCACTGTTCAGTGTGATAGAATTATGGAGCTCCTTGGAATTTCCAAAAGAAACTCAGATTTTTACTTTGTGGTCTCCATGGCAGCTAATAGGAGCTCTATGGAAATGCACTGCTTCTTTCAGTTAACAAACACAAAAATGAATCTGATATATGTAAGTCCTGTCCTTAATTGCTACTTGAAATTGAAAGTTTGTTGGTGCATACCTCTACAGCCTGAAAGTTGTTTTCTTTGAACATTATATTACTTCTATAACTGCTGTTTGCCGGAATAGTTGTTTTCTATTTATTAGTTAATGATTAGTAGAGTTGGTAGAGTCAATGCTTAAGGAAAGCATGTGTGTTTGTGTGTAAATATATATATATATATATATATATATATATATATATATATATATATATATATATATATATATATATATATACTGTACAGCATCCATCTCATTACATCATCTAAACTTACTTATTATTATTATTATTTATTTTTTTGTGATTTAAAAAAATAAAAGGTTTATATTTTTTCAGCCATAGAATTTGAATTGAATTGAATTACACAAGGGAGTCAGAATATATGATTAATAGAGAAGGCCTAAGGCGGTCTACAGACCATTATATAATACGATTGGATAGAAACCGTAAGTCCAGCCTAAAAATGTTAAGTTGTTGTTGATAGATGGGTATTGTTAAAATGCATTATTTCTTTGCAGCATCAGTTGAATGAAGGAATTGGTGTTATTGGCCATACATGTGGATGGATAGGCTGGAAAGAATTCAGCCTCTTAGCCTACAGGCAAACCATTTCAATTTTAGTCAGCCTTTGTAAATTGGATAGATTTTAATCTATCTGATTTTCAGCCAATATATTCCCAGGCATGGCATGATCTTTCCATCAACATATGAAAATTGCATTTATGTACCAGAGGCAATTAGTACTAAAGTTTAAAAACCAGTTAAAATCTAACTCATCATGCCTATATTATTAACATGTGCTATAATGCTGCTAGGAATCCATCTGTATCACATTGTACAAGTATCTTTGAACTAGTAATTGTGATCTAGTTATTGGTAAATTCAGTGTCTTTTTAAATACTTTCATTGCCTTAAACACCATAATACTTAAAATGCTTCAAATGAAACCAGGCAACCATGTTTTTTAACTAATAAAGTTAAAGACGAATAAAGTCTCCTTTAGCAAAGTAAATGAGTACTGAAATACATGCATTACATGCTCTCTGTAATACTAATCCATATAACCAAAAAGCATCTAGAAATCACTCAGAAACAGATTTTAATGCTCGTATATTATTGTATAGACATGTGGGGTTAGCAGTTAGACTGTTGATGCATTTGCTTAAACAACAGATTTATAAAGCCCAAATATGGGTTGTAAACTCCAGAAATAGTACATGGATATAGTATCAAGGTTATTTCAGAAATATAGATTTCTGCATAAAGAAAACCAAGATTAGATGCTAGAAAACTATTTCATTTTCTTACAGTACATCTTTGCTATATTTCCTAAGATAATGCTCCTACCTCAGTGAAGTACTGTACATTGTGTGAGTTTACATTGTATTATGTTGTATAGATTTGCAAGGCATTGCTTACACGGTACATATAAAAAAGTGTTCTGTGAATAATGGCTGGGTCATGCCCCAGGTGTTACCGGGCAACAAAGCAAATTAAATTTTTTGCCCCAAAATATAACTACATTGACCTGTTCTGCCAAGATATATTGAAATTGCTTATTAATTAGGGAATTACTGTGCCCTATATAGTCCTGCCCCCACTCTGCTTGCTCTGTGGCCTCACACCCAGTTACCTCTAAATCTGCCCAACACCTTGTTTCAGGGACTGTCCCTGAGAGTCCATGTCATTGGCAAGAATGAAGTGTGATCATGGGTTCCTGTGGGGTTGTGCACCCTACATGCAGAATAAAGAACTATAACCAAAAAAGTATTAGTTCTGTGACACTTTAATAGCGATGGGCAAATCTGTCACGAAACTGTGAAAACAATTTGCGAAATGGCGAAAATTCATGAAACGCATTGAAGTCAATCGGTGTCAAAATAATTTTGATGCGCAACAATTTTTGACGTGATCAATACATTTTATACGCGCAACTTTTTTGTCCAAATGCATTAAAATCAATGGGCGTCCGAATAATTTTGACACATGACAATTTTACGCGTGCGCCAATTTAGACGCGTAAAGTTTTTTTTGTCGCATCGGATTCTGCACAGGTGACTTTTCTACGCAGTTTTGTGAAAACGTGCAGAAATCGAAATGCGGAAATTTGTTGCAAATCCATGCCTGCTGAATTTATTCGCCCATCACTATTTAGGAGCTTTCTAAAAAAAAATATACAAATTACACACTGGATATATGCAGAGACATCAACCATCTGGGGTGATTTCTGGGCGATTTTGGTCACATTTGGTCAAGACATTCCCGTGATACATGTATTTCTTCAGCCCTTTTCAAGCTAAATGACAAACTATTATTCTGTGTAGACAGGAATAACCATAATCATAGCAATTATATCAGAGAAAATAGTCAAGCGCATTAAGATCTTGTTTTTTTGCATTGTACCTAATATATTTATTTTTTATTTGTAGATATAGCAAAATGTATATGTTTATATACCTGCTAGTTTCTTTTTGCACTTTTTCTTTTTCAAATTATAGCTATGTATGAATTAATTTCTCTATACTTTAAGCTGCTAACTTTATGCAAGTGAAAACTATTTCATACTGTTAAATATTTTCTTTTAAATTCAATCATGTCATATTAAATGTCGTTAAATATTTATTTTTTAGTTGGTTGGTTGGAAGTACAGATGCAGCCACTTTGGTTTGCCTGTTTGACACAGAATAACTAAACACAGATATCCCACTTATCCCATTTAACACAGAAAATTGTGTCACAGCATCCCATCTAATTAAACCATTCCCCATTGTGAACAATGGTGCTTTGGTATGCTAATGAAAAGGTTAAATGCATTAAATGAGTTAAGATAACTTTAGATAACACAGTTTCTTTAATTAACCCTGAGTCATGACGCATTTAACTCACAAATCCAAGTGGCTTCATCTGTATATGTAAGTAATTTGTTGCTTTTTAATTATTATCATGCATTGAGGGCTGAAATACAACTTTAGTAATACATTACGGCAAGACAAGATTTGATTTGTACAAAAAGATTAGTGGTAATATATTTTATGCTTTAATCTTCTTGATTTACATATTAAAAAAAAAACTGTCTCCACAGAAAGGGAAAATCATAAAGACTCTGACAATCAGAATGTTTTTATGCAATGAACTGCTCTGAATGGGAACGATAATTGCTGCATCTGTTGGAGAATTCTATAAAACGGATAGTCCACACTAGGGTAGCATGGATAAAAAATGAAATCTCTACTCTATCTTCCTTCAATAGCTCTGTACAGTGCCAAGTCTTTGCTTAGGTTTAGTGATCGATATTGCTGTTCCTGGGAAAAAATTACATGTACTGGAATGTTTAAGTGCACAAACACATAACAAAAAAAGTAGTGCATACATTGTTTGTAATGACGACGTCTGATATTGTTGTTCTTTCACTGTGAGTGTAATATCAATATAAATATCTTCTTTCCAATGTACTCCCATGATAGGGCTTACTGTAGGCTCTGAATGCTCTGCTGCCATTTGTCCACCACAACTGGAAGTTTAGCATTGACAATATTATTCAAATGTGTAAGTACTTGAGTCTGCTCATTTATTCTCCTAGAGTAAACAAGCTGAGATGGAATTTGGGCCATAACACTCACTGCCACAGTAAATCACCAGCTAGCACCGGCAGCTGTATTACAAATCTACTGACAATGTTGGTGCCCTGCCTTACCCATTGCGCTGTAAAACTCCTCTTCCAACCCTAGACCCACCTCTGCCCAGGCCATCTTCCCATCCAAACCACCCATTTTCAAGCCCCATACACCTTTCCTGCTAAACCCAGTCATTTTCCCACCCTAATATGTCATAACCCCTCCCTCAAGTGACATCACAGCCTGCCCCCTTACACAAAAGCTGGGATTGGGGGGGGGATATGGCAACCCTACCTGCTGCCCAACATTCCACCACAAAGGGGTGGATTAAACTATTTGCCTGGTCTTTAAGTTTTATAGTGTTATTATAGCTGAGAGCTCATATGGACTATGTGATACAGGTGTTGTGCGGTCTGTTCTCTTTCAAATGATGAGCTGATTAAACATTAGGATAAACTAGTAGTGATGATGGCAATATGGTGATGGTGATGATTTCAATGATAGCAATCATGTCCGAACCATCTAGAAATACCTCTGCAGACATACTTCCCAGAAGTGCAGGGTCTTAGGCTGTCACCGGATTAGGCTTTGGGAGGTGCAAGTGATAACTGTGCTGGAATCCAAATGTAAACAATCCTCCAACCCAATGGATGATCACACCACCCCAGCGCAACCAACATATCCATCACTAGTGGCAAACATGTCGGAGGGTGGGGAAGAGTAGGTATCGTTGGACTAATAACATCAATAATAAAAATTAAGCTTAAGGTTCCTTTCTAAGTGATATTGACACAATTATTATCATTGTTAGAAACATGACAGTATCCGTGCAGGTTGAGTAAATATTATCCCATTAATGAACTTGGTGCCATTTCCAACTTTATGATCATGTTGCTGCAGAGGAAGTTAGTATTTACCCAGCTGTAATTGAGGGGGAAAAAAGTTGATTTAACTGTCATTTGAAAGAAACATTCTTGTAGGTGCATATGTCACACCATTAGATACAAATCAATACAAGATCAGGCCAGTTGCTTTTACTAAGTGATGTGCTGTTAATTAGATTTGCATGCTTAAAGAGAAACAAAATCTACTTTAAATAATGCAGTGAATCATGCATTTTAGAAGTGCATCACGACTTATGAAATTAAAATCATTATTCCCTTTCTTTACGCCTTCTTTTAATAATCAATCAGAAACCGTAAGTGGTGTGGGAAGCCGTGAAAAAGAATTGAGTAGTTGGAGCGCCATAATCTACTCGTGTGAGATGGTGAAGCTCAACTTTTCAGCTTGGGAAGAAGAAAATTCTCTACTTTTTTTACCGTTATCTGTCCTTACAGCATTAAGCAGCAGTAGCAGCAGAAACTGGTAATTAGGAAATCTTTCTTTTTCCCCTTGGAAGAAAACATTTACTTTAACTAATGCTTTTCAAGCAGCTATTAACAACCTGTGTTGTTTAAATAGCTTGGGGTTTATATAACATGATATATTGTTAACCATAACCCACGTGAGTGCTGAAGGAATGCAGCAAATTGCATATTATAGGGAATAATATCCCCAGTTTGTAAACTATAAGGATATTAGAAGTCGCAGAGGAGTACTATATGAAGAGGCACGCCTAGTAGTGGAATACAGGTCATGAAACTGACTTGACTTCTGATATCCTCCTATTTTTCAGCCAGGTTTAACTGAATCAAGTGACACAAATGGTACCAAGCAAGTATTATAACTGATGACATGACTAAGCAATCCTGATAAGGGTAGTTTATGCTTAGGTTACCAGATTTCAGAAATTAAGGACCTTTCTATCTAGGTAGCTGGGCTGCACTGATTGCTAAATGGAGTTAAAGTAGATGCAATCACAGCAACATTTCTGGATGGATTTTCTTAAAGTGTTCCTGATTTTTCAGAATGATCTATTGCCCTTAGTTTACAGGTTAAAGATGGATCTTGGGTATTCTATAATGGTATTATTCGAAAGCCTGTTATCCAGAAAGCTTTTAATTACAGGAAGGCAATTTCCAATAGAGTCTGTTTTAAGCAAATTCTTCTGGTTTTTAAAAAATATCTTTTTTTTTTTTTTTTGTAAGATTAAATCAGTACCTTGTACTTGATGTTAAATAAGCTGCATTAATTCATATTGGAGGCAAAACCGTCCTATTGGGTTTATTTCATGTTTAATTTTTTTTTTTTTAAGAGTTAAGGTAGGGTTATCGTAATTATGGAAATCCCTAGGTCCCACGCATTCTGGATAACAGTTCCCATACCTGTAATTTGTTACTAACTTGTTGACCTATTGTATGCAACTTTTACTTACCCTAATTGGAAAGTAAAAGATGGTCACTTAAATTGGTTACTGCGGTGACTCAGAGCAACATCTTATTATATATTCAAGATATTTACTTTTATTATGATAGTTTTTTGCTGGTTTCCTGGGTTATTACACAGAGGCAAATTTACATATGTGTTCGCATATAAGACTGATTTATTGATCAGAAAACTCTGTTTAGACTTTAGGTTTAAACTCTGCATTGTTTTATATCCCTAGTATAGAGAAAAGGCAATGACTACAAATTACATTATTCTCTACCCCACATAGACCAAAATCTGCCTCACTATAATATGTACAGTATAGTTGATAGTGATATGCTTGTGCAATTCAGGAGAAAAGGGGTTGCAACTGCATAAAAAGGTAAGGTACACAAACATTGTATAGCACAAAGAAATCATAGCCTCTCTTATTTCTGCAGTGAAATAATAAAGTAAAGCTGCTGCTGTTATAGCTTTCCTAAGTATGCTACATTGTACAGATAGATCATGTTTCTTGTCTTCATTAACCTAATGCGCTGAAAGTATTAAATAGTTTTAATTGGTCTTAAAGTTTGAACATTAGACAATTAGTTACGAAATAATCTCCTCCGCCCACCCCCAATATCTCCCCAAATACACAATAATGTACATAATGTAGAATTTAAATTACCCAAAAACAATTGAAGTATGAGTAATGAGTTAATTGTTTCAATACACAATGCTCCCTTTCAAGAATCTTGTTTCCAAGGAACTTGACAAGGAACTCCATTGTTTTTTCGTTTTATATATGACAGGTTGTTCATATCATCCATACAAGTAAAATATATTTTATTAACATGTCTATGCAGTGAAGTGTTCATGTGATAAAGTGCGCTCAATCCGCACATCTTTATTAAGTCTTTGTTTGGAGCACATCTGAAATCGGCATCAGTTTAAAAAACATGCCTTAGTAACAAAGCACCTGCAGTAAAAAATCTTAAGTAACTATTATTGGATATCATAAAGTGTTTAATAGGAAAACTATTTCATTTTCAGTAATTAGCAATTAAAACTTAAAGCAAATGCCACAGATGTGAGTAGCTGCTACCCAAAAAATCTAGGTTAGACCAGTAATAGTGTGGCTTGCTGTGTTAGAAATGGTGAGGCCTATTTGTATTGGTTTACCTGAGACCTTGCAATAGTTGTTACTCAGCTGCACCCTGTTGGCCAGTGGTTCCCAACCTTTTTTTTTCTTTTTTTTACCAGTGAGCAACATTCTAATGTAGAAAGGGATGGGGAGCAACATAAGCATGACAGTACACATGGTTTTTATAGTTGGGGAGTACTGGCTTTGGCCATACACAGATTAATCATTTGTTTTACACTATGGGGCCCATTCATTAAGTTCGAGTGAAGGAATAGAAGAAAAAAACTTAGAATTTCGAAGTGTTTTTTGGCTACTTCGACCATCGAATGGACTACTTCGACCTTCGACTACGACTTTGAATCGAATGATTCGAACTAAAAATCGTTCAACTATTCGACCATTCGATAGTTGAAGTACTGTCTCTTTAAGTAAAAACTTCGACCCCCTAGATAGCCACCTAAAAGCTACCGAAGTCAATGTTAGCCTATGGGGAAGGTCCCCATAGGCTTGGCTAACTTTTTTTTGGTTGAAGGATAATCCTTCGATCGTTGGATTAAAATCCTTCGAATCGTTTGATTCGAAGGATTTAATCGTTGATCGAACGATTATTCCTTCGATCATTTGATCGAACTGTATACGTAAAATCCTTCGATTTCGAAGTCAAAGTATTTTAATTCCCAGTCGAATATCGAGGGTTAATTAACATTCGATATTCGACCCTTGATGCATTTGCCCCTATGAGTTGTAGTTCACAGGAGTTCTAGTACCCCATATTTGAAAACCCTTATTGCACAAGTCAGCTGTTGCAATATTCCTTTCAATTTGCTGTTTCACTGATCAGTTAAAGGATTGAGGATATTTACAAAAGGAAGTCTTGCAAGGGAGTATCTTGCTCAGAAACAACCTTATCTCAATAAATGTTCCTAGGATTGGACTGGTCTACCAGAGGCTCTCCCGGGGGGCTTACACTGTAATCGACCCCAGCTTATAACAAGTACCATGAGTCATTGCTTATTTCCAGCATAATTCTAAACACTTATATCTTCATATATATATATATATATATATATATATATATATATATATATATATATATATATATATATGTATTTAAATCTGTTTGTTTTGAAAGTAGGGATGCACCTTTAGGATTCTGGAGAATCCCGAATTCTATGTGAAAGATTCAGGTGAATACTGAACTAATTCCAAACCAGAATTTGTGTATGTAAATTAGGCAAATGAGGGGGAAACAGAACCAATGTGCAGTTAAAAATGTTTTGACTTCCTTGAAGTGAAAAGTCACATGATCTTTTTGATTTCTTTTGGGCTAGGCACTTGGATTCTGAATCCTGGATTTGGTGCATCCTTATTTGAAAGTAGGCTCCTGGATTTCAGGTTCTTTGGTGGGCCTTATGAGACCCATTCCCAACACTATCATTTTCTGCTTATCAACTAGTCTATATGAAAGCTAGCTCTCCTGTCATAGTGAATAAGGGACTATACTGGCTGTATCTCCAGTTTTCTTGATCATTTAATTTTAATTGGATGAATGGAGTTCAAACAAAAAAATAGCCTTTTTGTACTGCTGCAATTTAACCGCAATCATATCAAGGTATCTCTTTTATATCAAATAAAACAATTTTTTCAGGTTGATTGGTGATTCATAAATCTATCTTCATATTGTCCAGTTCATGAAACATACATTTATTGTGGATAATGTGAGTAATGAGACATGCCCAGGACATATCATATCAATGCTTATTTTTATATGAAATATAATATTTCATATTTTTGGAGAGGGTCCTGCCATTTTGGTTTCTTTGACTGTGCAGAGGGATAGTTTATGCAGGCAGCATAGTATTTTGTAATAACATAATGAGCTTTATTGAGGGAATAGACCCCTAAACTGACCGCAAAGCAATATTTTTCCAATACACTCATCACTGCAAAGAGACATTGTTAACTCTGTGCCAAAATCAATAAAAGGGGAACTCTAATAAATATATTTTATATAATGTATTTGCGCCAGTGTTATAAATCCAGCTCTTACCTTGCTTTAAATCTATAAAGAACATGACAAAGTTGAGTTAAGGGATGTTTTATGTACTTAGTGGCCACAGGGTGAATTACTCAACACCAGCCACATGTGCAGTTAATTAACCTTTAACCTTTTGGTCAATGCCATGGACTGTCCAACACTAGAGCAATAATGGATGGGAAGTTACATGCATGACACCCAACTTCTAACATCTCTCATTTTCCACTTCAAAACTCGAAGTAAATACATGAATAACGTCACATGGTTCTGCTTAAGTTCAAAAACCATCTGTATGCGATTTTCAGCAGAATTTACCCTAACAATATTAGTCAATTGTAACTTGCTTCCTGTGAGTTTAGTGTGCAGATGAGTGCTACTGCTTCACAGTACAAATAGCAAAATAAAAAGGCTGAAATCTGATACAGGATATTCATCTGCTTGTAAGTCTGTTAGGAATCAGGTTGGAGATTTATTTATTTTTTTCACTTTTTACCCTTTAAGGTAAAGATAGAGTCTGCTTGCATTCCCATCAAGATGTGACTCTCACATGCCTCTGGAATGCACATTTTTACATTGGAATGGATTACTTTTTGTCCTGTGAAAAGGCCTCTATGTTACCAAGCCAACTAAAAGCATTTAAAGTGATTAGGAACAGAAATGGGGGGCGTACCTGTATAATTACTAGCACATACTCTTACCAATTTTGGATTTATAAAACAATATTTTTCAGGGCAATCCTCATTACTTAGTTTTTTTTTTACCATATTGGGGGAATCCAGATTGAGATTTAGAATTAATTATAACTTTCATGACTGTCGGGAATGTTTTCATGAATTGGCACATTTCTTAAAGTTGATGTCTGTTTCAGTTCTTCAAAGCCTGGTTAAACAAATTAATTTCTTATGAGTATTAGAGCGCAGTACAGCTCAGCAGCAGCATTGTACACTAACACCCTTCTGAATCATTACTCTCCAATGTATATCAAAAGTGAAGCACTCAAGGTGCCTCCATTCACAGAAACACAAATTTAAAGATCAAACCAATGAAGACCATAAACTTAAATTGAATTGACTGCAGAAGAAAGTACCCCTAGTTTGTGATGATTAAATGTAATCAAGATTGAGAGCTTCACTGAATAATGACACGAACGGTGAACAATGCTGTGAAGTATCAACACTATTCTCATAAAAACTAATTATAATCAATTAACATTATGGTGTGCACATGGATTTTGGAAACAGGATCACATGTACTTTTCTAAACTTCCTAATGGTCCTGATTTGGACAGGGCAGTCAAAAATGATGAAACCTAAAGAGGTAGGGGCAGACCAAAGTCTAGATATCCACGGTGAACCATGGAGGTTGTGGACTATTTTTTCCCATTTAATATTCAAATATTGAATGGTATAGTTATTTTATTCAGGCAAAATGCTCAGCAACCAAATATGAAAGTGGTAATGAAAGAGTAAGAAATGTTGGGCAGATTAGGTTCAAATTTAGAATGTTTAAATGTTAGGAGATATGTTTAACTAACATATTTTTTTTTTTACAAATGGGAAAGCAAACACCAGTCTGCTATAGGTAGTGCAAGGTTTTACATTTCTGGTGAGCATCCTTGTACTATAGAGCAGACTGTCATTCAGCTCAGCTGTAACAGCAGCACAGGGTATTGTATATTTTGTGCTAAATATTGAAGATCAGGTATTTTTAAGTGATAAAGCTAGTAAACAGATTTTAAGCAAAGGTTGCAAATGTGACATGAATTCCCCAACTTAGCACTTCAGGTTTTTATATTTTCGAAAGCTGCATTTAGGATTAATCTCAAAATTTTTAACTGTGATTCCAATTCCCTTAGTGGATTCAATTTCCATTTTGGCTGCTGCACAGGCTGATGTAGGCTATAATCTTTTTTTTTTTTTTGCATAGGAAACCTTGAGTAAATTTAATTTACTAGTATGATTCTCATATCCTGTTTCAATCAAGTGTAAAACTGAACTGCTATTTGCCTGTAATGGGACCTTGCTCTGGAATTCTCCAAATATCATAAGCAATGTTATTTCCAGTCCAGGTCAAATTTTAAATGTATTCATCTTATATACAAAGAAGAAGGAAAAAAAATCAATCAACCACAAACCGCGGAGAACCATGCATTTAATGCTTTCAGCCCTGTGTTAACTTATTTTGGGAAATGAATAGGCCAGGTGATGGGAGAAAGGTTCCTTGAAATTCCACAGATGATGCGGGTGGGAAGAGGAGGGGCTGACCCTTATTTACTTGGTAGCTTATTCCTCATCATTATTCAGAAGGCATATAATATTAAAAGGAAAGCTCTCCCTTTAACCTTTAGTTGATGAGCACTGTAATATTATCCTGGTACACACAGGTGGCTGGCTTTCAGGAAGGGCATGCATATATGTAACTATACTCCGTTTACATTGGTGGGAATGAAAACTTCTCCAAATGGGTCTGAAACTGAACTTTAGAGTATCTGAATGTGTCGCAGCATGTGATCATAGGATGTACATTAACACTGAAATTTGATTTTCATCTTGTCTAAATCGTTAGTCCTTGTGTATATAACAGAAACCTAATAGCCTGTTTAATGTCAGCATAATGGTGGGATAATATTTGCAGCTGAATAGTTTGCTTTGTGATATAGAGTATTTAGTTAAATAGAGCACATTCGTTATTGAATACACCGTTTTTATACAGTGAAAGAAGCTTTTATATCCATTCAATGGATCATTTGGCTGCTAATACTTTTTCAGAGGGACTCTACTCTGTTGGTCACAAAATCAAATATCAACTCCAAATATCTGCAGAAATGACTTGCTCGTAAGCTTCGTTTTAAGAGTTGACATTCAAAGACGAGAAGGTCTGAACAGCAAGCCAGAGAAAGAACTATTCTCCATACAGCGCAGAATGCGGTTATTATGTTTGTCTTACTTTACAGAGGTCTCACATTTTTAATATGACATTTTTTTTTATCCCAGCAGTAAAGCAGGAAATTTATTACACGTATGAACTAAGTTATAAATTATACCACATCCTTTTATGGGCAGCCTTAAATCTTAAATTACTAGTACCAAGTTACCGGCACAGTGTTTAACCCTTGCTATTTCCCATTTACATTTTTAGCAAAGTAACTTCTACAGGACAGGAATAGTTGGTCCTGACAGTATAGTGAATGTGGATGAATATAGTTTGAGTTCTGCAACATATGTGCTGCAAAAATACTGCCTTTTCTTGTTTAGATTTTTCTTTTGTAATATATGTTTTATGGAATGAAAATTTAATGTGTAAACGATCTCCAGATCCCAATTCTCTATATTAGCTCATATAAACTACTTGCATAAACCACCATTTGTTTTTTCTTGCATAATGTCCTAGCAGATGATACGGCAATACAGATTATGTTTTGATGCAGATAAGATTAGGTTATAATGAGGGTACCCCAGGGATAAGAACTGCATACAGTCTTCTTCAATCTCTGTATAAGTACAGTTGAGATAATTTGAACTGAAAGGTGATTATAGTGACAGATGACGGAGAGTTTCAGACACTAGGGCAGATTGGACTGGCAAATCACGGATGAGGTTCGGCGTGGATGAACATAAAATCCTGAACATAGGTTACTTGTAGTTTAACTGGAATACATTAACTGAAATCAGAGTGATGGAAATAGATGTAGTAATATTAGCACGCTTGGTATCCACTCTCAGGGCAGAAAGGTAACATGAAGACAAATGAAATAGTGCCCTGCTTAATTTTAAAAAAGTAAATGAGCCAAGGGCTCCAAACATAATGTTCTGTTCAGATTATACCTGGAATATCCAGTACTATTTTGCTTCTCTAAAGGGCAGATTCATCAAGGGTCGAATTTCAAAGTAATGGGACGTTTTTTTGAACTCCCATAACTTTGAAATTCGAATAAAAAAAGACCAATCGGAATTTATTTAAAAAAAAAAAAATCAAAGTTTTTAACTTCCGGTGAATAGGCTGTATTCGAATCGTTCAAATCAAAGTTTTAGCTCATTCGATCAAATTCGAAACAAAGTGTCGCAAAAACCTTAGATTTTTCAAAGTCCACCAAATGACGCCATAGGCTAAAACAGCAATTCGGCAGGTTTTAGATGGCGAATGGTTGAAGTCGAAGTTTTAAAGAGACAGTACATGATAAATTTCTATATTCAAATAGTCCATTTTTTTTCAAATTCAAGGACTATTTAATAGTCGAAGTACACTAAAAATAGCTTGAAAATCCAATTTTTAAATTCGAATTTTCACTTTGACCATTGATAAATCTGACCCTAAGACTTCTAAGAACTAGAAGAGATTCAGAGAAAAGTAAACCAGCAATTTAAAGGTATGGCTGATTTCCATTATTTAAAAAGCAAGCCTAGGCAAATGTAATCAAACATTTTAATAGACCTTTTTAAAATTCTGATCCCTAACCACTTAACATACAAAATAAATAAATATGTGATTTGCTTATGCAACTGTTCTACTGCTATCTGATCATATGACACCATGTATGCATTCCATAGTGATTACAACAATCTCTGTCTCTCATCTTCCTTCTACTTTGCTCTTGTCATAACTTAATTAACAGATAAGGGAAAAAATAATGTCAACTGATGTTGGCCTCCTACAATAGCATCTTTGTTGTTACCTGTCACTGATACCAATAGCTCATTTGATTAAATGACTCTTTCATGTACTGCAGAAATCTGTTACTTTCTTGTTACCTTAATTACCTTACCTTATTCTTTATCAGTGTCTTATCAGTGTCTTCATTTAATAGAAAGTAGACATCTGTCAGATACTTCCTTCTGGTTAATTTCTTTTTTAATTTCAACAATTATACAAAGATACATTACAACAGTTTGCATGCACTTGGGGGAAATGTATTGGAATGTATGGAGTATTTGCCACAATTTGAAAAAATTGCAACAAACTCCCCCCAAACTCGATTATTTTTAATTAAATTTCACAGACTTTCATTTTTGAATGTATCAAATGAAAATTTTCTGCAATGAAGACATGGTGATCTTGTAATTAATTCAATGGGAGCTATATTTTAACATTCAAGCCATTCAACTATTTTTTGTTTTTTTTTACAAGTTTGTTTTTATATAACGAATAACCTAATGTGATTCCCGTGTTGATCTTCTTTTAACAAATTAACATGATCAAATTGTTTCATAAAATTCTAGCGGTTGAGACTAAAAGACACAATTGGGAAAATCAAGATTTTTTTGCTATTGCGTTTTAGACCAAACTCATATCAGATTAGTAAGTAGGCCGCCATACTTTTTCCAATGCAACCATATTTCCTTGCTGTACTGATATGTATATGTATTCTTGTTATAGTTGAATTACAAGAATGTGAGGAGATGCATTTTATGGAGAGGGGAAAACAAATGATTCTTATTGGCAAAGTGATATAAAAGCTGGTATGGAGGAATAGATTGTGACCTTATGGTACAATGCCCTTTTTGATTCAAAATCCTTAACTGCAAAACTTTTCCATCACAAGTTACTAATCCAGGACTAAGCATGACTTGCAATTGTGCTAGATCACGACATTATAGAATCACCTTTTGCTGCTGGTTTGGAAATAACCCCTAGTGATTAAAGCTGCAGAAAAACAAATGAATGTCTCTCAAACAACTCAGCTGGCTTCCAATCGTAAAGGTGTTTATAAGAGCAGAATCATACAGCTGTTCTACTGTCTTGAAAGTAATTAAGTTTATGATGAATGTATCTGACAATTACAAAGAATGAACTTTAAATGCAAAGTGACACCTTGGGAAAATTAGCAGATATGAAACAAGACAAGAGCCAGGAAGGCAAATACTGCTGAGAGTGAGCACTTTTTAGCTTCTTTTATTGTTGCCATAAAAAACTCACACAACTGTATGCTTGGCTGCAATATTATGTATGGGAATCTTATTTTAGGAAAGGGCTGCTTTTTAATAACACTTGCCATTTAGTTCTTACAATCTGTAAACTGGCCATTCACAAATGGTCGTGAGAAAAAGCAAATTCTTACAGATATTTAAATATAAACAAATAGATGCGCTGTTGTTGATGTACATGTATGGGACCTGTTAACCAGAATGCTCGGGACCTGGAGTTTTCCAGGTAACTGATCTTTCCGTTATTTGAATCTTCATACCTTAAGTCTGCTAGAAAATCATGTAAATGTTAAATAAACTAAAAAGATTTTGCTTCCAATTAGTATTAATTATATGTTAATTGGGATCAAGTACATGGTACTGTTTTATTATTATTATTATAGAGCAAAAGAAAATGATTCTGTTTTATTATTATTATTATTATTATTAAGCAAAAGAAAATTAATTAAAAAAAATTGGATTATTTGGATAAAATGGAATCTATGGAATCTATTTATCTTTCCATAATTCAGAGCTTTCCGGATAATGGATTTCCAGATAATAGATGCCATACCTGTATTATCAAACTGTTCATTGGATCAACCAACATCAATGTTAGAAATATTGGTTGGCATTGTCTGCCCAACATACACTTGTATAAATACTTACTTGCATAACATTTTTGTAGACTGTAACCATTTACCTTTCTCACTTTAAGTAGCAGAAATTTAAAAAAAAAAAAAACCTGTTTGCTACATTTTTACAGAACTTTTCTGTTTTCAGGCTGGAAAAGTACTTTATTCAAAAACACTTTTCTAATAATTGCAGCAGGTGGACCATTTGGCAGCCAAAAGAGATTATGGATTATGCTTTAATATTTGCAGCTATTGAAATACAAGTGAATAGATCCTAAGCTGTTTATATCCCCCCCACTAAAGAAAGAATGGTAGAAAAAAGAAAATACCAACCTAGTTTGATGTCTAAATGAAGTAATCTCCACAAGGAAAGAAAAGATTATGTTTGTTAAACTGTACAAAAAAAATCAGAAGATAATATGGCTTTGTTCACAGTATTACATAAAGGAGATTAAAGACGGGAAACAAGCTGCTTAAACACTGTAAACTAATTAGTCCAACGAATTGTTTTCCCGAGGTTCATGAGATATAAAACATTGGCACCAGTGCGTGAAATACACTCTGCCTCAGTGCGCTTTTCAATTTATTTTTCTGTTACTGTCATATGTGCACATAAAAGAGACCAGTCACAATGAAAAGAATCTTGAGAAGCAGACCAAAAATCTCTCTTGTGACTGAACATGACATGTTGTTGTCTTCGGCCTAACACGAGAAGTTCTTCTAGCGCCTTTTCAAGAAACCATCTTAAAAATACTACACGGTGTACATCAGGGATGTTCATCATGCAGACTTCTGTCTATGATTATGCTTCAGCTTAGATCAGAGGGTTGTTAGGAGAGATCCTGGGAGTTGTAGTTCAGTAACAGTTGCATGTTAAGACACACCAAACATGGAAGCTCATTGTGGGTCAGTAATTCAAAAAAGATCATTATGAGTCATGGATAGTCAGAGGAGAAAAAAATGGAAAGTATAATTGTCCTTTCTAAGCTAGATGAACGCTAGATTTGTTTCTATGTAATTGAGCCTTAACATGCGTGTCTCTTTCTGTGACATAACTTTTTGGAATGGTGTGACCATGAACTGCTGCCATTTTTGTATTGTTTGGCACGCTAAAGATGGCTCATTGTAGATCTGAAAATATTTGGGCTTAAAACGGACAAAATATCAGATATAAAAGGGGAAGTGTACTGTCATGCTATTTGTAGTTCTTAGACTGTGTGTCTGTCTATCTATCTATCTATCTATCTCAATATCTATCTATCTGTCTGTCTGTCTGTCTGTCTGTCTGTCTGTCTGTCTATCATCTATCTATCATCTATCTATCATCTATCTATCATCTATCTATCTATCCATCTATCTATCATCTCTCAGTATCTATCCCTAAGCTTTATCTCAGTATCTATCCCTAAACAGTATCTATCCCTAAGCTTTTATACACAATTTATGCTAAATTGGCCTTTGTTACACACAGCCTGCAGATGTAAGTGATGTTAGCTAATTGGCATGATAACTTACACATTTTCATGAGCAACTTGACACTGGCAAATGTATGTATTGACTTTACTCTTTATGTGTAATTCTTTTCCATTTGCCAATTGAAATAGTTTGCAGTTGTCTGCAGGAATTGTTGTATGAAGTTGTTACTTTTATTTTTATTTTTTAGAAAACATATTAAATTATATGTAGGTATCAACAGTTCAAAAAAAATCAAAGCTGCTCCAGAAAAATTGTGTCCTCTTGCAAATGTGAAGCGCCACTGCAGGATGAACTTGGAACCCTGGAGCAGGCACATCAGAGCACTTTCAGTTACCAGTAATTCTAGAGAGAAAATGTCCACAGCAGGTTTTATGCACCAATATATTTACTTTTAATACTCCAATAAAACATCTGAATTTTATTTTTTGCTATAGTGTTTTTATAGAAATAATTTGGTATTACATTGACTTAATCCTAGTTTGTTCAGTAACCCATGATTGCATAGGTTATATTGCTAAAGGAGTATATATTTACATATATTTATTCATGGATAAGAGTATGACCGTCCATACAGTAACCAGTAGGCAGCAGGCAAACAGTGGCCTCTGCTGGCTGAATAGTTATTGAAATGGCTAAATGCTTGCTTAGCTGTAATTTATCTTCTGCAGCTGTTAGATGTTAGGAGCTGTACCATTTGAAAAATTTCACATAGGAGCTGTTTTTAACTGAACTTTTGATTTAGTTTGAGTATTTATATAAAATGGTACAAGAGAAAGAAATGATTGGTATCCATGATTAAAGAATTAAAAGAGTTTACTGAATAGGACACATAGGGAGCTCTTTATATGATTTTGTTTGCCAGTACTCTGGAATATGGAACAATGGTGTCCTATTCCATGTACTTTAATCTGATCCAGACACTTTGCACCAAATAAAAAAAGACTCAGTGGAGAAGAATGCAGATAGGAATTGCACCTCCTTTTCATAAATTCTGTTCTGTAATACAATAGGCCTGGTTTCAACAAAAATAAAGGATTTGCAGGTTTATATTTAAAGCATATTCAAAACACTATAAATATTCTCAGGACAGTTTCTGTTTCCTGTCAATGATATATTGATTCTGGACTTGCCAAAGAAGCACAGGAACGGAGAGCAAATAATTAACAAAAACTGTTCATTTTCCAGTAGTTTTTTCTTAAAATAATTGGAGGTTTGAGGAATATACAAAATACATGACTCATTTATGAACCTCTGTTGCAGTCTTTGTGTAAAATCCAGGAAATTGTAATGCAAACAGTGTAAAATCCAAAACAAGTTTTTGAGGTTTTTACATAATAGAAAAAAACGCTCAAAAATATGAAAAAAACTGGAACGCAGCACAATCGCATTCTACTCATCATTTTTAATGAATCACCCAACTATCTTGAATTGAAAAATCAATTACATTGTGCAAAAAGACTAATATCATTGACTTCATAAACTCAACAGCTTTTAGATGCCTAGTTTTTACATTTGAGCTTTTTGCAATTTCGGAAACCCTAATTCAAATTTGTCAGTTTTAGTGCAAAAAAAAACCCCTAACATTTGAATATTAATAAATCGGCCCACTGACCCATTGAATGCAATGGAACAAATTTGGGTGAGAGAGTATTGTGTGAAAAGTTGTTTAAAATTTTGTGCAAATAATGTTTTTACACTTCTTTGTAAATTAATTTGAATCTATTTGGTAGTGGTTTTCGCGATGAGATTCATTGAATAACTTCCATGACTTTGATATAGTGAAACCAAACGTTAGCTTTAGTACAGTGAAGTTCAATAAAATTAATATTTGTAGGAGTTACAGTACTGTCAACATTTAGGATATTTTGATCACTTTGATAAATAAAAAAAATACTCAGGCTAAATTTTATTTCATGTTTATCTAACTTTGTAAACAAAATATCAAAAAGGTGGTACAAAGGGGTACCTTTATTGGCTAACTAAGATAATCATAGCAAGCTTTCAGAACATTTCAGCTTCAGTGATGTCAACCCAATCTTTAAACTACAACTACCATCAGCTCTACTGCAGCGAGTTGAGAAGCCATTATTCTGATGTCCTGATCTATGTAAATTCATGCACAGGCACAGAAATGCTCTGTCAATAAAATCTGTATCTTTATATACTAATACATTTTATTTCTAAAAAAGCTGACTAATGAAGTAGTACAGAGCGATGCACTGACAAAAGCAAATGAGGGAATAAAAGAACTTCATCCTTTCTCAAAAATAATTAGATACTCAGGGACCTTTCTAGGTTCCACAAGGAGACCCATGCTATCCAGACCAATTTATTAAGACTGATCAATTCTTGTTAGTAAGTTTACCATTTTCTTGTGTATTATTAATATATATATATATATTTCTAATAAGGTGGAAAAGTTTGCAGCTTATGTGCCTTAAATTTATTTATATCTGACTTTTATATTGCTTTTTTTTTAATTTGTCCAGTTACTTTTGAGCCCCTGAAATGTGATTCTGTTAAAAAAGGCTTTAGTTCCTCACATTTTTATGCAGTCTTTTTGTTCAACCCACTGAATTAAAACTGAAAGTCTGCAGTTCAACTGCATCTGAGTTGTTTCATTTAAAATTCAATGTGGCAATGTACAGAATCAAAATTAGAAAAAAGTTGTCTCTGTCCATTTATATATATATATATATATATAGAGGCATAAATTACTGGCACTCACCTCTGCCATTAACCAATTGAGCCGGGTGCTAACCATATTACATATAAAGTCCAGGAATGAAAGGAAGCACTCACGGCATAAAATTTTCTTGAAAGTCCTTTACTAGATCATATAAACATCTACATGTTTCGGTACCTCGGTATATATATAAAATTTAAAAATATAAAGAAAACATAAAATGTTTTTTTTTTTTTCATTTGGAGAAGCAAAATCCATTCTCACCTAATATCTATTTATTATTAGTTGATCATGCGACTCTGTTACATTTACATATCTGTTAGTTTAAAACTGTGATTAAGGCTCCCTTATTTTATAAAGAACACTCTGCAGTTTGAATGGATGTTCAATATATTTCACAGTTTATGGCTTATTTTTGCATTATGCTATAGTACACTTTTTAAGTAACCTGACATTTGAGGCTCCTGCTAGGTCTTGTAATGATCAGCTGTAGAAACAGAAGTGAGAACCGCAGAGTCCACATATGCACTAACTGCAAAATTCATCCCATTGGAATAATAAGGGAAGTGGTTAATAGTCCAGAACATGCTTCTTTTCCTTAGAAATCCATAGGAGGTAATGCACTTCTCCAAATGTATGTCACATCAATACCATTAAAATCTGACATATCTCAGTGGGAGGTGAAGCTGCTTCCCAGTACATCTAAAGAGACAGCCCCTGGCCTGAGTTGTTTCATGGAATGGCAAAATATGCATTTGTTGCATATTGAGAAAGTTATGTAGTACCATCCCAGGCATTTTATTGAATGATTGTTGGACACTTTAACTGACCTAATCCATGTTACATCCCATTGAAAAACAACATTTAAAACTGAAAGAAACCTATTAAGTGGACACAGCAGGAAAGACCACAGACAGACCACCATGTTTCCCCCACATTTCTAGATTTTTTTTTTACATCATGATTGCTATGCTACTTCTGTTGAGCCGTCAAGTATTTAGCAAGCCAAACTGCAAGAAAAACTCTTAAATCTGAGCTCTTTTGAACTAAAACTTTTGTGCTTGTGGAACTGGGAGCAGAACAGGGCAAATTGTTTCAATTATTTTGCACTTTTTAACTTTGCCCATGTTTGTAAAAGGTCCCTATAGACTCCAGTGGTACCAAGTCACAAGTGCCTACATTTTAATGAAACAAGTATGCCACATTCTTTACACATCAGTAATTTTTGATGAAAATAGGAGCGCCCTTGCCCATCAGCAAATGAGGCTATTCCCATATTTTGTAGTTTTTGCAGCCTCATTTTAGTTGATATAATCAACACTGTAGTCCACAGAATTTTAAGTGTGTTGGGAACCATTGAGTTCCACATAAGGAATCCTTGATCTTGTTCTGTAGCAAAACAGAATAATGTTGTTATATAAAGTTATTTAGGTCAAAATGTTGTTTAAAAGCTTAAACTACAGTGCAAGCCTTAAAGCAGAAGATATTTCATGCTACACACATAGCCTTACTTCAAAACCACAAATGAGAGATCTAAAGTATCATTTAAATAATTATGGGCAGAGACATGCAAATTACCCCCTTATGTCCCTGTGGCCAGCAATGAATCCAGAACCAGTGGTTTAATAACAGAGATACTGTGTACATTAATTAGAGTGCAATTCTTCTTAACACAGAAGGGTTTTGCATGCTTCATGATACACTCGAATAGCATTGCTCTATTTAACACACAGTTGCAGACTTTTGTCTCCTTTCAGCCTAAATCACTTGAAATTCTCTGGTTCTTCCATTCAGTTACTCCAAGTCCTTCATCTCAAAAGTTGTGTTTGGTGTCTTGCGATGATGAGATCTAATGCGAGCATAAGATCTATCTGCTCTGCATTTTAAGTGTTTTTGTGCTATTAAAATGGTGTGTTGGTTATAGCCTTTTATTATTAAAATTATCTGTCTGAATGATAGAAAAGATCTAGCAAATGGTTTTGAAGGCAACGGTTTAAGAAATGTGTTTTCAAAAAACTAAAACAAGCCTTTTGAACCAGAGCACTGTTAGTCATTTCTAATCATATACACCCATTCCTTTTTGGTATAATTGATCTTAAATTGTATTTGTTTCCAATACCATGGCCAACATTTCAAGTGTCTTCATGTTTTAAAACTGCATATTGCAGATGTCTCCAGTTATCTTGCATCTGATGAGTCAGCACTATATCGTTACAACAGTTGACAGCCGCAACTGTCCTTGGAGTCTATGTCCTGTTACCTGACACATTCCATGTTTTCAGTCTTTTGGCAACACTGTATAATGAACAGTCCTTCAGACACCAGTGTTTTAATATGGAGAGTGTGGAGTGATTCTTTCTCACAAGCCAAAAGGGGAAAAAAATATTTCAATAATGCTCTCTGGCCAGACAGGTTAGACATATTCTAGCTTCATGTTTCAGAGCTTTGAAGATTTTTTTTCCAGGGTAAAACAAGGATTCTAAATGTGTGGCTCTTCAGCTGTTGTGAACTACAGCTCCCAGAATTCTCAGCCAAATGATAATTTACAACTGCTAAATTTCTCAGCTCAAATAATTATCTAGTTGTGATAAATAGGACAAAAGTCTATAAGTAGTAATATTACAGTATTGTTCAGCTATAAAAGTGGTTTGGGGGGTGGCAATGTTTTGCTTCAGCTTGTTCAAGGAGATATATATAAAGTTTTCTTTGGAAAGCAGCTGTATATTCTAATTATGCTTATCTAAATGTGGTTTTTCATCTTCTATGGAAGCACATTTTTCATTGTTCTTACTTGTATTGTGTACCTTCAAAATGTGTTGCATTTCAGAATATCATGCATTACTCCAGCAGACCTTGAACATCTTCTCTATGAACATAATAAGCAGTGAACTGACATGTTTTCAGTCAGCTGAAGCCTTTTCAAAGCATGGTATCTCTATGGGCCATTGACTTAGCTCCCACTACAAAATTCTGGTTAATCTTCCTACAGAAAAATGCATTTGAATTGTATAACCTTACAAGTAAATTAACCTCATATATTAACTGGAAAAATATAGTTTCATCCTAAATCTTCTTAATTGAAATCTTTTAAAATCGTTTTACTTCAAACACATAGCTGCCTGTGATTTGTTTTCAGTACAAAATGTGTGTCTTATGTAAGAGGGATGTACACCCTGCTTTAAACATCTTACTGTTTTTCAACCATGGCTACCAAAAGCCTATAAGAGTGCAAAGGGAAGTTGTAGCTCAGCAACAGTTGGTGGGTCAAAGTTTCAAATATCTATGATTTATTTAAGAACTTGGAAAGTGTTAAATCATGATAGATGAAGCCTAGGGATCCCCAACATTCAGATGCAAAAGAAGTTGGAGAGCAAAGAGTAAGCATGCAAAATGTTCTTGGGGGTGCCAAATATGAGCTGTGATTGACTATTTGGTGTACCCTATGTGGACTGGCAGCCGACAGAAGGTGCTGCTCACCTGGTTTTTATGCAAGCAAAAGTTTGCCTCCAATCCAGGAATTCAAAAATAAACACCTGCTTTGAGGCCACTGGGAGCAACATCCAAGTGTTTGATCCCCAAACAGGTGCTCCTGCACAACATGTTGTTTGTCACTGATCTAGCCCAAGAAAAGTCAATTTATTAACTGCAATCGCTTTGTTTTGTACCTTATGTTGATACTAAACAAACAACAACCAAGTCTTGAAAATCTAACATAGGATTTGGGTCTAAATATTCAAATAAAATATATGATATATGTGGATTTAACTGGTTATGTTAAATTAATTTCATCCTATTCTAAAAAAAAAAAAAATTGATAATGTGCAGTAGAGGGCAGTAAAGATAAATTGTTCATTTATGTCATGTGAGTGACACAGATAAGTCCATAGTCATAAAATGCATTGGCTTGTACATCAGGTCTGGACTAGCAACAGATAAGCCAACTCTTGCCTCTTCTGGGGAACAATTGTCTGCCTGCTCCTAAAGTATAATCTGTTACAGATGTACCAAAGTCACATCCTAGCTTGTTTTAAGCAAAACATTGTATGTAATTCATAAACTGAAGGATCGGTGTCTGGAGTATTTTTTCAAATGTGTATTTAACTTATTCTTATCCTTACTTTAAGAGTGAACAATTGTTTGTCTTTTCCAGAGTACAAAAGGCATTTATTAAATGCAACTTGAGATTCTTGTGGGTGCAGACATTATGTTATTAGTTTATTGTGAGAAAGGAATTCCAACATGGGAAAGATACAATCCTGAGTGATGATACACACAATAACTTCAACAGAAAGATATCACTCTAACAAGGTCAGACTATCCACAATAGTGTACATGGGTTCACTGACTTCCTTTGTTTTGTTTCCACTGTATTGAAGTTATTTGAAACACAGGATTTGATGAAGCAGAGCACTTAGATACTTCTAAGTTGTTCTCCTTGAATGTTATCGGACTTTTTTGCAAATTCAGTTATTTAGGAGAAGCATGGGAATTGCCATTACTCCTCAGCTGGTTCCGCAGTAGAATGCATATTTCAGTCTGCAGATGAGGTGATTTTCATTTTGTTCAGACACACACACACAGAAAATAGGGTAGGATACAAGCCATTTGATGTTTCTCTTCATGAAATACGTCTTTGGTAAACTGTTGGACAAAAGCAGCTGTCTAATGTTAACACAATACAAGCTTGTACAACAGCATATTTAAGGATGATCTTCTGGATCAGGTTTCCTTTGAGTAGTTGAGGCAAATTAAAAGAATATTGCAGATCGGGCTGGAATTGGTCAATGTTTTATGTCATTCCGTTTCAGCAATTAGCATTAGCTTCCAGGAGATTTCAAGGATACAAAATCTAAAAAGTGTCCGCTAATAAATGATAGAATATTAATGTTCAAGCACTGCACTCGGGGGGCTGCTTTATTGATGGAGCGAAAACATATAAATAAATAAAGAGCGAGCCAAGAAATTAATTTTACTGACTGTGGTTGAATGTTAAAATTATATTTTCAAGGATAATGTATTTAGAATTTGGTTAGCAAGTACCTAATTAACTGGCTCAGTTTGCTTTAGAGCAAAGATAAGCAACATTGTAGTTCATATAAGGGGAAATTTGGGGGCTGCCTCCCACCCTTGGATCAGGTTGAGTGTGGATGTGGAGCAATTGTGCTGCAAAATATCTGAATAACATAAATTTGACTAACAACAATACAGGTATGGGACCTGTTATCCAAAATACTCTGATTTTTTTCGCTTAAGGGATCTTTCTGTAATTTGGAAGTCTACTAAATTTTTTTTTTTTTTAGACTTAAGATATGGACATCCAAATATTATGGGAAATTCTGGGGCTGCCTCCGGCCCTTGGATCAGTTTGAGTGTGCATGTGGAGCAATTGTGCTGCAAAAGAACATACATTTGACTAACAATATGGGTACGTTATCCAGAATACTCGGGGGGGGGGGGTTCTGCTTAAGGGATCTTTCTGTAATTTGGATTTCCATGTCTAATAAAAAATCATTAAACATTAATTAAACCTAGTTGGATTGTTCTGCCACCAATAAGGTTAATTATATCTTAGTTGAGATCAAGTAAAAAACTACTGTTTTATTATTACAGAGAAAAAAGAAATTATTTAAATTTTTTTAATGATTTGATTAAAATAGAGTCTGTGGGGCTCATTTATCAACACTGGGCAAATTTGCACATGGGCAGTAACCCATAGCAACCAATCAGTGCTTGACTTTTTTTCAGGCAGCCGCAGGTAGAACAATGAATGCAACAATTTGATTGGTTGCTATGGGTTACTGCCCATGGGCAAATTTGCCCAGTGTTGATAAATGAGCCCCTGTGAGAGAAGGCCTATTCATAATTTGGAGATTTCTGGATAATGGGTTTCCCTATCATTGTATGTTCTATACATAAACTGACAAGCTATCTCTAAATAAATAAATAATACGTAATAAACGGCACTAAGATTACCTAGTAGCAGTAACCCATAACAACAAATAGCAGGTGACTAGTAAATCCTACCTGCTGATTGGTTGCTATAGGTATCTGCTTCTGGGCAAACTTAGTGCCTTTTATAACATAACCCTGTTAGACTTTTAAAAGGGGAGTTTAACAGCTTTGTGATGGTAAATTAGCAAATCCCTATTGTTCCTAACCTCTCATGGCAATGCAAAGCATTTTGTACAGAACAAAGAATGATGCCGCCTGTGAAACAGAGCTCCCATTTTCTTATATTTGCTTGGCAGCCTTTATGGATATATTATTCTAAGGATGTTAAAATCACGTTTGTAAAATATAGGTTAAAGGGAGAGATATTTTTAAATATTTGTGTCTTTATCATTTATTGTTATTTTTTCTCACATTTCTCATAATTCTCCATTTTCTATACAAACAATAGAAAGGCAATTTGACGAGCACAGTGAAAGAATCAATAAACAGGTTATGACAGTGAAGAAGGCTGTATAGCCTGAAGCATATTAGAAGTTACCACTTTCAAATCTATTCTCGGGAACACAGTGAAATCAAGGTGGGAGAGAGCCTCTTGCACACTACTAGTATGATAGAATCTTTGTATAAACTAATAAAATACTACTGTTAAATTCCCCTTTTTCTATGTATTTCTTTGTGTTTGTATCCGTTTGATATCTGTTGGGGCTTAATGGGGTTTCACAGGAAGGAATGGCATAAATAAACATGGACATAAATATATAATGAGGGATGCAAAATAATAAAAGAATTGTCTGGAAAACCTCTGGAAAGCCAATGTTTTCTGGTTGGTAAGGTGTGGCATGAGATATAAGTGTATCTGTTGAGGTTTCTGTAGCTGTGTTCAGGAGAGAAGTCTCTTTCTAGAGTCTGAGGAGAGACAGGGATCAGTGATGAGCTTGGGGAGTCAGGATTGGAAGCATGAGCTTTGTTGCAGAAAAAGAATGTGAGATACTAAGTAGTGATGGGCGAATAAATTCGTCTTGCACGAATTTGCAGCTAATTTCCGCGTTTCGCCACCAGCGCATAAATTTGGGAATCTCCCGTGAAAATTCGCCCGCGTCTATTTCCGATTTTCACTATTTTTTTATGAAAATTGAAGATTTTAACGATTTTTTAGTGTAAACATTCAAATTTCATGATTTTATAGTGAAAACCTTCAAATTTCAAGATTTTTTTGTGAAAATGTTTGAATTTCATGATTTTTCGCAAACTTGCAGATTTCACGATTTTTCTCTACTTTTCCGCCGTTTCACAAATTTTGCGGGAAATTTGCAAAGTGAAACGGGAGAGATTCGCCCATCACTAATACTTTGTCTACCTTCTAAGTGAGTTAGGGCTTGACATGGATAGAGCTTTTCTTTTATTATTTGTTTTGTAAATGTGCAACCTGCGTAAAACTCTGTAAAAATATATAGAAAATAATATTTCCACTTTCAAAGCCATCCTGCTAGAGTGACCTATGATTTGTTCAGTGTCTATAGTGAAAATTGAATTCTGACTTGTGTGTGACAACTATCTCATCCTGGAAATGGTGACCTCCTGAGCTAATCCAGAACAAGATACATTATATTTATGTCTTTTTGCTATTAATTAATATGCTTAATTTATCATTGCATTGTAGGAGGTAATGGTAACGTAAGAAAGAAGTGTGTTCGGATTCACCGAAATATCATTAATTATACTATTCCTTAACCTACATGATGTAAAATGGGTACAGTTGTAAGTGCTATTTATAAAAAGTATAAATCGGATAATTTCTTGACCCACTTACATCCCCTTGTGCCTTATGCAGCAGCAAACAATGTCTTCATCAAAAAGTAAAGCTACAATACGCTTAACCGTCGTTGAAACATTATTTTTCCTCCGAATAAAATTTAACAGAGAGGATCATTTTTCAGAGAATAACCCTAACGATGCATAACCAAGGCTCTCTTTCAAATGCTCTCCAAATGGCTTTATTTTTCATTTGAAATTAAGGTTAGAGGCAAAGTCTGAAATAACCAGCAATCAATTTTTTTCACTTTTACAAATAAAGGATGGAATGTCAATCTAGATTTGAAGCTTTCGGAAGCAGGAGACTTCTTATCATCCTTACTAAAATGTAGTTGTTTGCTTCTGTTGCTGCATATTGTAAAGAATATTGTTTCCACCTCTCTAGATAAAAAAATATAACAACAGTGTGCATTCTGACCTATGGCCCCTGGATCAACTTTTGTACTAAGCTACTTTCAGTCTATAATTTCTCACTTCCTTCTTGAAGCTATCCAATATATCTGCCAGTACAACCACTTTAAGGAGAGAATTCCTCAACCCAACTTCATTGTAAAACCCTTAGTACTTACTGGTAAATTAAATATTAGAGAGTGTATTATCTGTATGTATTTAAAAATAAAAATAAAAATAAAATATATATATATATATATATATATATATATATATATATATATATATATATATATATATATATATATTCATATCGCTCTTTAAATAGGGTGACAATGCCATTATACCAGTTGAGTAAATTCAATGTTCGTAGACAATTTCTAAAGGTGTGTCTGAATTGTTTTCATTTTAATGTCTGTAATGAACAAATTCTAACTATGACATACATATGCCAACTGATACAAACAGAAGAAGGATCTCTAAAATTTGAATTCAAATATCTAGAAATAAAAGTCTAATTGTTCCTTAAACTAGTTGTTTGGAAACAAATCATTAGAAAGTATGTTTGTGCTTCTGGAATTTGCACAGCCTTGAAAATGGCAGATCTGTGTTGTAAATAAAGTGTTTTTTTCCTATTCATATTTGTAGTCATGTCATGTTGACATGTCTTATATAATCTCCACTCTGATCAAACAAAACAGTCTTGTTTCATTGCAGAGATGTCAATTCTGAGCCCACATGATGCCACCAATCAATGGATTTTTAAGGAGAAGCCACATCCAACACTGTACAAATTTAAGACCTTTAGAAATTAAATTAGGAGAAGAAAATGGTAAATGTCATTTAAAAAAGTTGGGGGGAAATGACTCAAACATGAATATTTAATTTTAAACTAAACATTTTAGAATAAGAACAATAGGAACAAATCTACATGCAACAGTTTAAATGTGTGTCTTTGACCTGGTTTAGTTCATTGCATTTCCATAGAGATTTTATCCAATTGTAAGAGGGGAAAACATGAAAATTATATTTTTAAGAGTTTTTTCAACATTTCCTGATGGAAAGAGAAGTCCATTTGCAGGAATCTAGTAAAATGGAATAAATAAGGATTAAAACATTTTATGTAGGTGGTGAATATGTTTGCCATTCATTTTGTTTCAGCAAAATCAAGTTTTTTTGCACAGGAAAAAACACCAAAAAGAAAACAGACAAGGTAAAGCTTTTAAACAATTACATTTCACCATGAGAAATGATCTCAATTAAGTACAAGTAATATTTGCTTTATCTGGGGCTTAATTATTACAATTGGAAAATGGCATTTAAAGAATGGGCAGTATATCAATAGCCACTGTTTTGCAAACAAAACATTAATTTTGCTCTACTTAACAAATATAATAATGAGAAACAAGTGGGATTTGAGCATATCTGTGTTCCAATCAGAATAGCTTAGGTGATTGTTATTTTGGAACATTCTCTGTGCACAAAGCTGTGTAACATGATTTATACCAGAAAGTGGTGCAAAATAAATGGCATATTTATAGAGCTGTGTTCCCCCTTTCATGTGATTGTACATAATTTTGTACACAACATTTTTCAGACCACTGCTGTTTCTTTACACCAAATATGTACACAGCTTTGCTTATGCCTAAAATCAATACACAAAATACTCTATATTGATGCACTTCATTAAGGTACTTGTACCCCAACACACTCCTGTAATGTGTTTCTGCTGTGAAGCTGTAACTACTGCCAACAGGGACCTGGTGGTAGCTCTAGGGTTGCAGCACTTTGTACCCAGTGAATCAAATGCAAGTGATGAATTGATGCAACTCCAACTCTCAAAATTCTAGATGCGCCTTCCATATGAAAATGCAATTGCTTTTGTGTTTTCATGCATTGGGACCAGTTGCAGCAGGCAACACATGAAGTGTGGCCACAGTTATGATGGAATTATTCGATAATACTGCATTGTGGTTCAAAAATGTACAATATTGAAAAAAGGACATTTCTGCTTCATAAAGAAAGTATATAATCTCACCAGATTACACCAGGGGTCTTGGTGTGCATGCCCCAGACCTCAAGCACGAGGTGGAGCTATTCAACCATATAGAAAGCAGCAGGCACTCACAGATCCCACAAAAGGCAAAGTCAAGGAACTGCAGATTTTATTCCAGGCAAGGAATGAACAAACACACAGCTTCTTACACATTTCGTGCACACAGACACTTAATCATAGGCTAAAAAAAATTACCTCCATAAGTGCATTACACTTGTTCCAAAATTACCCTGTATACGATTGTGCTTGATTCAGACATTTTGTTAATGGCAACTGAATTGTTTAAATATTTGTTATTTAAATGAACCAAAGTGGAAAGATAAATTAGGCTAATTCATCATTAAATTATTTGCTATGAGGCACTGGCATGATTAAGCCTTAATAGGACAATCATTAATTGAGTTGTACAATCATTTCAGTTCATTTGGTGACTAAAGAATATAATAAGAAATGCTGTCCAACTTTTGGTCACGGGGGTTGATTATATCACCCCAAATGTTTTATTTTGCTCTGTTCAAAAGATGGGTATGATCTTTATACACATTGAACTGTAAGTAAGTGAGTTTAGGAAGATGAGCTCTGTGCATAAATACATTGATGTGGTTATTAGAGATAGAAGCACTTGCACAGGCACACAGTGGGTCACAGAGAACTTGTGCCCTATCGTGATCCAGAAAGTTATATTATAATAGCAATAAGAAGTGCTTGCTTGTGCCTGGCAACAATGTGTTATTAGCACTTCACGTATTCCTAGAACAACAGCTCATTATCCTGTAGCAACTCGGTGATATTTCTAATTAGATTGGTTTGGTTGGATGAAGGGGTTAACGGGAAGAAAAATGAGGGGACAAGCAAACTTAATTGTTTACCTAGATCCTGTTGCTTTTATCTGCAGCTCTTGTAATATGAACTCTTGTTGTATTTAACAGCAGTAGTTCTTGTCTGTCACAGATTCAAAGTGTCTTTATGTCTCGTATTAAGTCAGTTTTTAGTTGTAAGACTATTTTTCATACAAAACAGGAAATAAATCATTGTACGTTAATTTTTTTTTTTGTTAGTTTATTCTCTCTTCCACATTTAATGTTACAATCAAATATTAATAAATGAGAATTGTTGATACACTTGCTGTTTGACAAGCTTTGATGAAGTGCCATTATTCATATGTCTTTCGATGTTACTGAATCAATCTGTGCCGCATCCATTTTACACTCATGGATAGTTCATGCTCCCTCATGAGCAGAAATAGTCAGCAGGCAATAAGCAGGGACACCGAGCAAAAATTACAGAGCAGATTACTCTTCTAGGAGCAGGCATCCTTTTCCATGTACAATATATTAGCACCTCACACATACAGTTAATGATATCTATCTGGCATATTCAAATGATACTGCTGCTATTCTACTCCAACTTGGGGAAGGGTTAGATATTCATGCTGTAATTTACTGTCCATCAATCCTTGTACATTGAAACGGCCACTGAATTAACTGAGGGGATGGAAAGGTCTGGCTGGAAGAAGAGAGCTTGGCCTGAATGTAATTGCTCAATGGAGGTAATTCTGTTTTGGACATATGATGACACACAAGGCTAATTTTTGCATGGCCTTTTGCTGGAGAGAAGCAAGCTGGTGTTGATTAAGCTCTGCATTCTTTAAGGTTGACCCTTCCTACTAAAGACTACAGAAATGGCTTTCTGACACAAGTAAATATTTCTGTCACAAGCATCTAACGCCCTCCTTCCTATATCCTATTCCTTAGAGAATTGTGAGCACATGCTGCAATTCCCTATAACCCAACAATCATTGGTACATATTACGGAAAGGCAGAATCTCATAGATGCATTTTATCCAAACTTATTTTGTAGATTTTTTCTTAAATTAACTAGCATTCAACAAAAAAGTTGCACAAGTTTTTCCCACTTACTCGCATTTTCATAAATCTGCCCATTAATGTTTACATGATTATCTAGTAAACTTAAGATATGAAGATCCAAATTATGTTAAGATCTGTTATCTGGAAAAACCCCGGTCCCGAACATTCTGGATTACAGGTCCCATACCTGTAATAATAAGACATTTTCCATGAGTTGTTTCTATTACCTTTTGGCACTTATCTACTACTAAATTCCATTAAATTTACTATTGTATTAGGACATTATTTAATTTGATCTAATATAGTGCCCCTAAAAAGAAAAATATATCCTTATTTATGACATGAGCTCTGGGTTTTAAGTCCCTCTGCTTCTAGAGAATTTGTGCACCAATCACAATGAATCCATCACTCCGTAATGGAAGAAGCGGAAAAAGTGGTTGGATCACTCTGTGAGCATCTTGGAGAGGTATAACATGGCTTGCATTAATGAAAGATATGCTATCATAGTTTCCATTCAATCTGTGGTATCAGGTATGTCTGTTTACAAAAAAAAAAAAGATTTATATGTATTTCTGGAAGTTTGGGTAGTAAGTTTTACCTTTTTAAAAAAAGAGCAACATTTACATTTGTAGCTATTGGAATAGCATAGTGTACAGTATGTTGTACTTATAACTATATGATTTACTATGTAAGGGATCAGATGTCTTAACCCCCCCCCCATTGTGAATGCATTTTGCACATTTTGAGGTTCAATGTTTCCATTGAATGGTAATTCCTTACAAATGGGCATGAGAACCACATCTTGAGCAGCATGCTAGACACTATGTTGTCCTAATTTGTTACAGTGTTCTATTTTCTTGGCAAAATAGTTCAAACGGGGCAAATAATTTCTTCTCTCTTGCTTCCACTTCTCTTGTCATGCCATCATATTACAATGCAGATTTAAACAGACTTTCTTTTTTACTTGAAATCAAAGTGATAACACTTTTGTATAACATAGCTCACAAAAAGCTATGCGACATTTGAAAAGACTCTTTGTCTTCTTTGCTGGAGACATAACTTAAAACAAATCATCAATAGCCTCCTATTCTTGAAAACAGTAACAGCCCACATTCGTGCATTTTGTTATGCCACGTTTTCACATAAATAGATGAATTAATGCAAAGGCAATTTAATCTCTCTCTGCATTAAATCCATTAGTTGCAGGAAAGAGTCTGGGCATGGATATTTTTGGCTGCCTTTTATTCCAGCAATAAGAATGCTAAAAATTTGCCAGCTCAGATTCGGTCAAAGGCTAAAATATAGATGTGTTTAATGGATATTTTCCCTGCCTGACTAATAGACAGGTTGACGTGTCCCTTTTAGTTACTCTCCGTCAGCTGCTCAGGTTTGAAAAATGTGCCATGGAAAATGTGAGTTATTCCTCGAGGAACATTGTTTTTCCTAGTTTAATTACAACTATTAAATAGTATACACTAATATATAAATGTCACATAGGATGAGGTGCTGACATACATAAATCATTCTCACTAAATCATATTTCTCAGATACAGGATCTAGCATTAAAATATTTATCATCTGCACCAATATATATATATATATATATATATATATATATATATATATATATATATATATATATATATATATATATATATATATATATATATATATATATATAATTAACAGCAGACACGACTAATGTAAATACTGGTACTATTTTAAATTATGTTGTTATAATTATATTACAAAGATCAGAGTTCATAATCATTTCCAATTATGACATCACTTTTTGGCACAACCAAGGGATCTTATGCCCCTGCTCAAATTGATAGGATAGCCACCAACCCAAGGGACAAATGCAGCCAGCTGGTGTCTGAATCGGTGCATATGCCTGTGTAGCTTCCTCAACCTCTATAATTATAAACATGTGATTACAAAAGCCCCAGTATCACCTAAATTAGCCTTCTTGCTTTTCTTTGGGTGCCAGTGAGACTCATCAAGTAACATTTCAAACAGCCGCCCCAGAAATTTCCTTATGTGCGTGTGGTTAAGAAATTGTATTGCAAGTGTCATGCAGTGGTTGGATAAATTGCCTTGATTATAAACCCTGTAAGTATCTTTCCTGCTGATGTATGTGTTCCTATCTAGAAAACATATAATTTCTCATATATACTGTATATGTGCTTAATATTTCACAAGAGAGAGGTTCAATCGGTTTTTCGGAAAATTTCAAATGATCAAGTTAAGTATTTAACCTTATTATGCAGGACACACACAAGACAAACTGTACCCTCTCACTGTGGGATATATCTTCTGTGTCAGGCACAGGAACACCATTTTAGAGCTATTTTAATGGCTTAGCTTCTAAGAGCAAAGAAAATAGCAAATAGGAGAAAAAAGCCAGCAGCTAAAGGAGATACACCTAGATACCTCATTCTGCCTCTTATTATTCTGCCCTATAAGAAATAAGCCAAATCCTTTAATACCATTAAAATGATAGAACATTTGCATATGTTAGGGTGGCAATGATAATAAAAATGTAAGAAAATGTATTTATTAGAAAGGAGGAGAATGTGTATAAATGAGCTAAGAGTTTTGTGTGCATTTTCCCTAAACTGACCATTTACAAGTGACAGGTATATGAATCTGCAGCTCTATAGCTTTGCTTTTTCAGGATTTTATGTTAATCTGTAAAGAGATTGGCCATGAGCAAACTGGGTTTAAGCTAGCACGGTTTACTAGTGATACCATCAGAGATTCATCTGTATCCAAGGGGGTCAAGGTTGGAACTAGGGGTAGGTAGAATAGGCACGTGCCTAGGGAGCAAAAGCTAGGGGGCTCCAGGCACGTACCTCCTCTGTCGCCTACCCCATGTCCGGTCTCCTCTCTCCGTCTGTTTTATTTACTTGTGTATGTGTTGCATGTCCATTCACGCATGGGTGCCACAAGTGGCAGTTTGCGCATTCGCTTGACCAGCCAGCCAGTTCTGTATACGTTTTTTTCCATATTGGATCAAATATCGAATATACCAAATATTTGGGACAAGTGGTGTTATGGTAATACACACAAAGCAGCCTATGGGTATCTTGGACAATTTTAGTGACCTTAAAAATCCTTTTGAAGGCCATATTCAGCACATGGACCTTCAGTTGTACAGTGCTGCACTACATTATAGGAAACACTGCCAAAACCTCAGACATATATACATTGTTGGCTGCCCTGAGCAATACATTTACATAAAAATAACTGCTGACATCTGAGTCTCTAAAACCTCAACAGTAGTAAATATCTCTCAAGTGGCATTGCACACAGCTGTCCAGGGCTGTAAAACCATTTGTATTACAGGGTTCTATAAATTCTTACCCCTTCCATGGGTTTCTCAGGGCCTCTGGTGGTGGATTAGCCATAATATAAACACATCCAGTTGTTCCATTAGTACAATGTAATTCTTAATATAATCTCCTATTCATCTTTTCTGTCAACAGCCCTGCCACAGTCAAAACAGTATAAGAAAGGTGCATTTCTAATGATCTGCATAACATTAATTCACACAAAATATACAAATCCAGCTCTGTGTGTTGTCTTCCCTTGGAGAAATGGCCTTTGCAGTCTGTGAATAAATGCAGAAAATGAAACCAGAAGGATGATGATTACATAAAAACGCCAACAACTACAATGTAGCCGGGAAATACATCCCAAAGAAAATAAACAGTCTTAATCTGATTTTGTTTTTCTCACAACAGAATCTTATGAAATATAGTACAGCACAAACTATTTCAAACAAAGCATTTCCCGCGATGTTCAGTGAATTCCATGTGTGCCATTATAAATACAGATATGGGACCTGTTATCTAGAATGCTCGGGACCTGACGTTTTCCGGATAATGGATCTTCATACCTTACTAGAAAATCATTTAAACATTAAATAAACACAATAGACTAGGTTTGCTTCCAGTAAGGATGTCAGGATCAAGTACAATGTACTGTTTTATTATTACAGAGAAAAAGGAAATTATTTTCAAAAAGTACAGGTTTCCAATAAAGAATTCCATACCTGTACATTTATAATACTTCCTTATTAGTGATGGGCGAATTTGCGCTGTTTCGCTTAGCTCAAAAATTTGCGAATTTCCCGCAAAATTCGCAAAACGGTGAAAAATTTGTTTTTTGATGCCGGTGTCCGTTATTTTTGGACGCCGGCGACATTTTTTTTGACGCCGGTGAATTTTTGCGGCCGTTCGCGTGAATTTGCACCTGGTGAATAAATTCGCCCATCACTATTCTTTATTCCAGTATTGTACTTTTACTTATTATCACAATTTAACAGTATAAAACTATAGATTAATGTATTAAAACATTTGATATGGCAATACCAAAATTCCAGTACATTTTTTCAATTCTAGGAAATGTAGGAAAATAATGGTTAGGCAAATAAAGTTATCCCCCCTTACCATTATTTTCTTAAATTTCCTGAAATTTAAAAGCCAGTATCCTCCATCACCAGTTCACATATCCAAATAAAAAAAAGAAACAATCATGTCTGTGATATTACAGTGAGGTTATCCAAATTTTATTATGATGTTCAGGACACAAGTTAGAATCAAATGTTTCATATGCTCTTCCTCAAAGGAAATTTAAAAACCCGACCTTAACAACTACAAAGAAATGTATTTCCATAAATGTCTATATTCTGCGTAAGCCTGCATTTGCAAAATACTGTAAAGATCAACTTCGACCCACCCCCCATCCAAGCTATTCAAGCTAATTGCAATAATGCTGTAGCCAAATTTCTCAGAAATTGCTACCTATTTTACTGGAATGCTCATTCTATCACTTGTCTGTTCAGCCTGCCAGTTAAATCTGCTGGAGAAACAGCCACAGAAGTGTCCAAGAGTAGTGTATAAGGTTAGCAAATGCCAAGCTAAACTGAACACAAAATCAAACAGCTTTTTTGCATGTTGATTATCTAGTAGCAACAAGCTGGCAGAGATATAAATGAAAACATCCATGCTCTGTCACATGGGGTAACATTAACAGCACACAGTTAGTGAATGATTACAGTGGCAATGAATATATCTTAAAATTAAGAGAGTGTTACATTTAACAAGCAACAAATGTTTACCGTGTGCGAATGAATTTTCACAGCGAAAAATATCAGTAAACGTTCTCAAGCAGCTCAGAATAATATACAGTACCTTTCATATATTACCAGCTGGTCGATTTTTTTTAATTTTATTACATTTTTAAACTTTTTTTTTTCCAAAAATGTACATTTCTGTAAACGTTTTGGGGCAAATTCAGTAAGATTCGTAGTTGCGCCAGGCGTAACTTCGCCACACTTCGCCAGGCATAATGTAGGGGGAAGGAGGGGAGCCCCAAAAAATGTTTCGATCTTTTTCAGCCTATCACCCATAATGTAGAAAAAACGCCAGCGTTTTTTGGGACTTAGAAAAAATTTGAACTTTTTTTGAAGCAATCCCTATCTACTCTATTGCGCTTCGCCTGGTCTGAGGTGGCGAAGGAAGTCTAGCGTAAAAGGTAGCGTTCAGTACACTGCGCGCGTTAGTGAATTTGCGTAATTACGTCCGTAGCGAAAATTTGCCAGGCGTAAGGGTGCGAAGTAACACTAGCGAATTTACGCCAGCGTTCGTTAGTGAATTTGCGAAGTAACGAAAATGCCCAACGCTAGCGAATTGACGCTAGCGTTAGGCACTTCGGCGCATAGTGAATTTGCCCCTTTGTGTTTTAGAATGAATTAATACATCTCATAAATGGGGTCATAATGAAATATGTTTAAAGGGAAATTAAATCCTCTCTACTTTACACCACAACTTTCCAAAGGTAATAAGTCAATCTGTATCCCAAACACTCCACTGCCCTCTTGATGGGTGCCATCTTGAATTCATCCATTCCAGCTCCTAGCACTCCCATTGTGTTCATGCTGCTTAAACTGCTCAGGACCTGATCTAAAGATAGGGGGCGCATTGAATGATTCATACTGAAAGCCTTCTTCACAGAGTTTGAGAATTCAGCTGCAAGGGTCCCCGTACATTAGTATAATCTAGACATCATCTGGGGGAAATTGATTTTAAGGGGCTTTTGTTCTTCTTTAAGTGAGGAAATAGATGCTTGCATGTGCTTATATGATAGTGTTTTAATGATAACAAACATGTGTCTTTCATAAAGGGACATGTAGTGAAACCGTTCAAAGAAAGTCTGCTATATATCATTCCCCTTAACTCCTTTTGAAGTTTAGTTCCTAGTAAAGGGCAGTAAAATAGGTATTTGCCAATCCAGTAGTAAATTTTAATAAATAGCAAGAAAAGAATTTTCTCTCATCTCCTTATATACTATATGTTTGGTATTAGTTATGCATCAAAAGTACAGAAACGTGGAAGCAACAGTGTTATAGACTATTGATATTTTATTAGCAATGGATATGCAGATTTTTTTTTTCCTTACATATATCTTTTTTGGGGGGTTGGTAGGATGCGTTTGTATTGGAACATATTTTCCTTCTGCATAATATCACTACTTGGTCGTGCCGGAGAACAAACATTCTTAGCAGAGCTTATTATATAATTAGATTTTGGTGTTCCAATAACATATCTTTTTACTGGTTAAACTTTTATGAACTACATGAACTAATTTACCTCTTTGAAAATAAAAGGGGGGGGGGAAATGTCCATTTTCTAAATAACCAGCCTAAAAGCATAATTGCTTTTGCACATTACTGCTTACTCAAAATTACACTAATCATTTGCTGCTGGCAAAATAGCTGACAGTAGGTTGAAGTCATTATATTCGGCAAGTTCAGTAGACAAAATAAAGCAAAACTATGTTGCAAGCAATTGAGTGCTCATTTCTATGCAGACACACTGTCTGATGCAATTAATCTTTGACCTTTTATGGAATTTACATAGAGCAAAAGATAAGCCATATATGTCCAATTCATTTGATGTTCTTGGTAAACATTCTAAAAATTTCTTATTGCAAACTGTCAAGATCTTTTATTTTTTTTGTAGAAAAATGTAATATCGAAATGAAAAAAAGGGACCATTGTGGTTTATTTTGAAAACTTTGCTGTCCCTCTTTTCAATGCAGAATGCACAAAGAATATATATTTTTTGTTTACAAAAATACATATATCATCCAATAAATGTATGACAGTACTTTACTTGGAAGCTATTCAATTTTCCTTGAAGCTGTATTATATGTATTGGGAAAAGCATGGTTCTTTTCAAATAATGGAAAATAAATTAGACTTCAGCAAATGACAGGCAATTTTATTGCTTAGATACTGAAACTAAACTGAAAACCATCTAAGGTAATATCAGTATCAGTGATATCAGTCCAACCCTCTTCCAAGCTTGGAATTACCGTATATGAAGTAGTCGTGCATTTTCCCATGAAATACTAACTTCTTTTGAGGCCCCTTCTACTGATGAATAAAAGAAACACACGTCAGTCTGGATTGACCAGTGCAGCACTGAGAGGTTGTATCCAAGGAGGAGCAAACTACTCTGAATGGCAGTGATTACTAACTGTTTGTATTCTTTGTCTCTGCGTTTGTTTGAGGCTTATAAATAAAGCCCTATTAGTTGCACCAAGATAAAACATCTACTGCTGATTTTTCTTTTCAAATTAGTAAAAATGCCATTCAGTGTGAATTTGGTCCTCTAGACTTTAGTTCCCTTTGGACCTCTTTTTAATATATGTCTATAGTGTTTGGATATAGAACACTGTGGAGGATCTATAAATGTAGTGATAAACTAACTGGAGCTATGCAATGTGTTCTAGTAGTGAAATAGAACAGGGCTGTCCAACTGAAGGTACAAGAGGGGGGTTGTGGGTGCACTCCTAAGGCCATATAAAAAAATATATAAATACAATAATCCCCTGTCTAAAAAAAGAAAAACAGGGTTTTTTGTTACAAAGTTATGATCATAAAATTGGTAAGCCGCCATACCACGTCAAGGTAAACCCCATACGGCGGTCCCTAACCTGAAGGCCTACAGGCACAACACTTTTTATTGTACCTAGTATGCCTGAGATCTTCATATACATATAATAATCTAGCCCTCAGATAGTGAAAGAAAGGGTCAATTACCCACTGCATATAGCTATCTTGGACAGCTCTGAAACAGAAGGAAAGTGCTACCAGAATATCATATTACCTATACCTATACCTATACTATTAGCACTACGAGACCTTCATTTGCTTAGTAAAGAACTGAATAGAGTAGTGTAGAGTTACTGCTATTCCTGTTTTTTCAGTGACCCCCATACATATTAGAGTTATTAGCGAACTTCAGTTTTGTATGCACAATCTTAGGCATTACCCATGGAATAAAGGGATATCAAGGTAGAAATGGTCATATTGTTTGGTGGAAAACAAACTATGGGGCTGATTTACTAATGTTCAAATTGACTTTTTTTTATTAATCTTATTTATTCTCTAAAAAAAAGTTGTTTTTTTTTTAAAAAAAAAAATTCTTTAAAACATTACTAATTCAAGATTTATCATGTGTAGTAAACTTAAAATTCGATAATACAAAACTTCTCCAGGTAAAAGCAGTCAAGATCCCATAGAAATCAATGGGTGTTGCACTGATCCTATTGGACCTTTTCTTAACCATTCAGACTTTTAGGGGGTTTGAGATTTTTTTTTTTGGATTATTCAGCACTTTTTTTCTGTTTGTACTTTTTATATTTGGATCTTTTAATAACTTTCATGGTATTTGTGATTTTAAAGAAAGATTCTAATCATGGTTTCGAAAAGCTCTAATACCACTAAAATTCGATCTTTTGTAAATTGGCCTCTATGTGATTGATTTGCCTTGTGAGTGGATAGTTGTAATCAGACCAGGTTCTGAGAAATAGGTAACATAGAAATCTAGTAGCTGTTCAAACTTTTAAGGGCAACCTGCCCTTTGCTCTGCAATTATGTATTCCTTGTTATTTCTGGATTTGGTTATATTGTGGCTTTACTAATATCGAAATACAGATCCTGTTGATTATCTGATTATTTGTTTTGCACATATACAGAATACTCCTCTGTTTCTTGATAATTGATTCATAAAACAATAGTCTGTTATCACTTATTTAATTTTTTTTCTGTGGCACAAACAGAATATTTGCCCAGGCCTTACTAACAGCTAATTATACACATAAACATTTTCTCTCTTTTGGTAACTCACACTTACATAATTCTTGAAAATGAAAAATAAACACTTGCTTTGATGAAGTGCTAAGCATGAGAATACTGAAAAATGTACACTGTTACTGTAGTCAGGGTTCTTTATTGTGAAATCGTTCTTATTGTTAGAACTGGCTAACTCAAATAGCATTTATATATATTAATTTTATGTTTCACAATTGTATTCAACTTTCCTATATCTATAGACAATGTTCTATTTTTCTACAGAACATTTTTACTGAACAACTAAAATCTGGAAAAGACAAATTAATGGCAAACTGGCTTTAACCGTCTTTTTTAAATCTGTATTAAAGTGGTTTTCTAGTACTTGAGTTGGAAAACTTTAAAATATTTATGTGAACTTTGTGTCTAGGTGTACAACAGATGTTCAAACATATTGTACCAGTTAATTAACAAGCCCCCTAAAGAAGTACAGTATTTCAAAAATAGTAATAGTTCAGAGTATTCTTAGATTCTTCCTTAAGATATCACTCTGCTATCTAAAGCTTTCTCTAGACACCACTATCAAATAAAAATATTTAGCAGATAAAGAAATATCCTCCCTTAGCCATCCTAATAATATAAATAATGATAATCCAATCAAAAGATTATAAATTATTTTCCTTTGTAATCTGATATAACTTCAGGTATAGTTAGTTAAAACTGATAAAACCTTATAATTCAAAGCTAAGCACCAGCAGTAAAAACCCACCTATCTTTTACTCTTAAAGGAACAGTTCAGTGTGAAAATAAAAACTGTGTAAATAGATAGGCTGTGCAAAATAAAAAATGTTTCTAATATAGTTAGTTAGCCAAATATGTAATATATAAAGGCTGGAGTGAACAGATGTCTAATAAAACAGCCAGAATCCAACTTCCTGCTTTTCAGCTCTATAACTCTGAGTTAGTCAGCGACTTGAAGGGGGGCCACATGGTACATTTCTGTTCAGTGAGTTTGTAATTGACCCTCAGCATTCAGTTCAGATTCAAAAGCAACAGATATGACCCATGCGCCCCCCCCTCAAGTCTCTGATTGGTTACTGCCTGGTAGCCATGGTAACCAGTCAGTGTAAATCAAGAGAGCTGAAAAGCAGGAAGTAGTGATCTGACTGACATATGTTATGCATACATACATACTCCAGCCTTTATACATTACATTTTTGGCTAACTAACTATATTAGAAACATGTTTTATTTTGCACAGCCTATCTATATAGCCAGTTTTTATTTTTACACTGAACAATTCCTTTAAGAAACGTACCATAAACTAGGGTTAGCATTGGCTTTATGCTGTACTGAGTACAAAGCAAGAAAATTTTGAATTGTATTTCCCACATTTGTGTTTGTTACATTTCAAAGGCACATTATATTAAATAGGTAATTTAAATATGTAACCTTAAAGGGATACTGTCATGGGAAATTTTTTTTTCAAAATGAATCAGTTAATAGTGCTACTCCAGCAGAATTCTGCACTGAAATCCATTTCTCACAAGAGGAAACAAATTTTTTTTATATCCAATTTTGAAATCTGACATGGGGCTAGACATATTGTCAATTTCCCAGCTGCCCCAAATCATGTGACTTGTGCTCTGATAAACTTCAATCACTCTTTACTGCTGTACTGCAAGTTAGAGTGATATCACCCCCTCCCTTTTTCCCCCCAGCAGCCAAACAAAAGAACAATGGGACGGTAACCAGATAACAGCTCCCTAACACAAGATAACAGCTGCCTGGTAGATCTAAGAACATCACTCAATAGTAAAAACCCATGTCCCACTGAGACACATTCAGTTACATTAAGAAGGAAAAACAGCAGCCTGCCAGAAAGCTTTTCTCTCCTAAAGTGTAGGCACAAGTCCCATGACAAGGGGCAGCTGGGAAATTGACAAAATGTCTAGCCCCATGTCAGATTTCAAAATTGAATATAAAAAAATCTGTTTGCTCTTTTGAGAAATGGATTTCAGTGCAGAATTCTGCTGGAGTAGCACTATTAACTGATTAATATTGAGTGCAGTGCAGAATTCTGCTGGAGTAGCACTATTAACTGATGCTTTTTGAAAAAAACATGTTTTCCAATGACAGGATCCCTTTAAATCTCTTTCTTTAAGACTTATTCAAAGTGTCATGCATGCCTAAGTAGTGCCTTAGACTGCATGCCTTCTTTTTAAAATAACTCCCCTCCTCTAGTCCAACTGATATCATCTACAGGTACTTGCTACCTCAGTAATGATGAAATGCAAATTTGAGTTCAATAGTGCTCTCGATTCTACTGATTCTGCACATCCTGTTCTTGTGTATTTCATGGAGATTCTAATTCATCCAGGTCATGCTATACAGTATCTAGTAGAGTCAAGTCTAAAGAAACTGGACTTTCTGAGTTTTCTTTAAAACGTTTCTTAAGTTAACTTCTTTGGAACTGAAGAAGCCAGTAGGATGAGTGGTAAAATGTTTTCAAGCAAAGTCCAGTTGACTCTACTAGATACTGTTCTGAGATCTAAGTTGAGATAAAGCATTGGATGTGTAACTTTTGGTGGCAATATAGCCAGAAATGCCATGGGCTGTTAGAATTTAAAAAACTAAAATGAAAAAGCTTAGTTTAAGGTTCATGGAAAGTTACAACTTGCTCTTGGTTTTTAGAAACAAATGGGTGGCCTCCCAAACAGTAACCTACTTGCCACAGAGACATCAATGGCAGTATATAAAAAAGAAAATATATGTTCGTGCAAAAAATCTTGTAACACTTGTTCATCTGATTGTCGAAATGGGCACTTTTTTCACACCTCACTATTTGTGTATTCAAAGATCTTAAGATTCCCATGTTTCTTATGTGCAAGATATAGTATTAATCTCTATGTCTAACATTACTATTGCTAGCATGGGTAGGCCTGTTTCTTCTGCATTTATTATTTGTACAGTATGTAATCTTTACACTCAAGGGGCAACAGTCAGGAGCAGACAGGAGCTTCCAGTCTATGCATTGTTTGAGAAAATGTAATATGAGTGTAACACCTCTACAGATTCTTTTCAGACACATTTCATATATGTAGCTAGATAATGTATGCTAATTTAATCAAGTAGTTTTTTTATGATCCTGAAGGATAACATTTTAGGCTGCTGAAGAGTCCACTCCATTCTGATAACCACTCTGTTTATCAATGCAGAGGTCTAAGAGAATAATGAATACTCTGGGAAACGCATTACAGTATAGTTAATAATGATCTATGACCACAAGCACTTTCTATTTCACCTTTACCCTCCTAATTACACTTACTACTTATAGCGATTATTCTAAAGTAGCAACATTTTTTTCAAGAGTAGCTTTGTCACATTTCTTATAATTGCACATAGAATGCCATGGAAAGAAAAAAAATGCTTGAAAACAGCTGTCATGATTATTGTTTCCCTTTTTACATTTTTAATTTCAATAGCTATTAATAGGGAATCATAATGACCTTGAATTGATTGGCTTAAGCATTGTATGCAAGCATGTCTATTGCTTAACTAATTACCATGGATTTCATCATTAAAAGGACATAAGTTATACGTTACTTTGCACAATCTCATTAATGCTGTTCAGCTTTCTATAGTGTTCTACCTACTCTTCTCTTCATTCCCATAAGAAATACGGCCCTTGTAATAAAAGGTCATAGGCCTAAAGTTGGACAACTCCTTGAAAAACGATAAATAATGAAAATCATGTCACTTCAAAAAAATTCCATGAATTGATGTCTACATTCACAGCAAATCTAGAAGCCATAGAAGTCAAACTTGCATGATTAAACATATAAAGAAGTGTGAAATGATCCAGATGTAAAATATATTGAAGTTGCCATAATGCTTGATTCCAACACATATTAGTACAGTTACTTCTTATATACATATATAAACCTGAGGTCTTATGAAATCTTTATTTAAGGTTAATGCACAGTTGTGCATTTTCATAGGCAGGATACATACAAGCCATACAAAACATTGACAGTTATTTAATGGTGAAATATGTCTACTCCTATGAGACTTGCCAGAGGCTTCTGTTACTCTGCCAGAAAAAGCCCCTCCAGCTGTCGGTGTCTGTTGTTCTGTGAAACTCTCATGTGAGACTGGGACTTGCGCTCGGTGTGCAAGAAAGTCGCATAAGCCTTGTCTTAATCTTATCTGACAGCATGCACCCTCTCCTGGAGTCTAACCTCACAGCAGCACTAGTGCCTGCCCAAAAGTAGCCCTAGGTAAAGCAGATTTAAAACTTGACAGTGGTCTTTGACATTGAAGCACAACTATGTTTGAATAACACTTTACTTCTTGCCTTGAGGTATTTATAGCCCTGTGTGTCAAATGCAGATAATTCAATTTGAAAGAGACAGTTACAGTATCTAGTCAACTTTATTAATTCCATATATAATACTGTATGAAATGTGTGGTATTACTACATATTTTTATTTTACAGCAAATATATTTGTATGTACAGTAGGCTGCCATAGCCTTGCAACTAATCTTTCAACCCCTATTTTAACTTCAGAAATGCTGCCAATACCATTAAATTATAAAAATGTAATTTCTTGCACTATGTTTATAGACAAACAATGAATGATTTAGAACTCCACAATTTAAGCTCCAGGTCTTGAGAATATGCTCTGTGCATAACAACTAGACATTTCTCATCTCTTCTCCTACTCTGCCGAGAAAAAGCTTTGGAAGTAAAGAAAATGACCTCCATCTGCTCAACATATTGTCTACAATTGTGATGAAGGCCAAAGCATTAAATTACCTTTGCTCCTGGGAGTTTCAGAAGGATAATTATCTTCACAAAAAAAGTCTTTACAATACAAGAAGATTTATCATTTTAGAAAGGAACTTACAGATGTTCCTTGTGGATTCTTTGTGGTTGGGAGCAGGTGTAAAAACCATTTGATTATATCTGCCTCAATACTACCTTCTCACATCAGGTGAGGAAAGTTCATAGATAACGCTGAAAAAGCTATTTTGGATCATGGCATGGACCTTTCATGAAACCACAGCTTAAAGGCATGAAAAAGGATAGAAAATTGTTACTTTGAAAAATGAAATTAAATGCATAGATGATATTTTTCTCTTCACCGACATGATAAAATATGATCTACTGGAAACCATTGACTTAGGAGGCACCTTATACTTTTGGTTTCTATGCTTTATTAAAAATTATTTAATATAATCTATATACAAACATGTTTAGAGTCTTGAGAGTTACTGTATCTTTATCATAATGTTATCATTTATCCTTCAGAAGCAGACACTAAAACTTCTACATTGCATAAACATCCTATCAATTAATTAATTTTGAGTCAGATAAATGGTGTCTGGCATAGTAGAATTAATACAGTTCTTCTGCCAAGATACACAAAATGTCCCAAGATTTCTGTTTGCAAATAAGCCATTCTGAACGATTGTGTAATATGAAAGCAATTGAAAAGGCTGTCTATATTTTTTTATTTTACTAATTGTGCTCTGGCCTCTGCCTGGATTCAGTCAGTGTAATTCTCACTGATTCTCTTTTCTTTCCTATGTAAGTTTAGTATTAAATAACATGCAGGTTTAGTATACCTACAATTAGAGCATATGCAGAATTACAGGGTATAGGAGTAGTTGGAACTATAACCTTTTTCTTTTAATTTTTTTAATTATTTTCATGAAAAATGTTAAAATGACAAGACTTTGGACATTGTTTTATTGTTACGGCTATTATGTGCAATACTTTTAAATTTGTGTACCAGGACTGACCTTGATTTTAAAAAGATTAAATCATAAGCAGTACATTTAAAAATGATTTGTATTTTTATTTACATAGCCATAAATCAGATATTCAGACATTTGGACCCATTCCTGTTTGTTTTTAGTCAATTTCAGATAGCATTATTCAGGGAAAACAAGAACACGGGTGCATACTGAAAAGCCCACCAGCATAGCCACAAATGATCTCCCCATTTAGGCAGTTTTTTTACTCAATACCTAATAGACCTTGAATTTTGTTTTTAATGGATTTACCAAATCCAGGATTTTGCCTTTTTCAGCAGGATTTGGATTTGCCCAATTCCATGTGCCTGGCCAAATGAAATCCTAATCCTTAAAATAATGACTTTCTTCACACAAACCAGGAAGTAGAAAACAATTGATTTCAATGTGCAAATTATGGTTTGGATTCGGTTCTTTATTCAGCCAAATCTTTCACGAAAGATTCAGGATTCTGCAGAATCCCAAAATCATGACTTTGGTGCTTACCTATTAATTAATTAACCCTCGATATTCGACTGTCAAAGTAAAATCCTTCGACATCCAATATCGAAGTCGAAGGATTAAATCCTTAGAATCGAATGATTCAAAGTATTTTAATCCATCGATCGAACGATTTTCCTTCGATCAAAAAAAGCTAGGAAAGCCTATGGGGACCTTCCCCATAGGCTAACATTGGTGCTCGGTAGGTTTTAGGTGGCGAAGTAGGTGGTCGAAGTTTTTTTTTAAAGAGACAGTACTTCGACTATCGAATGGTCGAATAGTCGAACGATTTTTAGTTCGAATCGTTCGATTGGAAGTGGTAGTCGAAGGTCGAAGTAGCCAATTTGATGGTCGAAGTAGCCAAAAAAATACTTCGAAATTCGAAGTATTTTTTATTCTAATCCTTCACTCAAGCTAAGTAAATGTGCCCCTTAATGTATTCTAGCATGTGGCTTACTTGGCTGCTTTCGAATTTTAAGATTTGTCATGGTACAGAAACTTTGACAAATTTGTATGTGCGACTAGCAAAATATACGTTTAATTCTGTTTATTTCAGATACTCTTGATTTAGCCTTGGGCTCTTTTAATTAATGTGATGCCAACACGATCATTTAAAGATTGGATATTGTTCCTTGCATGCATTAATATGTTTTTACTTTGAAGAATAGCTTAGAAGACTAATCCTGGAAGCGCAAACTAGTCTTGTGGATATTGCTTATATAAACACATGGGCTGCACATGTTCCTGTAAATTGCAGTTGTGAACAGCAAGCAATAGTTACTAATTACTTGTGTCATCTAAGCTACATGCTGTAGCTTAATTGTAATGGTAAATAACCTTTAGGCAAATCAGCAACATGTGCACCCTTTGTCCTACACATTGCCTGCTGCCTAACCTAACGCTATACACAAGATTGTTTAGGCCAGTAGCAGAAATGAAATCCTGGGTATTTGGATTTGGGATGCATTGACAGCAAAGAACCAACCTAAGATGATCCTCAACATGTCAAATACCTTATGTGGCATAATGGTAAGCATTTTAATACTTGGGTCAAAAGGAAAAATCATATATTATAGACAATTCCTATACATGAATGAAGTCAGTAGGTAAAAAGACCTCCTAAATACCGGGTTTCCAACTATAACCTGTCAGGCTTTTCTTGACTATAAACCACTATATAAAACCTCCCTAAATAGCAGGTTTGTGACAATAACCTGTCAAGCTTTCAATTAACTATCATCTAGCATATATATCTATACCTGTGATAACATATAATGGACTCTGGTCATTTATGAACATGAGTTTATTCTTACCACAATTTACTAATACAATTACAAGTTAAATTGTTAAATCCCATAATAAAAGAAGCATACAACATACAAGGCTTATTTATAAGGTATATTCTAAATCAGGGGTGTTCAAAAGGTAGATTGGGATCTACCAGTAGACGTTTGGCTGGTGATCAGTGGATCTCAAGACACTGTCAACAAAAAGCTTGTCTAAATCACCCTCCCATTCCATACTTTTCATTCAGATATTTATTATGTTTTTAAGGTCACATGAGAATACATATTTAAATAACAAAATAGATTTTCTCATAAATCAATATTTAAGTAATATTTTCCATGGAACAGAATTCTAATAATGCTTTTATGGATGTAGATCATAATGGGACAACATCACTAAAAATAGACCCTGCATTAGTAAAGTATGGGCACTCCGGTGTGTGTGCATATAGGGTTATGTCTAACTTGCTATCCTTAAAGATGTTTCTTCAGATACATCACCTGTTCCTTATTCTTTGGTTTCTTCCTACCAAATGGAAGATTGTCCATTTATATCCCTTTGCCCTCCATGACAACCAGGATGTAGCCCGCTAAAGTTTGTTTGTAAACATCCTGTAACCAGGATGGAACACTGCCCAGTAGTAGTCGCTGTAGACCATGAGATACTTCAAGTCCCATAGACATCCATTGAATTCCAGTAATGCACTATACTGAATACCATCCATTAGGTGCCAATGTATACTGGGTCCCATGGGTCTTACTCAACATCTGTTAAACTAGTTTTTCTCGGAGATGGTCAGCACCCTTTACATGAATTCATTTGGGGAAGATGGCTCTCTTAGTTTGCTTTAGTAACACCAACTGTCTTCCAACCCTTTCTTTTGTTTAGCATAGTCATGTTTCCAAAGGCTTCAGCTCTTGCACAAGCTTTTATTTGTTTATTGTATCAGATGGATTGATCTTCCAAAGGCTTGCTTGGATACCTATTAGAGTCTCTTTTACCAATAATATTTGATCATGAAGTCCATTATAACAGGAATAGTCATCACTGGTTTAGGGTATGTAAGGGTGTTATCTATCGGCGCTTGGACTGTAATTGGATGTCTATAGGTTTCCATAGCTATCCCCAATTTAATACAACCTGTTTTAAAATGTATTGGCCCCCAAACATGTATATTGGTACTACACAACTGAATTTGGACTGCAAAGGTCTCTGCTGTTCTGGTGCAAGCGAGGTATTTTTGCAGAATGTATTTCAAGCCAATGCAAAATCCAAATCTATGTAGAACATTTATCCATGGTTAAAACTAGATTTGTTTTCTTGTACTGATACCTGCAGAATAAATAATGTATTTCTATTATTTTCTTGACAACAACATCTGCAGAGTTCTGCACTTGACAAAACCAAGAAATGTTTATTCAGTGAACTTTGCTACTCTATGTCCCATTTTGTTTTTAATTGATCACTATGGGAGCATTTATGCAAGTAGCAATATGGAGCATATTCAAACTTATGAGAATGCAAGTGCTTGTTAATTCCAGTAATAGAGTCATAATGGAACATTCATAACAATGTCATGGGGGACATTTGTGCAGCGATGTAGGGTCTCCAGTCCCAATGGTGTTGAAGGATGTAGTTCTGTGGTTTTGCTGATCACTTAAACTATTATTTGGTTTAAACCTTTGCGTGGGTGAATTATTTCAAGCTGAACAAAATATGAAAAATTAGTCTTTAATTGGGATGTAAGGTATTTTGAGGTTGTGTACTAGGCAGTAATTGAGTAATTATAGTTTAAAACTTTTAACTTTTTTGTCCCAACAGATTTTCTTCTATGCTTTGTAATAATTTCAGATTTTTGTGTTGAGAATTAGGACAAGTTGTAGATAGAGTTAGCGACCCCCTAGAGTGCTGAGGCAGCTCAGATCTACACTATTTCCCGATAGGCCGGCTGGTAAACATGCCCCTTAGGCCATAAAAAGCTGGTCATACTCAACTGCTAGTGTCAAGTTGGGCTTGTTGTGTTTTTACTGTGTTGTTTGAAGTCTTGACAAATCATTTTTAATGACCCATGGCTATGTATATTTAGAATGCTTACAGCATTTAGTTAGGATGCTATGTTCATTCACAAAGTCCTTGGACTGACCAGTTTTATATTCTGCAATGCTGCAGTTGTCACATTAGGGCTTACTCCTACATGCATCAATGGTTATAATAATAAAGCCATTTAAGTTTTCTTTTCTGCACCATACAGAAATTTTTTTTTTTAAAAAATACAGTTAAAAAAAGACTTATAGGAATCATAAAGATGGAGAGTAAGCAATCTGTTTCAGCAATTAAGTCGACCGTACTTACTTTATTTTCGCCAGGTATGTATTATGGCACTAATATTGTAATGGTAAACTAACCAACCCTGTAAGTATATCGTCCTACAAAAGAACTCTTTGGCAAGCAAAGTGTCAAGAAACGATGTTAACGGTTATGTATATATTTTTTTCTTTTGTACTGTACCTCGTAACTGTTCCATAGAAATGTGTGTGAATGGGAGTGGGAATTAGATTCACTGTCAGCAAAGAACAATTTTTGAAGTGTAAATCTGTTTTATGCTGAAAACAGTCAGACTTTGCTTGTTGTAGCCCTTCCTGGCAAGTTAAATTCCCACTGCAGTAAGCAATCAATACACAAGTAGGAGCAGCAATTGCAGGGATTAAAGGGAGGGGAGCAAGGGAAGATGAACACCAGTCTAACCACATGAGGATCAATATGCTGACAAGCCACACAGCATGAAGTTGCCCCTTAGTTTGCTGCCTTACTTTATTATCCATGTGTATGACACAACTATGCCCAGAGAAGCTTTTTGGGCTAGACAAGTGTTGAACTTCAGAGACAGTGACAGAACACAGATCCTTTAAAATCGAGATAAGGGTCAAGTATGTTTACTTTGAAATAAGGCTCTTTTTATATATAGAGTTATGTGAGATGGAGTTTGAAACAGAGACGCATAGTATATAATTTACAAGTAGGAGAGCAGGAGAAAGAGCTACTGAACATATAATTTATATATATATATATATATATATATATATATATATATATATATATATAGATATAGATATAGATATATATAGAGATAGATAGATAGATATGTGTGTGTGTATATATATATATATATCTATCCCTTTATTACTCTGGAACCATGCAGTTCTGGGCTTATTGATGACTGTGCATCTAAAATCTATTCATTGTTCAGTATGGTTTAAAAAAAAAAAGAAAATGTCATCTCTGAACATGTTTCTCATAGTTCATCAAAGAGTTTCTACTCAACAATACATTAAAAGGATTTAAAAAAAGGAAAAAATATTTGATTTGTATCCATGCTCACTCCCCTAACAAGCTCTTACCTTGAAAGAGAGAACAGAACTGTATAATTATTACAATCCTAAAACACTGTTCTAGTTTACACAGCACTTGAAGGGGTACGTTTATTGTGATACACAACTACAATCAGGGGTCACAATATTACCCCAGAAGCAGTGCTACTTGTCTGTGTACCATATACGTGTGCTGTAGTAAAGTATGTCATTAATTTTACTAAAAGGTACTGGCAAAGCAGCAGCATCACTTAGGTGGTTTAAGGCAAAACTCTTTAATAAAACCTAAACAAGGTGAACAAAAACAAGGAATGCAACTCTGTATAGAATGACGTTTATACATTTATGTTTTCAGCCTCTGTAACAATGTTAATTAAGAAGGCAAAGAGCAATATGTCATCCTGATCATTAGTGCTGAACAGTGTGTTGTCATGCGCCGTCATAAATGGGTTGAGTGTGAAATTGCATATACAGTAAGAACATTAACAGATCTTTATGTAATTTTTCCTTGGTAAGATATTTCAAACAATGGAAAGGTATATTGCCTTGCCCATCCCCAGTGGCGTAACTAGATATTACTGGGCCCCACAGCAAATTATTTTTCAGGCCCCCAAAATTTTTAGCAGTTGACTTGTTTTACCAATATTTATTTAAACTGTATATGAATTAGGGCCTCGTGGGGCCCCTATACCTCCTGGGCCCCCCTGCAGGCGCAGGGTCTGCTTCCTCTATAGTTACGCCCCTGCCCATCCCCTTATGAATTTTAAAAATTATAGTTCATGTAACCATGAATACACCTATTTCCCGTATGTATGTTCTATTATTTTAATGATAGCAGGGTCGGACTGTTGGGCCCTGGCCCTCATAGTCCCCCATCAGCCCAGACCCGCTCCCCTGATCGGCTGGTCCACAAAAAACAATATGTGGCCCCCATATGCGCACTGGGCCCCAGATGTTTGGAACCCGGTCGGTCCCAATGCTCCAGTCCAACCTTGAATTATAGCATGGTCACTTGGTTTCACTGGAGTCTACATATTGAGTTTATGTTGGTAGATAAGGCAACATGTCAGCTCACTTTAATCTTAAAGGTACAGTAGCACCAAAAAAAGTGTTTTACAGTAATGCAAATATAATGTAATGTTGCCCTGCACTGGTAAAACTGGTGGGTTCAACTCGGTGGGTATAGAAACTCAACTATAGTTTATATTAAAAGCTGCTGTGTAACCTGGGGGCAGACATTCAAAGCTGAAAAAGTAGAAACGGCACAGGATACACAGCAGAGATCAGATCTGTAGTAGTGTGCTTGAATGGCTGCCCCCATGGCTACATAGCAACTTTATAAACTTTAGTAGTGTTTCTGAAGCAAACACACCTGTTTTACCATGCAGGGCAACAATACATTGTATCCTCATTCCTTTAAAACACAATTTCTGATGGTCCTCACACTTTAGTTGTTTGTGGTCATTACCAGTAACTCTCAGACTGGGGTTTATGCTGCGAGACCATTTGTTATTTACTACTTTTTCCTGATTTTTGATTTTTCAACACTTTGAGCACAGTTACAGTATACACACTAGTTACACTTATTAAAGTTTACAAGGTTAAAATGAGTAAAACTATAGATGTTTTAGGATTTTCCGAGCCTTACAAATTGGTATATTTTGCACTTGGGCCATTGCTGTCATGTCCAGCCATTTATATTTGCCCTGAATTATGTTTTTGCCTTTTGTGAATGAATAAAAAAATACTAATTTCAGCTGGGATTTTGCAGTTCTACAAAACAGCCTTTTTACTTTGGTTGCCTGAACTCATGTTAGAAACAGTAATTTGAAATGCAATCTCTCACCACTGGAACAACCTAATTTATTCAACTGTGTAATTATGATGGAAATGGGCCAGTCCAAGACAGTAGTTTGGGCTCAGTCTTTTTGGAGTTTTGTTCCACTACGCTGGGTGAAAAAGGAAGGTTACAAATAATAAGCTTCACTGGTTGATTTGTAATGAACTAGTTATAATGGCCTGGCTTCTCATAGCTACAGCTGAAGATTACAGAGCAGCTTTAACTAAGTGCATGCAACCACATCTTATTTTGATCAGCTTTAGCAGAGCTATGACTTGTAATTATCATAATCTAACAATTAGCCTGGCATCCTTTCTCAGTGTTTAATTACCCTGATAAACTGTAATTGAATGGAGGACTTAACAAGAAGAAGAAGAAGAAGAAGAAGAAGAAAAAAACTTTGTATCCTCTTTAGGTATGATCACTGTGTCTTTGTCTTTAACAGCTCAACAGTGTTGTGTAGACAGCAAAGTCTTGCCTATCAGTTCCCCTACTTTAAATTCTAGAAGAATTCCATCATCAGTTCTTGACCTTGACTATTAATCTTGGTGTTAGCAGAGTATCTACACATGGCTCAAGTTGTAGCATATGTGCAAATATAACTATATAACTAACTGTTATGTAGAAAGACATATTTAATTCCTGCATTCCTGTAAAACATGGTTTACAGGGAGTCCTTGAGTCCTACTTTCTGATAGGGTCCAGGATGGGACTGATCTATAGCTTCTTTCTTAGAAAACACATGACCAATATATTATATATCCTAATGAATAAGTTCCCATCAAAGAATCTTAACAAATTGGGATATACATATCAACATTGATTTTGTTTTTACATTGTACATCTGTAACACAAGCAGGCCAAAGGTTTATTATAGTGGTAAGGCAAACTGAGTGTAAGGTATTTTTAGGAATCAAAAGCCCTACCAAAATGTTTCCATGTGTGTCCTTTTGGGATGCACCAAATCCACTATTTTGGGATTTGGCTTAATCCCAAATCTGTCATGAAGGATCCTGGAAATCACGAACTGAATCAAAACCCTAATTTGCATATGCAAATAAGGTGATTTTAAGGATTCGGATTCAAGTTTTGCCAGACACTTGGATTTGGCCGAATCTGAATCTGTTGAAAAGGCTGAATCATGGCCAAATCCTGAACTGAATCCTGAATTTGGTTTCTGAACTACAAATACCAACATTCTTCCTCTCAAAATATTATATAAATGAATATACATTAATATTATTTTTTTCACAGAATAATCTTTCAAAGCTGAAATTAAGTTAGGATTAGACAATTATGGGTCAAATGATTAGAGCTGTAACTGAGCAACAGCTGAAAAGCCTCAGGATGCTGGCCCACGAGTTAGACAATCCAAAAATAATGTGCTGTTCTAGATATCTAGTTAAATATGTCATATCTTATTTCAATAGCCAACAAAGTTATTAACTTGAAGACAAGTCTCTTATAAGCTTCAGATTTCATAATTACAAAACACATTCATGTGCACAAGCTGTGCTTGAATTTGCATTAATGGATAAACAGAGCATAGGCATTAAATTCTGAGTATGATGTTAGCGTTTCTACTTTGGGAAATGTCAGATGATTTTTGCATATTGTATGTCTTCTGCTCTTACTGCAGAAACTGAAAACCTCATAAGCAAATGTTTATTGACTGAATGTGCCAAATCAGAAGCCAAAGCTTATTTGTTATTACATAAAATTGGGATTGATGGCATAAATATCTTCATGTAATGCACTGATACTATTATTGGAATTCTCAGTAAGGGAATTAGACAACATAACAAAGAGTAATATAACCTTCTTTGGCTGCAGAAGAACTCCAACCATAGTTATCACTGTCTTGTAAGGAGGCCAAGCAAAGCAATACGTTACTATTTATATTTTTCTTTTAAAATATTTTATTAAAGAGGCATAAAATGGTATTACTAAAAATATTAGTATTCTGGTCAATATAACCTTACAGCTAGACAGTCAACTTTAAAATGCCATCTTTTTCATCCCAAGTAACTATTACTGGTTTTTAAGAGTTATGGAAATTTCATCTGTGATTTCCATTCCCAAGGTAAAATAGACAAATATTGTCAACGTACAGACATTCCACTGAAAGTAGCCAAAAGCGTGTTGTGGATTCTCAAGTTAGAATCACAGTAGACATGAGATTTAGGGATAGGCAAAGCAGTTTGGCACATTTTTAAATGTTAATATTTTGTGACGTTTGTCAGCTGCCATTTTGTACAGTATATACCTGAGAGCAAAATACACCATTAATAACAAGGTTTCACATTTCAATATTTATTGTTTGGGTTGCCATCCAATGGTCACTGCTTGCAATCATGGTAGAATGATGGTTTGACCTTATCAAGCAGTTATTTCTAAAGGAAACATGTCTTAACCCTGAAAGCAGACTTGTTTTGTATATCCATAACGGTTTAGTAGTCACAAATCATGCCATCTCTCTCTGAATACAGATGAGCTGAAATGTGTAAAAACAGCTTCTCATTCTTCATGACTATAATTTCATAAACACAGCAGTCATGTTGTAAGTATGAATCAGGACAAAACTGTTTGAAGAAATCACATTTCCTGTCATTAGGTAAATATGCAAACATAAACCACTAAAATAAAATACAAACTGAATGATGCTTTTTTTTCTTCATGAGAAAAGTGTAAAAGTTATACTAAATAGAAAATATAATTTAAACAGAAGCCTGTATAAGAGGACAGACTCACAAGATACATTAGTAGTTGTTAATTAGTTAATTAGCATTCATGTTTAGTCCAGTGCATACATGAGAATTTGGATAGGTCCTAGATATCAACAGTAAAGGCATATAAAGGCAGTAAAGGCAATATAAATCCCTATCGCTAAATTTCAATGGTAAAACTAGGGTAAGACTAAGAAGATGGCTGAGCTGGATGCTATTTAAAGGAGAAGGAAAGGTCTTTTTACTTGGGGGTGCCAAAAGATAGGCATGTATTTAACTGAACCCCCGGGCCAGTGCACCTATTAGGAAAAAACTGCACCGGCCCAGGATTCTTCCAGCAAACAACATGGAGAATTTGTCTTCTTCTTTTTTGTCGCGGCTGCACATGCTCAGTAGAGTGAAAAGCTGAACTTCAAAGAAAAGCCAGCTATTTCAACTGCGCATGTGTTTCCCCCGTGAAATTTGAAGAAAGAAGATGCTAGAAGACGATCGATCCATGGTGCTCGCTGGAAGAATCCCAGGCCAGATGCAGTTGTCTCCTAATAGGTGCACCCGCCCAGGGTTTCAGATAAGTACATGCGATCACTTGGCGGTGCCTAACTTTTGCCACCCCAAGTAAAAAGACCTTTTTATTCTCATTTAAGGTGCTGTGCAGATTGTAGGGAAATCACACATTTAATCCACCCCACAATGAACTCCTTTCCTGCTGTGTTATGTAAGCACATTTATAATTAGCAATAAGCTTCCCAAAGTATGAGTCAAAATATTTTTTTTTTGTAGATAGTCTTTTGCCACCCGAAACCTTCGGAGTCAGAATACATAGTTGAACTTCTAATATTGACCTTATTGCTTGAAAAGGTCTCTTCTACCACTAGGCAGATTACCTCCAACACATAACAAGGAGTTTAGTCAAATAGATGTTTTGTTTAAAGCAATCATATCACAAAAGAGAACTGGATTTTCACCATTCAAAGGAATCAAGCAGTAGTCACACAGTTGGAACCATGGCAGTTCCAACAGAAATGGCTAACTTCATTTCTACTTGCATAGGACGTTACAATTTTAGTACAATTTAGCTTACAAATGTGTAATACGTGTTTTTAAAATAATTTGCCCACAACAGTGAAATGAACGGGTAACACTGCCTTAATTCCAAATGTGATTTTATCCCTAGAAATCGACAGATTTACCTTGTTACCATTTCTATTTTAGTTGACAGCTGGGTGTGTTAACTTTTAACTGGTATGTTCACATGCTCTTGTTGACTATAGAAAATACCTTGTGAGGTTTATTATGGTCTAACTGGGCTCAAGGTTTTTCTGGACCTGTGTATTTCAAACACTAATAAACTGAACTACCCAATGGATACTGCACTAGATAAGTATCATCAAGGTTCATAGACCCGTACAATCATGTAAAGGTCTTCAGCATTCGTTTTATGTTTTTCATGTATGTAGACTATCTCTTATTTTTATCTTACTTAAATGTTAATTTGAGACAACACTTATTCCTAACATATGTCGGCCCTATATAAATAAAGGATAATAACATACAGTTAAGGCTGAAGTCTTGATGTTTCAGAAGAAACCTCTTTATAACAGCTGAACACTAGAAAACTTGCAGATGTCAACTCTCAAATGGGAATATGTCACGACCCCTTTCATCTCACAGTTTATACTTCAGCTTTATCATTGTGACTAGCAGTGGAGGAAGATCAATTAGTTGAAAGCAGGGGAGGTCACCGAGCAGAGGTTATTATATCATCAATTTCGTGTGATGGATTCTGAACTTACTTTGAACAATACATTACATAAAACATATAATTCCTGGTGTCTGTGGCTCATCTAATAAGTTTTGTGTTTCATTAACTTGAAGCTGATCTTTGCACACATGATATTACTCTAAGAACGGTAAACACAAAATGTATCTTGCAGGAGAATAAACCCTGAACTTTAGGTAATTCACTTTCTAGGAGTATATCTTTAATCACACTTTTGAAATAAAATATGATTACAACTTTTGATGTTTTTCTTCCCACATTTTTTACATAAAGGATTCTTGTTCTGCTGGAAAGGCAATATCTTGTCACAACTATTATACAGTACATGTTATTTTTTTTCCCCAAAGCACCAGGGTGGGCTTGCATGTATAAATGCTAATTTATCATTCAAAGCACATCAGTGTCAGATGTCACAAAATGACACTTGCTAATCCTCCTCTGTTGCATGTCTGAAAATGCTTTATAATAATTAAAGAGAAAATCCATTTGGGCTAGCACCTTGGGCTACAACACTCATCTGGCTCGCGTTCAAAGCTGTCAGGTTAACCGTAGCACTATTAATTCATATCCCAGAATCCTTTTATCATAAAACTGCAGGATTCCTTTCTGTGTAGTTTGGCAGGCAAACCACATTGCTTCTATGTTTCTTGTAAATGCTATACTTGCTTTGTATGTTTCCTGAGGAATGAGTGCCAGCAATGTGTTAAAAAATAAACATGGCTGTCGTAACGTCATAAATCACAGAAAATAGGTGAAAACAGACTTGTTGCAGTGAATATATTTGTATGTTTTTTTTATATGGCTGAAAAGACATTTCTTTTCTCAAGGCAGATGTAAAAATATGAAGTTCTTGAATAGATGTGTTATAGACTCAACAGTGTAGAAATGTTGATGACAAAAGGAGTGAAATGGATATATTCCTGTTTCCCTATATATGTGTGGCTTTCACTAAGGCTACTGACTATTTTTACTCATATTTCACATTGTTATGTTGGACTCTTTTTATATTTCAATGGAAAAAGATCACCTGTTCATAAAATATAGTTGTTTTAGTCTAAATTTTACATAGGTGATGTACATACATTGCTTATTCTCTCCACTTAGCTTTATTATCTTAGTTACATACTGCCATCATTCTTCTATTGAAACACTACCCCTGGTGTAATATCATGTCAATTATTATGATTAGTGATGGGTGAATTTGCGCTGTTTCGCTTTGCCGGAAAATTAGCGAAATTCGGGAAACTGTGCCCGTTATTCGCTGGCGGCAAATTGCACAAATTCGCACCTGGCGAATAAATCCGCCCATCACTAATTATGATGTCCTTTAAACCACAAAATAATTACATTTCGTTTTGCTTTAAGACGTTAGAAAGGGTTGATTTATTCTTTCTTTCTTTTCAAATGATCTTTATATTATTGAAATTAATAATTAATCCTGCAGACTTTTTGACAGAAGTTTTAGACCACAAAAAGTCCACAAAAAGAAAGGCAACTACGCATTTTATGTTAACAGATATATAACAAAACTGGGTTGATTTATTCAACAAATAAAACATGTTCTGATGATGCTAGAACAGATAATCAAACCCACTACACTGAAATTATAACTTTGATAATAGATGCTGCTGTGTTTTTTTACTCTGCTGGATACAAATCACTGAAATGTGAAATCACAGGAGTACTTTTCATATTTTGATGTTACCTTTAATAGTGCCCTGAATTTCTTCTTCTTCATACCCAGTATGCAAACTTGATATTTGAAACGGCAAAACAAAGCAGAGTATATTAACTGTGTATATAGATGATTATTGCATTTACAATGGGTACAAAAGGGTAGCTACAAAATGACATACAGACAAGCCAATACATTAGGTAAGTGCCTTTCCTGGAAGGGCTTACAATCTGTAATAGTGCAGATAAGTAAAACACAAGGTGAAAAATATCCAGTCATTGTATCATTGTTCTCTTAAAGACTATCCATGCTAGTTAAGAAAGTTTGCTTCTAAAATTATTTTCCATCTAGGTGATATAATAGGATAACAATTTCTGAATCAATTCTTTTTGTGTTCACAGGTTCATGAGAGGTGATTACCACATTGATGTCTGTATCAATGACTACCTAGATGTGTTCTGTCCTCATTATGAAGACTCAGTTCCTGAAGATAAAACTGAGCGCTATGTTTTGTACATGGTGAATTTTGATGGTTACAGCTCCTGTGATCACACATCCAAAGGCTTCAAGAGATGGGAATGCAATCGCCCTCACTCCTCTAATGGACCACTAAAGTTTTCAGAAAAATTTCAGCTCTTCACACCCTTCTCATTAGGGTTTGAATTCAGACCAGGACGGGAATATTATTATATATGTGAGTACCCATTCAGCTAGATTCTATCTTGGTTTTGAATCCAAGTTTCCTTTATTTCTATTTTAAATAATTTTATCATTTAGACAACTTTGGGAAAATAATGTATTTTATAATGTACTTGTACAATTATACAGACATCAGTAGAACTCTGAATGTCTTTACGTGCATGTTCAGCTGTGCATATTTTTAAATGAATGAATACTTCAATTTAATTTAAATTGCAGAAGGGCTTAGAGGAGCATTTGAAAAATTGAATGTCTTGTTTGCGTAGGGATTAACATTACGGTACAAATTAAAACCCATTATTTTTAGGAGATATTAGGGCTCATTTACTACAGTGTGATCCACCATGTTTTCCCATGGTACCACAACTTATCCCAAAATGTCATTGTAATTGCCTCCACCACAATCAGGTGCTACTCACAGGTGGGTTTGGGCTGAACTCTTCCTTCTGCCCAACCGTGACCTGACTGTGCCCAAATTTCATCTCTAGCAGTCAGTATTTATAGATTCACACCTGCTTTGCCCCACCACTTTGGTGACATTAGAGATGGGGGGGGGTCAGACTATGGTCTATAGATAAAAATGGCTTGCTGGGTCAGGATGGGTGTGGGTTGGGTATAATTCGACTACATTTCGTGCATGTTCATTTCAACAACAAGTTAGGTAATAAAATACACTAAGATTGCCCAGATGCAGTAACCCAGAACAATCAATCAGCAAATAAAATGTGTCATTTGTTTAAATGCAGACATCTTATTGGTTGCTGTAGGTCACTGCACCTGAGCAAATACAGTGCCTTTAATTACATATGGTGGTATGTGTTCATTATATATATATTCGTATGAGGCATTATTGGGTTTTGGTGTTAATTTTGCTTTAAATTAAATATAACGATAAATTAATATTTAACTTTACTTTACTTAATACATTAAGTATTAAGTAACAATCAGTATTTAAATAATTTCTGAGACCTACCAGTTTCTAATTACTTTATACCGTTATCATAGAAAACATTATACGGTAATATGTAATTGGCTGTTATTTGTATTTTGAGACCACTTAATTAAATTCACTTTTGTTATGTCCAATGCTTTTTTCCCATGTTTGCTTGCCTCCTACTTTCTTGAAAAGAAAGGGATAGCACGTTTTTCTATGTGTTGTTCTTTTATAGTTTTTCTAGATTTAAAATGTTAATCTATGAAAAAGGAAATACCGTATACTTGCAACTGTGTAGAGAATGTTTCATCCAGACATAAATATTTTGGAGTTAAGCCTCTTTTAATCTTAATACATGGCCTCTGAATCTGACCTGTGAATTCTGCACTGATATAGTGCTTTTAGAGTGATAAAATGCTTTGCATTACTTTGTAGGAGGCCTTTTTCATCTGCTTGTGTGACAAGACACCTGGGTGACCCATAACACTCTATAGTCCAAGGACAGGAGTTGAGCTGTCATCCATGTAAGAAGGATGCGAGGCAGGGAAAGGTCATGTTAATGGTTAATTTAACATCAAGGCTAAGTTCAGGATAGCTGATTTTGTTAACTTCTTTGCTAGAACCACATACTTTTGTGTTGTTATGGTGATATAAGGCCCTAATAGATTACTGATGTCTAGAGAAAGGAAACCTGCTTTTGTTTAGCATACATGTGCTTCTGACAGGTTTCAAATGTTATAAGAAATTAACCATAATTTAATTAATAAAAAATGTGTAGCCCCTAGAGTTTTTTTTTGTAAATTTCTAAATTCCCTGAAGCAAATTGTCTATTATCTAGTCTAAAGAAGTTTTTGGTTACTGGTCTTTTAGATTGGATGCTTGGGTACGTAGATGACATGCCATCACATTATAGCATAGGTTTGTGTATATCAACCTCATCTAACAGACTAACACAGTATTTAAATTGATACATTTGATAATCTGACTTTGGACCCCTTTTATATAGGAAGTAATGCAGTGAGGGACCAAATAGGGTAAGATTTGAGGTGAAGACATATTTGCTGCTCTAGATATTCTTGGAAATACTGCCAAATAGCTGATACATCTACCATTTTATATGTTTGTATATAATATTGTTCTGTGAGCAATTCTAACAAAATGTAGACCCTCGAAAGATGACTTGAACCATAAAAGTCCAAAAACCACTGATCTAAGGCACAGAAAGAAAAAACAGTAGATTTGAAACTCATCATCATTATCTAGGGAAGGGGTGTAATATGGGGGAATGTAAACAAATTCATAAAAATACAAAATCACACAAAACAGGTCCTGTTTATTTAATAATATTAAGTAGTTATTATCAATAATAAATTACAGAAATACTGTGAAATACTTTTTAAAATAATTGTATTTTGCCTGTTATTTAGGTAAAGGGAACAATCTGGGTAATGCTTGTTGACAATGCAGGTAGTAATATGAACATTTAATAGCAGCAGAGCTAGCAACTATTAAATACATTTTAATACATGTGTGGCCACAAATTGCAAACAAGTAGTATACAAGTAGCACATGAGATATACAGAGATACAGTATGCTGCAAAATTAATAAGGGACTTCTTAACAGGACGTAAAAGTGTTTGGCCAGAGGATTTAGCTGTGGTCAAATATTCCATACATTTTAATGTTGATTAGAGGTGTTCAGCGATCCATATCTAGAGTGTCTAGACTTTTATACAACTCGTCCATATATTAAAATATCGGAGACCACTTCGTTTTAAGGGGTTGTTAGCAGCCCTTTAAGGACTGACTAAATAAAAAGAGATTTTTTATTTATGTTGTTGCTATATATTTTCTGTTTCGCCTTTTTTTCAGAATTTTTTAAGCAAAGGTCAAAAATAATCAGAATACCTTCATGTTTTGGCCCAAGACCAAACCATTTCAGCATAATGAATGAATGTTCGTTATAAATGGCTAAACACTTTTCTAATGTTTTGAAACTATGAATACATATGCTTTTATTTCAAATACAGCCTATATATAGAATTACTACACCTGTGGTAGCTTTGGTGAAAGGAATGCAGCTCTAGGATATCACATTAAGCTTTATTTAACAATAGCTAGTGGTAGCTGAAGCAAAACCGTATAAATTAGTATCTGTCACGTCTCCTGCATTAAATGTGGAATTAGTAATCTATATTAGTCATAAATGTTTTTCCAGGTTTTTTCCAGGTTTAATAACAAGCAGACTGACTGCCAAAGCACTTTCTGGAAGACATTTTCTTCACTAACTGTCATAAGGAGCCAAACGGTCATTATGGATACTTTGATAAAGATTAACAGTCTCAACAATTTAATGGAGGGAAGAAGAAATACAAAAGCACATTTTACAGTATATTCCAGCTGAGCTCAGGGGTTCTTTGCAGGCGTAATTTGTTTTAGCCTTGATAAAATTATACATTGGAGGTACAAGACAATGTGATTCTTTGAAAAGAAATCGGAGAGAGGTTAATCAACAGAACCGTCAGAGGTGACTGTCTAGCCTTCCATGGAGAGCGTTCAACTACAACATGTTTTGTATGGCTTACAATGTTTAATACAAAACTGCTTTAAATGTTGCCTAACAGAACATGTAGTTTTCTGAAAGAGGGTAGCTTAAATTTCACACTCCTTTATCTGCACTACCAGCAACCGAAGTAGATTTGTCATGCTTTGAACTTGACTTTTTAATTTTTTTTAACTTAAATAAATCTGCTATTAAATTAGTGTGTGATCGTTTGCCATTTTCCCATTTAATTTTTACATTCTGTCTTTCTAGCTAGCTTTTTGTTAACCATTTAAAAAAATATATTATTATTATTAGCCTTCTCCTTGACACAGCAAGGCGTTCTGACCTTTTATTCTGCAAATAGTTCCCTATTTAACTACATATTTATGGAGTTGCCACATTGCTCTGGCAGAAATTCTAAAGCCCCCCCCACACACACACACATACAAAACTGCATGACTTTTTATTCAATTTATTTGGTTTTAAATTTTCTGCAAAATCCACAGTATGTATAGATATGGGAGGTCATTTACGCCTGCAACCACTCCTTGCACTTGTCTCTGTTCAGATGAAACGTCCGTAAGTGTCAAAACGTGCAGCAGAATTGCATTTAAAGAGTCCGGCACAGATGTCATTTTGACCCGAATGCTAGAATAAATATTGCTTAATTGCAGCTAAATTGAGTAAATCTGGCTTTGCATGCTGCATTTGTGCTCATAAATTATCTTAATAGTTTTCATTAAAATACCAGACTATATATGCACAGGGTCAGATTTGATTTCTTAAAACCCTAGGCTAGGCATCTTACCCCCCTTTTGTAATTACACCCCTATCATCATCATTGGTACTGGAAATAAGGAAGCTGCATTGCAGTCTGGATCAGCAGTAGAGTTGATGGCAATTTTAATCTCCTTTTCAGTTCCCATTGTGTTGCATTAAATTTGACGGTGTGGCCAATGTGAAACTTGCTCTCCTATATCAGAAGCTTTTCCACAAATGTTGTGGGTATTCTATTTTGAGTGCATTTTGCCTGTTTTCCCTTCTTCTCCATGACAAACTGCCATTGTGTTGTAAAGGATATCTACTGAGAATTGGTAAAATGAAAGTTTAATTAATGTCTGGAGAGCTAAGTCTCATTAGGATATTTAGTGACATTTTTGTGCATTTGCTTGATCTGCATTTTCTTTAGCTGGATATAAAATAACAATTCTACTATGGTACAAAGCCAGAAAATTGATTTTGTCTGTGTAACAACTTGAAAGTCCCTTTAACAATCTGCCTTGATGTGCTCTAAGATCTAGTCTTAACAGTCCTGACCTCTGTCAGGAAGATTGTAGTCAGCTTAGCAAATTCTGCACCATTATACATGGATGTCTAATGCAATATTCCTTAGCAAATGTGGAAAACCTGTCAAAATAAAAGAAGTACATTCTTACAGCTACTGAGATTTTATTTTATTCTGCAATTAACAATATACTGTTATTTTTGTTGTTTTTTGCATTCAGTCATTTCTTTGTTTTTAAAGGGATCCTGTCATCGGAAAACATGTTTTTTTTTACAAAACGCATTAGTTAATAGTGCTATTCCAGCAGAATTCTGCACTGAAATCCATTTCTCAAAAGAGCAAACAGATTTTTTTATATTCAATTTTGAAATCTGACATGGGGCTAGACATTTTGTCAATTTCCCAGCAGCCCCATGTCATGTGACTTGTGCCTGCACAAGATCAAAACAGGCTGTTTGCAAGTTTGGATAAATGGCTTTTGAGCCATTAGGCTGTATCTGTGCTATAAACCAGCAGTTCTGGATGCATAGTTGGCCAAAGGGACACAAAGGAGTGATTTGCATGTGTCCGCCCATGATGCCTTATGGGAGAATCAAAATTCTCATTTTTTGTATCTAGGCAGTGCTGTGTGTATGGCATGAGACAAGTAAATACTTTCTGATTCCAGAAGGCATCTCTTTGCATATAATTGCTAGCTAAGGGCATTTTGGCTCCTTTTAGCCCTTCTCACCATAACCAGATTTGGTTCCCCATAAGGAAATTAAAAAAAAACTTAGGGGATTATTTATTAATGTTTAAATTCAAATTTGTTCTACTGATCAAATTTGAACTCGGGTTCAAATTATGCTTTCTAAAACTTGTATGTGCCATATTTATTAAGTGTAAAATTTTGTAAAGCTCATGTAAAACTTTGGCATCTAAAAGCTGCTGAGTGGGGCAACTTTAAAGCTTTTTTTTTCCAATGCATGTTTTTCACATTTTTCGACTCATTGAAAAAAAGACAATTTTCCCACAATTTTCTTTTAAATTTTTGTATTCTGATTAAGAATCAGAGTTAATTCGAAGTATTACAAACCTCAAACATTACACAAATTAGAATTTTTATAAATACGCCTATAATGGCTGGCTGTTTTCTAGATCAACTGGGTAATTCAAAAAGATTCCCAGTTGTTCTATGTATTATGTACTATTTTCAAAGTTTCCTGATTATCAGGCCTTTTTTAAACTTCTTTACACATTTATCAAGGCTGATGCCTGTTTCGTTTCATGACAATGTGTTTGATTGTTTTCTGTGCTATAGGATGCAGCTGTATAGCAGCAGCACTGAATACTACAACACTTATAAATCCTTGCTCCCTGTTGCTAATTGCATGAAGGGAGAAAGGATTTGCACAATTATTTTTTCCAGTGTGGAAAATAACTGTTGTCGCCATTCAGCAACATTTACACACAGTTGATAAATCAGCCCCTTAGTTCTGGTTAATAAATTTGGCAGTTGATTATTTGTCACTTCTGTAGATTTATAAGTTCAGGTTCTCATCCTGTTCTGCTAACAAGTGTTTCTATTGTGGTCCAATTAGAATTTCAGTCAGTGAACAGATTGACTGTTCACATGGTTGAAGTGCTGTGTGGAATCCAGATGCATGGAAAATCTATCTCTCCAAAAGGGATTTCTTTTCTTTTCAGCCCAATAAATCTATTTGTCTTTCTTTTGTCAAATTATTCTAAAGACTTATCGAGCAATCAGTGTTGAGTTTTCTGGTGTGTTCCAATTCTGGGACATGAACGGCCCACAGTGCTAGTCCGCACACTAGCCATTTGTTGTTTGGCTCATATTTCATACAAGAAGTATGAGAAATGATCGAATAGACACAGAAACTGCATTATTTCTTGGATCCAACACTTATCGAAGTCTAATTTGGCATGAACATCTGTTTTGTGATTGACTTTCAAGCTCAACCTCTCTCTGCTCATTACTATTTCAGGCACATAGTGCACCCACCCAATTCCAGTCAAACAAATTCAAATTTGGAAAATATTGTTGCCATGCCGAACTTGAGCAGCTATAAGGGAAAAAAATAAAATGCTGCTCTTATATTTTGAAGGATTTTAAAATTTTGTACAGACATCACCAAAACGTTTGCCGTGATCTTATCCTATATTTCTATACTGCTACACAATTATTTTCCTTCCAGTCTACAATTATTACTACTATAATAAGTAATGCATACTTGCTCCCCTATTTTGTCAGTCTAATAGCTCCCTATCAAATCCTTACTGCACAATCCAGTGGCGTAACTTGATATTACTGGGCCCCACAACAAATTATTTTTCAGGCCCCCAAAATGTTTAGAGGTTGACTTGTTTCTCCAATATTTATTGAAATTGTATATGAATTAGGGCCTCGTGGGGCCCCTATACCTCCTGGGCCCCCCTGCAGCCACAGGGTCTGCTTCCTCTATAGTTACGCCCCTGGCACAATCTGTACATCTCTGTTCTTTTTTTAACACTCTTAAAGCTGCCCTCATCATTCCACCCCTGCTTGTCTCCTGTACTTCTTACTTTGAACTGCCTTCTACACTCATCTCTGAAATTTTTCTTTCTGTTCTCTACACGCCTTCGAATATTCACTTAAGATCCATTGCTCTGGACACAATGTAAAGGGTCGCTAAATCATGTACTGGAACTGTTGCAGAGAAATATTAGTGTATTCAGTAATTTGTGTGCAAGCTAATATATCTTGGCAAAGCAATGCACTGAAAATGCTAATGGGTCCAGAGTCACGGTCACACAGTCATTTGAGTGGGCACAAGTAAATAACTGGTCACAGCACCAATTAATTAGGCATTGGGTATTGGTGTAATAGTGTAAAATAGTGTAATTGGGTTCAGAGTAATGCAGCTACGCACAAAGCCATGTAATTGCATGCAAATAATGGAATTGGCACAAAGGAATAGTGATGGGCGCATTTATTCGCCAGGCGCGAATTTGCGCGATTCGCTGCCAGCGAATAAATTCGCGAAACGCCCGCGAAAATTCGCGGAAAAAATTCGACGGCGTCAAAATTTTTTTATAGAAAAAACGGACGCCGGCATCAAAAACCGGCGCCGGCGTCGAAAAAACGGCGCCGTTTCGCGAATTTTTCGCCGTTTGCCGAAATTCGCGAATTTTTTGCCGTTTGCCGAAATTCGCAAATTTTTTGGCGAAGCGGCGCAAATTCGCCCATCACTAAATGTAACTGCCAGCTGAAGAATCAATTGGACTTGGATGATATTGGGATCCCTACACTAATATAGATAGTATGTGAAACACACACAATATTTATTCATCCAAACTGATTTGTGTTGTTTGTTGTCTTATCTCTGTATGGTACTTTTTGGTACAGGTTTTGTGACCTGGAGTCAAATCTGGAACACCATACTTTAATTCTGATAAAACAATTTAAACATTAAGGGGCCCATTTATTAAACCTCTGGAAAAAAATTAAATTTTTAGAGCTCTTTCATACCCCAAAGCTGCTAAAAATCCAAATACGAAAATATGATATCTCAAACCTGTCAATGTCAAATCAGTCAATGGCAGGTGTCCCTGAAGTAGTTTCTTGACATTGTGATCTGAGCTGGATAATCCAAAAAATGATCCGTCCGATAATCGAAAAAGTTGAGATTCCACATTGGTGGAATCCTGCTAAATAGTGAACCATTGTGTCATATTCAAGGTATATCACTTATGCACCACAAATGGATGCTAATGGCTTTAAAAATACATCATAAAAATATGGAAAGGTATTATACCAAAGTATATAAGCAAGGCTAAAAATAAAGCTAAAACTGCTAAAAGTTTAATCTCTTTTACTGCGTGGCAGCACATTCAACTTTCAAGTGCCCATATTACTTATGTGCTGAGCGAATCTGTATTGAGTCGAAAAGTCAAGTTATTTTACACATGTCAAGAGGGTTTAAGGCTCTTGTTTGGTGAAAGGATTATTTCAGCTAGATAACAAGTGGTAAGCAGTGGATTTTCTAATAATATTCTTTCTCAGAAAGATAAGTCATATATTCTGATAAATTGAATAGCTAGACCTTACGGTGATGAGTTACTTGGAACTTTTCTTAAAATTACTTTACCATGGGGAACGCTGTAATGCAAATTGTTTTACCAAAAGAACAGAGAATATTCTATAGATTGTGCACAGTTGAAATAAGTATCAGCCAGTCATTATATTTTTTGTTAGTTTATAAATGAAATGCCTTCAATGTATATGCAAATTATGCATATATAAAAAAGGACTCTATTCCAAAACAGGTGTACTGCATTTTGCAGTTGCAGAAATGTTATACTTTCCCAGACTCAGGATAACTTCAGCTTGGGTTATTTAAGAGTTTTTAACTATTTACCCCCTGTTTTTTCTGGAATCTTATTGCACTTTGTGCACTTGATTCCCAGCCCTATAATGTCAGTAAAGTGTTACAAACTGGCACATATCATTAGAAATGTTTTTTTTACCGGTATTCTTTATTTTTGTGGGTGCTAGAGTTCAGCTGCAATGCAAAACTTCGACTCATGATTAATTTGGTATGTCCCCAAAAAAGAATGAAAGTGCATTACACATACAGTACATAAAATAAACACAATTCCTGCCTATGGCGGATTGATTGATACAAGTAATTTTATGTGTTCCTTTGAACAGGTAGAAAAGTCACTTGTGTATCACACTCACACAATTATTTTTTCAATTGAAAGCTGTTGTTACCACTCATAAAATAAGGTATAAATATACCCCTTTCTGTTCCAGAACAAAATATTTCTGCTATAGGTTTATAATCGTGCCCATTAAAGGGCCATTGAAACGATCTTGAACCTTTTTCTGTTGTTTGCAAGAGACAAATTAATGCAGTTTTACTGAAATAAAATTGCAGATTATTAGCCTTAGAGTAGGGGCAAGTTCTGACACTTGCTGGTAAACTGACATATATTGAATATAATATAATTGTAACACTAATTTGGTTACTGTCTCTTTAAATCACCACTTACCCTTGGCAATCCAGGGGCCCTGAGTCCCTTTTGCATTGAAAAGTACTGGGAACTGGGAATTACAGCGCAGTGCCTCCACCTAGTGAACACTGAGGAAGACACCTCAGGGGGTTACACTAGGAATAATAAAACACACAGTTTGCAATTTGAACCAATATAAACTTTATATAAACAAAAAGTAAACACTTGGGCAACTAATACACTCTGCACTCCTACACTGGGGACACGTGGGACACTCCCTAAACCACTATTAGGTGCTTAACTGTTGCTTCACACAGTCCTTGGTAGATATCACAGTCCCAATCCTCCTGAAGGGGTTAATAATCACACAGTTCAAATGATTGTCCCTTCCCCAGAGCTCTTACTCCCCAGGTAGCGCTACCTTATTCCCCAAAAGTACCTCTCCCTTTTGAATGTTGGCAGCAGCTCTCTCGTAGCAGGTAAAGGGTTAACAGCTGTCTTCAGTATGGGGCCCCACGCTTGTATCCGTGCCAGTATCCTCCCTTGGGTGGCTCACTCACCGGGGTGCTCTCAGAGGAATTCACACAGGAGATCACACACAGCTCTGCAGCAGAATCAGTCTCACTAGTGGCACCTTTCTCCTTCTGAGTTTGCAGCAACTTGGCAGGGGACAGGCTGGGCTCAATCTCCCCAGATTCAGCAGCTTCTTCTCTGCACCTCACAATCTTACAGCTACTCACGCTGGCTCTCTCAGCTCTCTTCCTGGGAGACCCTGTGCTTTTGGCTCCAAAGTCAGGCACACCCTTTCTCCCCAGGATGCACTGGGTTTCCCAGCCAATCGGGTCACTATCCAGCATGCAACTGGGCTGGATGATGTCACTGGAAGACAAACAGGGGAAGGATTCTTCCTGTCCCCTACATTCTCCCCTTGGACAAACCGGCAACGACCTCGCTTGCCGTACGCCCTGGCATGCCTGAACAGTAAAACAGTCAATAATGTTGGTGTCACTACTGTTACCTGAGACCCTAACATTTGCCCTACATGAAGACCTGCGCTTACCCAGACCCAGTCCTTTAGATCTATCGGGGGTATCAGAGGTTTCAGGGACCACCTTCATGCCAATAGGGTTCTCCACAGTAGTCTTCTCTCGACTCAACACCTTATCCTCTTCAAGGGATTCACTCTCACAGATGGAAGGCTCATAATAAGACTTCTGTACTGTAACATTTTTGTAAGTCTTACATTTCCGGGCCTGATGACCCATCACTTGGCACTTGTAACATCTTCCAAAGAAACTTCTACGCCTGCGGCGTACTTTACACAGTGCAGATTGGGTTTCACCTTCATCAGGAACTGGACAGTTTGGCTGGATGTGGCCAAGCTTGCCACACCGGTAACACTTAGGAATTTTCTTAGCCTCAGCTGGGGGTGGTCTGGCTCTCTCTGACAGTTGAGCTTTTAACTCCTCCAACTCTTTGCGAAGCTTCTTGTTTTCCTCCAACAGTTTAGCATCAGCAGGGGATTTCTCTGTATGCCCTGAAGTGGGACTTCATCTGACCCTCACATAGGCATCCGCCTCCTCTCGCCGCACTCTCTCCATCAGAGCAATGTACCCAGGGGGTAACTTATCCTGGTAGTGTGCTCTAATTGTCATGGCAACAGGGTCACTATTCAGGGTCCCTCTCTTTAATTGGCGAATTCTCAGAGGATCCATTTCACCGTATGAAATTGCACCACGGCTCACTAGCAGTCTCAGGCCTTGTTCTAGCCGCACAAGATAGACAGACAAATCTTCCTTCTCTTTTTGAAAGGTAGAGTGGAAGCGATGAAGTATCTCTGTAGCACTCTCTACAGGGCCAAACGTCACCTCCAGGACTTCAATCAGATCACCTGAAGTAGCATCAGGGTGGCCAACCATATAGGATTTAACAACATCCACGGCAGGACTGCGGAGACTCTCAAGGATCTTCCTTCTCATAGTTGTCTCGGGGCCAGTCCAATCTCTCACGGACACAACAGTGGAGTCTCTCCAGCTCTCAAAGGACTCTTCACCAGTAGGTACAGGATCTGTGCCGGAAAACACTTTAAGTCTCTTAAAATTACCATTCCAGGCCAGCTGTGTTAGTTGGTCAGTCAGTTGTCCCAGCGCGCTCACAATCTCTGGGGTATCCAGCCGGCAACCAGAGCTATGCCGACTCCCCTTGGAGACCACGCTCTCACAGGATGGACATCTCTTTACTTGACTCTTCCCAGCTGGTGAATCAAACAATGTCTTGTCCCGCAGCACACTTTCCTGTGCCTTCACAGCATACTGAGTAGTAAGGGCATCACCCTGGGAAGTTAACTCATCTGCATCATCAGACATATCAGGCAGAACAATCTTCCAGGGCCCTTCACTTTCAGCATCAATATCAGGGGGAACCCGGTCACGATCTATCTCTTTAGGGCTTTCTATAAGAACATTTAGTAGGACCCCAGCAGAATCTCTCCGTGACGCAGCCACTCTTGGGCGGTAAAAAGTCTGTTCCCCATCGAGAATTTGGTAAATAAATTCTTCTTTCACTCTGGGCACCATAGGCCCTACAGCGGCAACCTTTCGAGGGTTAAGTCCCAATGCAGTACACCACTGGCGAACAGTTTGTGGAGTTTCAAATGAAGACATATTTTCATCAAACATATCCAGCTTCCCAGTCGACATCTCAGCAGTGCCTACAAAATGTAACACTAATTTGGTTACTGTCTCTTTAAATCACCACTTACCCTTGGCAATCCAGGGGCCCTGAGTCCCTTTTGCATTGAAAAGTACTGGGAACTGGGAATTACAGCGCAGTGCCTCCACCTAGTGAACACTGAGGAAGACACCTCAGGGGGTTACACTAGGAATAATAAAACACACAGTTTGCAATTTGAACCAATATAAACTTTATATAAACAAAAAGTAAACACTTGGGCAACTAATACACTCTGCACTCCTACACTGGGGACAAGTGGGACACTCCCTAAACCACTATTAGGTGCTTAACTGTTGCTTCACACAGTCCTTGGTAGATATCACAGTCCCAATCCTCCTGAAGGGGTTAATAATCACACAGTTCAAATGATTGTCCCTTCCCCAGAGCTCTTACTCCCCAGGTAGCGCTACCTTATTCCCCAAAAGTACCTCTCCCTTTTGAATGTTGGCAGCAGCTCTCTCGTAGCAGGTAAAGGGTTAACAGCTGTCTTCAGTATGGGGCCCCACGCTTGTATCCGTGCCAGTATCCTCCCTTGGGTGGCTCACTCACCGGGGTGCTCTCAGAGGAATTCACACAGGAGATCACACACAGCTCTGCAGCAGAATCAGTCTCACTAGTGGCACCTTTCTCCTTCTGAGTTTGCAGCAACTTGGCAGGGGACAGGCTGGGCTCAATCTCCCCAGATTCAGCAGCTTCTTCTCTGCACCTCACAATCTTACAGCTACTCACGCTGGCTCTCTCAGCTCTCTTCCTGGGAGACCCTGTGCTTTTGGCTCCAAAGTCAGGCACACCCTTTCTCCCCAGGATGCACTGGGTTTCCCAGCCAATCGGGTCACTATCCAGCATGCAACTGGGCTGGATGATGTCACTGGAAGACAAACAGGGGAAGGATTCTTCCTGTCCCCTACATTCTCCCCTTGGACAAACCGGCAACGACCTCGCTTGCCGTACGCCCTGGCATGCCTGAACAGTAAAACAGTCAATAATGTTGGTGTCACTACTGTTACCTGAGACCCTAACATTTGCCCTACATGAAGACCTGCGCTTACCCAGACCCAGTCCTTTAGATCTATCGGGGGTATCAGAGGTTTCAGGGACCACCTTCATGCCAATAGGGTTCTCCACAGTAGTCTTCTCTCGACTCAACACCTTATCCTCTTCAAGGGATTCACTCTCACAGATGGAAGGCTCATAATAAGACTTCTGTACTGTAACATTTTTGTAAGTCTTACATTTCCGGGCCTGATGACCCATCACTTGGCACTTGTAACATCTTCCAAAGAAACTTCTACGCCTGCGGCGTACTTTACACAGTGCAGATTGGGTTTCACCTTCATCAGGAACTGGACAGTTTGGCTGGATGTGGCCAAGCTTGCCACACCGGTAACACTTAGGAATTTTCTTAGCCTCAGCTGGGGGTGGTCTGGCTCTCTCTGACAGTTGAGCTTTTAACTCCTCCAACTCTTTGCGAAGCTTCTTGTTTTCCTCCAACAGTTTAGCATCAGCAGGGGATTTCTCTGTATGCCCTGAAGTGGGACTTCATCTGACCCTCACATAGGCATCCGCCTCCTCTCGCCGCACTCTCTCCATCAGAGCAATGTACCCAGGGGGTAACTTATCCTGGTAGTGTGCTCTAATTGTCATGGCAACAGGGTCACTATTCAGGGTCCCTCTCTTTAATTGGCGAATTCTCAGAGGATCCATTTCACCGTATGAAATTGCACCACGGCTCACTAGCAGTCTCAGGCCTTGTTCTAGCCGCACAAGATAGACAGACAAATCTTCCTTCTCTTTTTGAAAGGTAGAGTGGAAGCGATGAAGTATCTCTGTAGCACTCTCTACAGGGCCAAACGTCACCTCCAGGACTTCAATCAGATCACCTGAAGTAGCATCAGGGTGGCCAACCATATAGGATTTAACAACATCCACGGCAGGACTGCGGAGACTCTCAAGGATCTTCCTTCTCATAGTTGTCTCGGGGCCAGTCCAATCTCTCACGGACACAACAGTGGAGTCTCTCCAGCTCTCAAAGGACTCTTCACCAGTAGGTACAGGATCTGTGCCGGAAAACACTTTAAGTCTCTTAAAATTACCATTCCAGGCCAGCTGTGTTAGTTGGTCAGTCAGTTGTCCCAGCGCGCTCACAATCTCTGGGGTATCCAGCCGGCAACCAGAGCTATGCCGACTCCCCTTGGAGACCACGCTCTCACAGGATGGACATCTCTTTACTTGACTCTTCCCAGCTGGTGAATCAAACAATGTCTTGTCCCGCAGCACACTTTCCTGTGCCTTCACAGCATACTGAGTAGTAAGGGCATCACCCTGGGAAGTTAACTCATCTGCATCATCAGACATATCAGGCAGAACAATCTTCCAGGGCCCTTCACTTTCAGCATCAATATCAGGGGGAACCCGGTCACGATCTATCTCTTTAGGGCTTTCTATAAGAACATTTAGTAGGACCCCAGCAGAATCTCTCCGTGACGCAGCCACTCTTGGGCGGTAAAAAGTCTGTTCCCCATCGAGAATTTGGTAAATAAATTCTTCTTTCACTCTGGGCACCATAGGCCCTACAGCGGCAACCTTTCGAGGGTTAAGTCCCAATGCAGTACACCACTGGCGAACAGTTTGTGGAGTTTCAAATGAAGACATATTTTCATCAAACATATCCAGCTTCCCAGTCGACATCTCAGCAGTGCCTACAAAATGTAACACTAATTTGGTTACTGTCTCTTTAAATCACCACTTACCCTTGGCAATCCAGGGGCCCTGAGTCCCTTTTGCATTGAAAAGTACTGGGAACTGGGAATTACAGCGCAGTGCCTCCACCTAGTGAACACTGAGGAAGACACCTCAGGGGGTTACACTAGGAATAATAAAACACACAGTTTGCAATTTGAACCAATATAAACTTTATATAAACAAAAAGTAAACACTTGGGCAACTAATACACTCTGCACTCCTACACTGGGGACAAGTGGGACACTCCCTAAACCACTATTAGGTGCTTAACTGTTGCTTCACACAGTCCTTGGTAGATATCACAGTCCCAATCCTCCTGAAGGGGTTAATAATCACACAGTTCAAATGATTGTCCCTTCCCCAGAGCTCTTACTCCCCAGGTAGCGCTACCTTATTCCCCAAAAGTACCTCTCCCTTTTGAATGTTGGCAGCAGCTCTCTCGTAGCAGGTAAAGGGTTAACAGCTGTCTTCAGTATGGGGCCCCACGCTTGTATCCGTGCCAGTATCCTCCCTTGGGTGGCTCACTCACCGGGGTGCTCTCAGAGGAATTCACACAGGAGATCACACACAGCTCTGCAGCAGAATCAGTCTCACTAGTGGCACCTTTCTCCTTCTGAGTTTGCAGCAACTTGGCAGGGGACAGGCTGGGCTCAATCTCCCCAGATTCAGCAGCTTCTTCTCTGCACCTCACAATCTTACAGCTACTCACGCTGGCTCTCTCAGCTCTCTTCCTGGGAGACCCTGTGCTTTTGGCTCCAAAGTCAGGCACACCCTTTCTCCCCAGGATGCACTGGGTTTCCCAGCCAATCGGGTCACTATCCAGCATGCAACTGGGCTGGATGATGTCACTGGAAGACAAACAGGGGAAGGATTCTTCCTGTCCCCTACATTCTCCCCTTGGACAAACCGGCAACGACCTCGCTTGCCGTACGCCCTGGCATGCCTGAACAGTAAAACAGTCAATAATGTTGGTGTCACTACTGTTACCTGAGACCCTAACATTTGCCCTACATGAAGACCTGCGCTTACCCAGACCCAGTCCTTTAGATCTATCGGGGGTATCAGAGGTTTCAGGGACCACCTTCATGCCAATAGGGTTCTCCACAGTAGTCTTCTCTCGACTCAACACCTTATCCTCTTCAAGGGATTCACTCTCACAGATGGAAGGCTCATAATAAGACTTCTGTACTGTAACATTTTTGTAAGTCTTACATTTCCGGGCCTGATGACCCATCACTTGGCACTTGTAACATCTTCCAAAGAAACTTCTACGCCTGCGGCGTACTTTACACAGTGCAGATTGGGTTTCACCTTCATCAGGAACTGGACAGTTTGGCTGGATGTGGCCAAGCTTGCCACACCGGTAACACTTAGGAATTTTCTTAGCCTCAGCTGGGGGTGGTCTGGCTCTCTCTGACAGTTGAGCTTTTAACTCCTCCAACTCTTTGCGAAGCTTCTTGTTTTCCTCCAACAGTTTAGCATCAGCAGGGGATTTCTCTGTATGCCCTGAAGTGGGACTTCATCTGACCCTCACATAGGCATCCGCCTCCTCTCGCCGCACTCTCTCCATCAGAGCAATGTACCCAGGGGGTAACTTATCCTGGTAGTGTGCTCTAATTGTCATGGCAACAGGGTCACTATTCAGGGTCCCTCTCTTTAATTGGCGAATTCTCAGAGGATCCATTTCACCGTATGAAATTGCACCACGGCTCACTAGCAGTCTCAGGCCTTGTTCTAGCCGCACAAGATAGACAGACAAATCTTCCTTCTCTTTTTGAAAGGTAGAGTGGAAGCGATGAAGTATCTCTGTAGCACTCTCTACAGGGCCAAACGTCACCTCCAGGACTTCAATCAGATCACCTGAAGTAGCATCAGGGTGGCCAACCATATAGGATTTAACAACATCCACGGCAGGACTGCGGAGACTCTCAAGGATCTTCCTTCTCATAGTTGTCTCGGGGCCAGTCCAATCTCTCACGGACACAACAGTGGAGTCTCTCCAGCTCTCAAAGGACTCTTCACCAGTAGGTACAGGATCTGTGCCGGAAAACACTTTAAGTCTCTTAAAATTACCATTCCAGGCCAGCTGTGTTAGTTGGTCAGTCAGTTGTCCCAGCGCGCTCACAATCTCTGGGGTATCCAGCCGGCAACCAGAGCTATGCCGACTCCCCTTGGAGACCACGCTCTCACAGGATGGACATCTCTTTACTTGACTCTTCCCAGCTGGTGAATCAAACAATGTCTTGTCCCGCAGCACACTTTCCTGTGCCTTCACAGCATACTGAGTAGTAAGGGCATCACCCTGGGAAGTTAACTCATCTGCATCATCAGACATATCAGGCAGAACAATCTTCCAGGGCCCTTCACTTTCAGCATCAATATCAGGGGGAACCCGGTCACGATCTATCTCTTTAGGGCTTTCTATAAGAACATTTAGTAGGACCCCAGCAGAATCTCTCCGTGACGCAGCCACTCTTGGGCGGTAAAAAGTCTGTTCCCCATCGAGAATTTGGTAAATAAATTCTTCTTTCACTCTGGGCACCATAGGCCCTACAGCGGCAACCTTTCGAGGGTTAAGTCCCAATGCAGTACACCACTGGCGAACAGTTTGTGGAGTTTCAAATGAAGACATATTTTCATCAAACATATCCAGCTTCCCAGTCGACATCTCAGCAGTGCCTACAAAATGTAACACTAATTTGGTTACTGTCTCTTTAAATCACCACTTACCCTTGGCAATCCAGGGGCCCTGAGTCCCTTTTGCATTGAAAAGTACTGGGAACTGGGAATTACAGCGCAGTGCCTCCACCTAGTGAACACTGAGGAAGACACCTCAGGGGGTTACACTAGGAATAATAAAACACACAGTTTGCAATTTGAACCAATATAAACTTTATATAAACAAAAAGTAAACACTTGGGCAACTAATACACTCTGCACTCCTACACTGGGGACAAGTGGGACACTCCCTAAACCACTATTAGGTGCTTAACTGTTGCTTCACACAGTCCTTGGTAGATATCACAGTCCCAATCCTCCTGAAGGGGTTAATAATCACACAGTTCAAATGATTGTCCCTTCCCCAGAGCTCTTACTCCCCAGGTAGCGCTACCTTATTCCCCAAAAGTACCTCTCCCTTTTGAATGTTGGCAGCAGCTCTCTCGTAGCAGGTAAAGGGTTAACAGCTGTCTTCAGTATGGGGCCCCACGCTTGTATCCGTGCCAGTATCCTCCCTTGGGTGGCTCACTCACCGGGGTGCTCTCAGAGGAATTCACACAGGAGATCACACACAGCTCTGCAGCAGAATCAGTCTCACTAGTGGCACCTTTCTCCTTCTGAGTTTGCAGCAACTTGGCAGGGGACAGGCTGGGCTCAATCTCCCCAGATTCAGCAGCTTCTTCTCTGCACCTCACAATCTTACAGCTACTCACGCTGGCTCTCTCAGCTCTCTTCCTGGGAGACCCTGTGCTTTTGGCTCCAAAGTCAGGCACACCCTTTCTCCCCAGGATGCACTGGGTTTCCCAGCCAATCGGGTCACTATCCAGCATGCAACTGGGCTGGATGATGTCACTGGAAGACAAACAGGGGAAGGATTCTTCCTGTCCCCTACATTCTCCCCTTGGACAAACCGGCAACGACCTCGCTTGCCGTACGCCCTGGCATGCCTGAACAGTAAAACAGTCAATAATGTTGGTGTCACTACTGTTACCTGAGACCCTAACATTTGCCCTACATGAAGACCTGCGCTTACCCAGACCCAGTCCTTTAGATCTATCGGGGGTATCAGAGGTTTCAGGGACCACCTTCATGCCAATAGGGTTCTCCACAGTAGTCTTCTCTCGACTCAACACCTTATCCTCTTCAAGGGATTCACTCTCACAGATGGAAGGCTCATAATAAGACTTCTGTACTGTAACATTTTTGTAAGTCTTACATTTCCGGGCCTGATGACCCATCACTTGGCACTTGTAACATCTTCCAAAGAAACTTCTACGCCTGCGGCGTACTTTACACAGTGCAGATTGGGTTTCACCTTCATCAGGAACTGGACAGTTTGGCTGGATGTGGCCAAGCTTGCCACACCGGTAACACTTAGGAATTTTCTTAGCCTCAGCTGGGGGTGGTCTGGCTCTCTCTGACAGTTGAGCTTTTAACTCCTCCAACTCTTTGCGAAGCTTCTTGTTTTCCTCCAACAGTTTAGCATCAGCAGGGGATTTCTCTGTATGCCCTGAAGTGGGACTTCATCTGACCCTCACATAGGCATCCGCCTCCTCTCGCCGCACTCTCTCCATCAGAGCAATGTACCCAGGGGGTAACTTATCCTGGTAGTGTGCTCTAATTGTCATGGCAACAGGGTCACTATTCAGGGTCCCTCTCTTTAATTGGCGAATTCTCAGAGGATCCATTTCACCGTATGAAATTGCACCACGGCTCACTAGCAGTCTCAGGCCTTGTTCTAGCCGCACAAGATAGACAGACAAATCTTCCTTCTCTTTTTGAAAGGTAGAGTGGAAGCGATGAAGTATCTCTGTAGCACTCTCTACAGGGCCAAACGTCACCTCCAGGACTTCAATCAGATCACCTGAAGTAGCATCAGGGTGGCCAACCATATAGGATTTAACAACATCCACGGCAGGACTGCGGAGACTCTCAAGGATCTTCCTTCTCATAGTTGTCTCGGGGCCAGTCCAATCTCTCACGGACACAACAGTGGAGTCTCTCCAGCTCTCAAAGGACTCTTCACCAGTAGGTACAGGATCTGTGCCGGAAAACACTTTAAGTCTCTTAAAATTACCATTCCAGGCCAGCTGTGTTAGTTGGTCAGTCAGTTGTCCCAGCGCGCTCACAATCTCTGGGGTATCCAGCCGGCAACCAGAGCTATGCCGACTCCCCTTGGAGACCACGCTCTCACAGGATGGACATCTCTTTACTTGACTCTTCCCAGCTGGTGAATCAAACAATGTCTTGTCCCGCAGCACACTTTCCTGTGCCTTCACAGCATACTGAGTAGTAAGGGCATCACCCTGGGAAGTTAACTCATCTGCATCATCAGACATATCAGGCAGAACAATCTTCCAGGGCCCTTCACTTTCAGCATCAATATCAGGGGGAACCCGGTCACGATCTATCTCTTTAGGGCTTTCTATAAGAACATTTAGTAGGACCCCAGCAGAATCTCTCCGTGACGCAGCCACTCTTGGGCGGTAAAAAGTCTGTTCCCCATCGAGAATTTGGTAAATAAATTCTTCTTTCACTCTGGGCACCATAGGCCCTACAGCGGCAACCTTTCGAGGGTTAAGTCCCAATGCAGTACACCACTGGCGAACAGTTTGTGGAGTTTCAAATGAAGACATATTTTCATCAAACATATCCAGCTTCCCAGTCGACATCTCAGCAGTGCCTACAAAATGTAACACTAATTTGGTTACTGTCTCTTTAAATCACCACTTACCCTTGGCAATCCAGGGGCCCTGAGTCCCTTTTGCATTGAAAAGTACTGGGAACTGGGAATTACAGCGCAGTGCCTCCACCTAGTGAACACTGAGGAAGACACCTCAGGGGGTTACACTAGGAATAATAAAACACACAGTTTGCAATTTGAACCAATATAAACTTTATATAAACAAAAAGTAAACACTTGGGCAACTAATACACTCTGCACTCCTACACTGGGGACAAGTGGGACACTCCCTAAACCACTATTAGGTGCTTAACTGTTGCTTCACACAGTCCTTGGTAGATATCACAGTCCCAATCCTCCTGAAGGGGTTAATAATCACACAGTTCAAATGATTGTCCCTTCCCCAGAGCTCTTACTCCCCAGGTAGCGCTACCTTATTCCCCAAAAGTACCTCTCCCTTTTGAATGTTGGCAGCAGCTCTCTCGTAGCAGGTAAAGGGTTAACAGCTGTCTTCAGTATGGGGCCCCACGCTTGTATCCGTGCCAGTATCCTCCCTTGGGTGGCTCACTCACCGGGGTGCTCTCAGAGGAATTCACACAGGAGATCACACACAGCTCTGCAGCAGAATCAGTCTCACTAGTGGCACCTTTCTCCTTCTGAGTTTGCAGCAACTTGGCAGGGGACAGGCTGGGCTCAATCTCCCCAGATTCAGCAGCTTCTTCTCTGCACCTCACAATCTTACAGCTACTCACGCTGGCTCTCTCAGCTCTCTTCCTGGGAGACCCTGTGCTTTTGGCTCCAAAGTCAGGCACACCCTTTCTCCCCAGGATGCACTGGGGTTCCCAGCCAATCGGGTCACTATCCAGCATGCAACTGGGCTGGATGATGTCACTGGAAGACAAACAGGGGAAGGATTCTTCCTGTCCCCTACATTATTAACACATTTCAAGCTGAAAATATTGCATTCTAGTAATGAGTAGCAACCCACTAAACTGTGATATGTCCTTCCCATCATTAGCAGCTGTTGACAATAATAGACATTAAAGTAATACCTTTACATATTTCTCTTACTGCTATTTAATGCACATATTTTATTTATATGACAAGGGAAAAAAATAATCGTAATCATAATAGACAAATAGACAATATAATGTTAAAAACACAATGAGAATAGTACTATATTATTAATTAAAATTTAAAATAGCTAAAGTTGTTATTGTACCAATACCTGTAAGGACTAAGGAAGAAAGGTGAAATGTTTTTGGGGTACTAACAGGGAAGAACTTTGGTTTAGGTGACATTTTACCACGGGCAACAAAAAATCTCTTTTAATTACAAATGCATAGCATTCCACACATTTAATATAATATCCTATTGCGTTAGAAGGGTAGAACTATTGGGCCATGGAGCACTAAAACAATGCTGCGTCTTGGTATGATTTTGTATTGCTTAATTATGTGTACCTAATAAATGCTAAGTATGTGTATGTGCTTGTAATTATAATTGTATATATTCCGGGCATATAGCCAAGGTCCACACAAACAGGCAGTTCTATCCAATAATATGTACTGTATATATTTGTTTCTTCAACCAAAAGACTCCCCTCTAACTTTAAAAGATGGTTTTCCATAATTTTCCAAATTTAAACAGGAAATTGGATTCTTTGCACCAGTGATGTGCAGGCTGGGCCAAAACCTGCAGGTTTGGGCTGACTTCCACACAAGATTGGTGGGTTGCAGCAGTGGCGGAACTACCGGGGGAGCAGGAAGTGTGAGCAGGCCAGGGCCTGCACCCCCTCATGCCCCCCCCGGCAGCCCGTGCGCCACTGAAATGCAGGCCGTACGCACCAGGGCCCGCCCCCCTCTAGTTACAGTACTGGGTTGCAGGTGGGTTTGGGTTGAGCACTTCCTTCAGATCTCCCCACACATGACTTTACTATGCCCGCGTATTTATAGACTTAGTGTGCCCCTTCCATGAAGTCAGAGCAAGGTGGGCGCGGGTCTTTAAAAACGGTGGTGCACCGGGTTAGGTGCAGATGGGTTCAGTGTTAGGGTCCAATCGACTTTTTGTTGACCAATCGACTTTTTGTTGACCCGCACATCAATACCCTGCACTCAATGCAGCAATTGACTATTGCAGCCTATTTTGTTCTCATTGTTTGTAGCCATGCAAGCGTAAAGTTCTATTTGGATGCAAAACTGAGGAGGCATTCATGGTATTCATGAATGGTAATTGAGCCTATACCCATGCCAAGCAATTTGTGGCTACTTGCTGGGAATGCTATTGTGTCAATTCAGCCTGGGCATAGCAGTTATTCCTGGGTTCCCCTTAGAACTTTGCATTTGTGGACACAACCCCGTTGTGATGGGCGAATCTGACCCTCTTCGATTGGCCGAAAAATCAACAAAATGAATTGAAGTCTATGGGCGACAAAAATGTTTTTGACTGCCATCATTTTCACGGAGAACTTGGTGAAACATTTTGCTCATCACTACCCGCTAGCACCAGGTGAATAGGACCCAAGCAGGTTTATCAATGCTGCATACATTGGCAAGCTGCAAGATAGCTCCTAAATAGTCAACTTAAATGTTTCAAAGTTCTTAAAATGTTGTGTAAAATTTCATTCACCTTTTCAAGAAAAAAAATGATAAAATGTCACAAATATATTAATTTTACTGATCACAACTTGTGAGTTTTGTTGAAGTGGACATATCATCAATAATATTCCTTTAATCTGCAGAGTATAAGCGACTTTCATTCAGAGTCAAGAAGCCAATCAATATTGTAATCCTTTAGATATTTGACACCAGGCATGCAACGGTCACTCAATCTGGCGTACAATCTGTAACATAAGCACCTACTGTATGAGTGGTGCTTTCTGTGTGCGAGTACAGTGCAATCAAGCAGATTTCTCAGGGGTTGTGCAGCTGTTCATGTTTATTTAGTCCGCTCTTGATAAGCATTATACTCCGTATCCTGAACATACAGCGCCTTCTATTTTACAAAGACTATGGTTTATCTTAGAAACCGTGCTCAAGTGTATTCATAAGCCTTGAAACATGTTTTACAGTAAACTCACTGGGAAAGGTCTTTACAGTATGAGCTGTACTGCAAAAATATGTTCGACTTCCCATTACATTAAAATGCTATAGAGCCACAAGCACAAATATATAACAAAATCATGCTGTGCTGGCTAATGTGAGAAATAATGTCCATTTGACTTTACTGATCATTCCAGAGGTTGTTTATCTAATGAATGTTTTTCTTTTGGCAATAAACAGAACATTTTATATGTTTTCTCCATAATGAATAAAAGCCATGCATAATGTATTTAACTGAGAGAACTCTTTTGCAAGTGAAGGTGATATTACTTTAATAAGGAACTAGTTTTATGGAATCGGAGCGTCACAGCAGTTCACAAAGAGCTTCTGGTATCAAAGAGCAAAGCAGAGTATTTAATAGAGCTTGGTTGTAAGTGCTTTTGTTCCAGCAGAGCTGATAGATTCATCTCCATCTGTTCCATATTCATAACAAAGAAGCTAGCTTACAGGAGGCCTGACTTCCCTAGAGAAGAATGGAAATGATCTTTTCAGCACACAATAAAAAGACCCAAGCACAGTCACTTAGACTGTGTAGAAAAGCAGTAAGCGCTAAGGGCTCTTCAGCACTGCAATTCACCTATAACATAGCAAAGTTTCAGGATATACATTTTCTGATATATAGAAACTGCGAGTCCTTTATGTTTTTACTTTACAGCAACATTTGGAGCACAACAACCACAGAGTTACAGATTCTAAAATCGAGGAAATTATGCATAATTAAATGTGAAGTTCAAGGCAAACCCTTAAAAGTTATATTTTTTTCTGCCCCATCTCCTTTTACTATTAGACCATAAACATATTCGCTGTATTGTATGGTGAATTGTGCTGTTTTCTATCTCTGCTTTTATAGCCTGTAATTTCCGAAAACATCAATGGCCCGTGCGAACTTTACGGCGGCTCCATATGTACTCTATAAATGAAAAATAAAGCAAAACTTCATTTTGTTTTGCAAAACTGAGAAAAAAAACATAATATTGTGATTTCTAGTTAGACTGCTGAGCACCCATTAAATGCCTTGCTTCATATATATGTTCAGTAGTAATATTATGCCATCAGATACTCTGGGTAGGAGGAATAAAAACAGAAAAAAACAATGGCTCTTAAGTTCAGTCGATTTTTTGGTGAATAAATATGTATATGTATATGATTTTGGTCACAATTTCTAACCCTATTATAAAATCAGCAGCTAAAAGTTTAATTAAATACACCAAAATACAGGTATGGGATCTGTTATCCAGAACGTTTGGGACCTGGGGTTTTACAGATAATTGATCTTTTCATAATTTTGATCTTCATACCTTAAGTCTACTAGAAAATCATGTAACCATTAAATAAAACCAATAAGATGGTTTTGCCTCCAATTAGGATTAATTATATCTTAGTTTGGATCAAGTACAAGCTAATACAGAGAAAAAGGAAATCATTTTTAAAAATGTGGATTATTTAAAGCTTTCTGGATTTCCGGATAACTGATCCTGTACCAGGTTCTCTGGACATATTTATATTGTGTCTAATGTTTTGGAGGAATGTTTAGGGTACAGTTTTTCAATTTTATTGCTAGTGAAATGGGACCCAGGGTAAGATCTATGAAACATGTTGAAGAAATGGGGAATCCACAAGTATTTTCCCAATTTATTAACATTTTTCCATCTATTAGATACATATTTAGAATGTGTTGAAAAGATTGCTTTGAGCACCTCCTTAAAACACCATTGAACTCAGAATCAGTAATCCCCCAAGCATATTGGAAATGGGGATTATGAATCAGGACAATTAGTTTCAGTGAGAAAACATAAGAACTTGAATACTATCTGAGTGCAAGCATAGCTGTGAAGCCTTGACATTGAACTACAAACAATACATAGTTTGTCTCATTTATCAAGTTTGAAGAAAGTCTAAAGGTTCATACATCTAGAGTTGGAGATCTGTATATGTAGGTTGAGCTTCTGTGGGAGATCACTCTAGAGGCTTGTGTAGATATCACCAAGTGTTTGACAAAGATGTATCATGGAGTGAGTTCCCCGTTGCTCTATTGCTCTATGTAGTAGATAAAAGAATTTATGATGTGTCCTAGAGCAGTTCTGATACGATGATTAAACACAATCAATTCAAGAACAAATAGCTGTCAATATAGGTTTCTTAATAGTAACTTCCTCACCTTCCTGACTTTTTCTAACATCCCTTTGCTTCTATTGATAGTTCTACATTTGGGGAAGTTTTGTATTGTGTTTTTATACACATACCATACCCTTGTGTATCAGAATAAACCTTGCTTAATAATTAAACCTTAACCTGTTGTGATAACATTATAATGAGTATGCCCTGTTTGTAGTTAGATCTGATGGACTGCTTCCATTCAAATATGTTCACATGTATGCATGCCCTTTGAATACATTTTGGTGGTTATGTAATAAAAGGCACTAAGTTTGTCCAGGAGAAGTAATCTAAAGCAACTAGCATCACCAGTTTAAAAGTAAAGATCCTATTGGTTGCTAAGGGTAACTGCTCCTGGGCAAACTTGGCACCTTTTATTACATATGGGGGAAAGACTAGTTTAGCATAGTCACTACCACATAGAATGTATACCAATAACATATCTGTGCAAGAATAGTACTATTAATTTTACACAGTTTTGGTGAAGGTCCTTCTCTTGTATGTTCTTGTTTGCAAGGACATACAGTCATAATATTCATAGCAATTAGTAATGGGCGAATTTCTCCCACTTCGCTTTGCTGAAAAATATTTTGCTTTCGATTTTCCGATGCGCATCCAAAATTTAATTTGCTGCCGAATTTCGCCGGAGTTTTGCGAATTTATTTGCCGGCGGGGAAACTCGAAAATTCACCATGAATTTGCGACTGGCGAATTTATTCACCCATAGCTAATAGTAATTTCTATTCTAACTACTCTGTAGGATCAAGGCATGGTTGTGAGCATTGTGCATTACAGTTGCAAATACACACACACACACACACCCTGTTATCCGGATCCCGTTATCCAGAAAGCTCCAAATTATGGGAAAGGTGTCTCCCATAGATTCCATTTTATCCAAATAATCAACATTTTAAATTTTCCCTTTTCTCTGTAATAATAAAACAGGAGCTTGTACTTGATCCAAACTCAGATATAATCAATCCTTATTGGATGCAAAACCAGCCTATTGGGTTTATTTAATGTTTATATGATTTTCTACTAGACTTAAGATATGGAGATCCAAATTATGGAAAGATCCATTATCTGGCCAACCCCAGGTCCCGAGCATTCTGGATAATGGGTCCCATACTTGTATGTGCAAAATATACTTTCCCATAGGATTGAGTGTCCCTAAAAAGAATTTATCTGGGTGGCCCAATTACTTGTAGTTATACCACTGACAAGCATGTTGCTAATATAATGTTGCTAATATAAGGACAAAAAAAAATCCATTTGGTATATTAGAGTATGACTGGCACAGGTGATATAAAAGCTTAGTTCTTCTAAAAGAGCCTAAATGAAAACATGTTTAAACGTACCTTTGCATTAGCTGTTATGATGGTGGATGTTCCATTATTTCTTATTACCTTTAGACCAGATTATCTCTAAACTGTCATGTATTATTAGTGCTTTATGATAACTAGTTTTGCTTTTGCTAATATATTAAAAAGGGATAATCAGATTTCATGTTGTACCAGTCAGAACAAATATGGGCTTGATTTAATGGAAAAAGAATGGTATTGTAATGCTGGCGCATTATCTGTGGAATAGCTAATAAGATTGCATCATGTTAGATGCATATTGGGATGGCCTTGATTAAGGGACACCATCACTCTTGTGTGACTACCCCGGAGTCACAAATCCATTATGATATCATGAAGGGCTTGCCACAACCTATTTCATATACATTTAGATATACAGTATTAGATATAGTAGAACAACTTTATTAATAGTTCCAAAGTTTGCTCCAGATCTTATAACCACAGCATATAGTCAGATATTTGCAAAAGTAGATCAACAAATGATTCCTGTTGATCATTTGCTATGTGTTACTGGAATTGCATTATTTCTATTGTCACATTTTAAGTTAATATTTCCTGCAGGTTCCTTAATCAATTAATTTATTTTTCAGCCAAATACAGTATAGACCAGAACAGGCTTTTACAGGAATTTTGTGCCAATGGATTCTTACCTCCCTTCTACTGTAACCTCACTATCAATCCTAGTACAGTTGCCAGTACTACATTAAATTATGCATATTACTAGATAATTGAATTCAGCTTTTAGTATGGTTTAGAGTAGACCATTGGTTCCCAACCAGTAGCTCAAGAGCAACATGTTGCTCACCAACCCCATGGATGTTGATGGGAGAAGTCTGAATGATTTTTTTGATGTGTGCTGGGTTTCGTGCAATACCCTAAAGTTTTTGGGCAACAAAGCATAAGAAATATGAGTTTTCATCTTGAAAAACTGATTTTTTTCCCCGCAAAGCAAATCTTCGAGCAACTGTAATAATAAATAAGCATAAAAAACCAGAGCAGATTTGATCAGAGTTTGTAGCTGAAATGTTGAGATAAAATCGGACTTTGATAAATAACCCCCTTAGTTGAAGGAAGGGCCTAATTCCCCATTTCCTGGGTCACAGTATGACCCCTAGTTATCCAAGGTTTGACAAATAGGTGGCACTGTGTAATAATATAAAATGACTGTGCCATGTGGTCTCAAGGCTTTTTGCCAGTGACTCTCCTTAGCAAATTGGAGTCACTGGTAGGGCTATTTGTAGCCAGGGCTAGTATGGAATATTGATGGGTGATTTTATTCATCAGACATGGATTTGTGGCGAATTTTCAAGTTTCACCTCCTGCAAATGTTTTTGCGAAACTGCGGCAAAAATTTTCCGGTGAAAAATTTGCTGCAACAAAAAATTGATACTTGTCAAAATTGGTGCACACATAAAAATTGTCGCGCGTCAAAATTATTTGGACGCCCATTGAATTGAATGCATTTGGACAAAATAGTCTCTTGTATAAAGATTGGCGCCCATTGACTTCAATGAGTTTCATGATTGTTCTCAGTTAGGTGCATTTTTCGGTGAATCGCAAAGGGACAGATTCGCCCATCGCTAGTAAGGAATAGCTAGACCCTATAATAGTCTCTCTAGGAGAGCCATCCAGTGTCGGACTGGCCCACCGGGATACTAGGAAAACTCCCGGTTGGCTAAGGTGTCCCGGTGGGCCCTCCTGCTTCTAAACATTTGCCCTATTTCATGGCCATTCCCTATTTCTATGAGAATAAAGAGTCTATACAGATGGAATAATAGGTTATAGTATGTAAAGAAAAGAGACTAGGAAAATAGTTGAGCAAGAAAGGAAGAAAATAATACTTTGAGTGGGCCCCTGGTCTCAAGGTTTTTGGGTAGGCCCCTGGTCTAAGGGTTTTTGGTTTCCCAGTCCGACACTGGAGCCATCCAGGTTCAGGGCTACCTATATTGAGCAGCTTTTGCGCCACCAAGGAGTGATAGAAGAGATTAGATCTCAAGGGCATTGTTGCCTCGGCAGGGAATTAGAGACGGGTACTAGAGGGAAGACTTTGTTATTGATCATTATTGTGAGTATACATTGACTAAGGTTTCATGACTATTCCTTGTGTTGTTAATCTATTGTGTTAATACATCAGTTGCATGGTTAAGTTGAAAGAACCACTGGCGCCCAATTATTGTGCATCGTATACAGTAATAGTTGTACAACACACTGCCTCCACACTGTAGCGAGGGCTCATCCCCCTGGGATTTAAGGTCTCAGTTGGAACACATTATTGGGATAAAGCTCATAGAAGGAGTAAAGATGCTGCTCAGTTTATTATAGGCTTACACAAAACATTTTTACATTTTGATTATATATAATATTTACAGGAAAGTAAAACCATGGGGAAAGCCAGGGTAACAAGTATACTGTAAAAATGAATTACATTAGTGAAAATCAATTTTGCTAATAAATATGCCACGTACTTAAGAGGTTAATTATTTTCATTGCATTCAATTCCCAGAGATATACTGACAATATTTCCAGGTTAAGATAATTTATCATTGTACACAGTATCCTTTATCCTGTTGCAAACAATCTTGCTGATCCCATCTTTATCAAGGCTGCTAGGAATCATTCATATTTAAAGGCGGATGGAATATTTAGCTTTGCACACATTGGCCTCAGTACAATGTATGTTTGCCTTCCTCTTTATCTGCATTACAAACAGAAATGTGTAGAGGACATCAATAGTTTTAGGTCAAACAAGGAAACTTTTCCAATTGCTAAAAGGTTCATATATTGCATATTTCAATTGGCTGAGACTATCTTTGTTTATTAAGTTCATGTATTCTGTTTGTTAGGATACATTTACATTATCAAGATGATTAATCTTTAAGCTGGTATTCTTTTAGTCACTCAAGGTTCTTTATGAATAAAGTTCAGCGTGCAAAATGTTGCGTTCATTTTTGCTTTTGTACTTGTTTTCACAAATGAACTTGTGTGTCCTACACTACTGTGCTGCTGCCCTAATTACCCTTTATACTGCATAAATACTTTATCCAATTATATGCATATAGTCTCAAACTGCTTTCCACTAAGAGTAACTAATAAGTAGTGATTTATTGACCGCAGATAAATTGGTTCAAATTCTTCATCAAAATTGTTACACGAACAGGTGCAAGTTAACTATTACTCAAATCTGACAAATCAATTTGAGTTGCAATCAAAAAAGAATTAAAATGTGCCATAAAAGTTCACAAATCTCACAAAGTTGCCAGAGTTAAATGAATTATGAAATATAGAAAAATGAACTCTATATAATCAGTTCCTCCCTCTTTATTTGTGATGCGGGTACTTTTGGTAAATATAATGGGAAGTTAAGTAGTGGAGAAATAACCTGCAAGAGAATTTGATGGCTGTTATCTCTTTAAATTTGAAAGATGTAGCAGCCAACATACAGGTGGCATCTGGGTTATAGGTTTAAATACTCTAAGAAGGCATATATGAGTAATACTAGATACTATACTGTACTAGAATTTCTGGTGTAATATATATAAAAGGGCTAGGAGATTCTCAAGCAGATTGGGGGCGTGAGAATACCTAGGAAATCCACAGCAGTCGTACAGTCTTGCTGGTTATGTTGCCTTCAAAGATAGACATAGAGACCCATACGTAGATAAAGAGAGAGCTACATACAGACAGATCCATTCACAGTGTGCAAGAAACCGTACGTACACAGACAATGAGACTTGCAGAAGGAAAGAGAAACTTGGAAAGATGCCCAAACTTATAGATAAGGAGTGAGACACAGAAAAAGAGTGAAATAGAAGTAAACACAGAGAAAATGTTGCGGCCAGAGCCAGCCAGCACAATGTAAGTGAGATTAGCAAATTGACTAAGAGATGCACAACAAGAGAGAGACAGACTAAGATATGTGTTAGAGAGACACACACACACACAGAATAACGTTAAGTGACATACAATACAGTACAAATGAGAAAAGAGAGATGCTTACAGACAGAAAGATTTGTAGAGAAAGAAATAATTATGGATAGAAACAGAACATTCTACTTAAATTATTCTGCATATAGTTTAGACTTCTTACAGCTTCTAGACTACAACTTACAATGTCTAGCTAGACTTCAACAATTTCTGCTAATATATTAGTGCACTCTAGATATAAACGTGAGAACATTTAGAATACTGACAAATTCTCGGTCATTTCATCTTGTCTCTAAAGTTGGTTCCTACATAATGTCCTTCTGAAAAGTAAAAGAGAGAGCAGCTACTGTGTGAAAATGCAACAGTCCAATGTTTTAAATTATGTACAGATTCACATGAGATGATTAAGAGGTGAAGGTTAATCATGTTCTCTTTTTGTTTATACCGATACATTTGCTTGTGGGGCAAAGGTGAAAACTTCTCAAAGCAGGCTGACCCGTGCAGATTTTCTTGCATTTATATTATAAACAGTTTGCATAGTCCATTTTGCATATGTACTTCTGTACTTTTTACAAAGAAAAGCCTTTCTCCAACTGGCACATTCATTCAATCCAGCAACTATATGTATTAAATGGAACTGGTTTCCAAGAGTTTGTTTAGCCACTAGCCTATGTGGAAGCTCTTTCTTCAACGTGACACAGTCATACCTAGAAGGGGATATGGTTGTACACTGAGCTTCACATAAGGCATGTGTCTTGGTGTGCTTGTGTAAAGGTGGCCATACACGGAGAGATCCGCTCATTTAGCGTTGTCACCAAACGAGCGGATCTCTCCCCGATATGCCCACCTTGAGGTTGTCAATATCGGGCTGATCCGATCGTGGGCCCTCGGGGCCCAACGATCGGATCCTAACGAATAGTAATGGGCGGTCGGATAGCGGGACCGCATCAGCGAATAGATGCGGCCGCGATCCGACGGGATTTTTTGTCCCATCCGATCGAGATCTGGTCGACTCTCGATTGGTGAAGCCTGTCGGGGGCCCCATACACGGGCCAATAAGCTGCCGACACGGTCTGTCGGCAGCTTATATCGGCCCGTGTATGGCCACCTTAAATCACGCTTCAGGACTGGAACTTGGGTAGGCAGGGCAGGCAACTGCCTATGGTGCAACTTTTGGGGGAATTAGTGCTGTTCCTGGGGTCAGGGATGACTAGTAAGAGCAATAAAGGCTGTAGAAAAGGACCCGGCAGGGAAGGAGGGGGTTGAGATTGTGTCTAATATAATCATAGCAGGCTTACAGAACATATTTAGTTGCTTTTTCAAGGTAATCAGCTATGCTATGCTGAAAGCTTGCTATGATTATATTAGTTAGCCAATAAAGGTATCACCTTTATACATATTTTGTTATTTTTTTATTTCAAAAGGCTTGCCCTGTAGTATCTTCTTAAAAGTTCCTTGACAAGTCTTTCTTTTTTGTTTTAGCATCTGCAATTCCAGATAATGGAAGAAGAGCCTGCTTAAAGCTCAAAGTCTACGTACGACCAGCAAGTAAGTGACGTTTCTTTCGCTTTAGATTGGCTCTTGAGTGCATGCTTTACTTTGTGTATGGTTCTCGGCATTCTAGTTTTTTAGTGTTACGCCTTGTTCGAATCTTGTTCTCTACATTTGTGGTTTACTTTGCACCATATTTCTAATCATTCTTCATTGAGCTTTATCAAGTGCCTATCAGTTGCTAACTTGTTGTTTCTTAAATGTTGTTTGTGTAACATTCATAGAAAATCTGTGGGGCAGTTGGAAAGATGCCCTGTAGAACAGAACAAAATAAAAAAATACAGCAGAAAAGGAGAAAAGAAAAAAAAAAACATAGAAAGTGATGAAGTTTAAGAGATCTCACTAACATATTTGGCTGTTATCTCTATTTTTATTATAGACAGCTGTATGAAAACTATAGGTGTTCATGACCGTGTTTTCGATGTTAACGACAAAGTAGAAAATTCATTAGAACCAGCAGGTTAGTATGCTTAGAGAATTTCTTTTAACAAATGTGTCTCACCCTGGTTGCTTGGGTTTTGGACTTAAGTCTGTGCTTGCCTTGCATGGTGTTTCCCTTGGTTGCCACTGTTAACGTCATTCTTTAGGTTTCACATGAGAGGTTTAATCAGTCCAATATAGTTTGTAGGATGGAAATCTATTCAAATTTGAAGGCATACAAACTAAGCTGCACAGGCTGTACATCACTAAAAGCTAAAGCTACTTGCACTGGGATAAGTACAGGTATGGTATCCATATTTCGGAAGCCCGTTATCCAGAAAGCTGTGAATTACGAAATGGCCATCTCCGATATACTCCATTATAATCAAATAATCCAAAAAGGATTTCCTTTTCTCTATAATAATAGAACAGTAGCTTGTACTTGATCCCAACTAAGATATGATTAATCCTTATTGGAAGCAAACCCAGCCTATTGGGTTTACTTAATGTTTACATGATTTTATAGTAGACTTAATGGAAAGATCCGTTATCTGGGAAACCCCAGGTCTTCAGCATTCTGGATAACAGGTCCCAAGCCTGCAGTACCAATGTCAAAGGGTTCTTCTAATTTGGGCTGATTAAACTACTAATGTGAAGGAGCTTTTGTGCTTTTGCAATGCCTGCGAGACACACTTTTTTTTGCAGTTGCTGTGCTTGTGCTGGTGTTGGTAAATGTTTTTCTTAAATAATACATTGATCTAACCAAAGGAAAACTGGCAAAGTCAATCACTCAAATATGTTTTGCATGCCAATGATTTCCATTCTCTCTAACAGCACATGTTCATTTTAGTATTCTTGCAACTATATATGTCTAGGGTGAGTGTGTATTCTGTGAGGAGGGTCATTGCTGTTTAATCTTCTATATAAAGCTAATCCACGAGAACAGTGTGAAACGAAGTATATATTTATTTCAGGAATTTATTCATAGTCTTTCAGTTTCTATAGTTTTCATAAGTAGGCTAATTAGGGGGGTATATAGTATATAAGTCAAGACACAAGTACCTACAGGTATGGGATCTAATATATGGAAACCCGTTATCCAGAAAACTCTGAATTTTGGAAAGGCCATCTCCCATAGACTCCAATTTATCCGAATTACCCAAATTTAGAAAAATGATTTCCTTTTTTCTCTGTAATAATAAAATAGTACCTTGTACTTGAGCCAAACTAAGATATAATTAATCCCTTTTGGAGGCAAAACCAGCCTCTAGGGTTTATATTTTCTAGTAGACTTAAGGTATTAAGATCCAAGTTACGGAAATATCTGTTTTCTGGAAAACCCCATGTCCTGAGCATCCTGGATAACAAGTTCCATACCTCTAATATATTTGGGGGTAATAACACAGTTTGTACGAGATCTGTTAAGCCAATTGGAAATCAAACATCTGATGGGTTTGCTATAAGTTTCTCAACAATGTGCAAACCTGTTAACGTTTATTATATTACATTTTATTTGCTGTATATATAAATAGTAACAGTATATAGTACTGTAGACAGCAAATATCAAATTGTATTACCAGTGGTACTGAAGAATGGCAAAGGTGTATCACTTACACTTTTGATCTTATGTGAGGATCAGGCTTTAGATTTCGAGGATCCCATTTAGAATGTGTGGCAGCAGAGAGAATTGTGAGGATTATTATTAACATAAGTCGATGACCTTGGTTGCTTTGTTGTTCTACTGGGAATATCTATTATGTTGAAAAGAACGCTTAATTGCATGTGCACACTTTTTCTTCATTTGCTACATTTATGTTAGCAGATGAAAGTTCACATACCATATAGCAGAAATAAAACAGTAGCATTTCAAACAATAACATACTGTACTATGGTGATCTTGTAGCTTGGGGAAATCTGCTCCCTAACATGCACTTGGGTGCTTTGCATGAATAGGGTTACCACAATAACTTGGCACCTCCATAACATAGTTCTCATAGGAAAATGTTTAGCACTGCAAGCAGACCATTCATGGTTTACTAATTATATAGTTAGCTATGTATTTTTTTTTAGCACTAGACAGGTGCAGGTATGGGATCCGTTATCCTGAAACCAATTTTCCCAGAAGGTGCCGAATTACGGGAAGACCATCTCCTAACTAAGATATAATTAATCGTTATTAGAAGCAAAACCAGCCTATTGGGTTTATTTAGGGGCCAATTCACCAAGCTCGAGTGAAGGATTCGAAGTAAAAAAACTTCGAATATCGAAGTGTTTTTTGGGCTACTTCGACCATCGAATGGGCTACTTCGTTCGACTATTCGACCATTCGATAGTCGAAGTACTGTCTCTTTAAGAAAAAACGACCCCCTAGTTCGCCATCTAAAACCTACCAAACCCAATGTTAGCCTATGGGGAAGGTCCCCATAGGCTTGCCTAAGTTTTTTTGGTCGAAGGATAATCCTTCGATCGTTGGATTAAAATCCTTCAATCGTTCGATCGAAGTATTTGCGCAAAATCCTTCGACTTCGATATTCGAAGTTGAAGGATTTTCATTTCCAGTCGAATATCGAGGGTTAATTAACCCTCAATATTCGACCCTTGGTGAATTTGCTCCTTAATGTTTATTTTATTTTTTGGTAGATAAAGTATACTGATCCAAATTGGACAAAACAACCCTTATTTGGAAATCCCCAGGTGCAGATCATTCAGGATAACAGGTTCCATACATGTTCTGCTATATTTTGCAGGTGTCCCCAGTAATGCCTTTGTCAGATATTAGTAGCTGCTGCTTGTAGCTGGCTTGCATTGTTTGCACTGTTGAAACTGTCTAATATGTCTTCATATCAAACAATCTAACAGGCTGCTAGTGGCAGCTACTAATCTCTATGTAAAACACAAGTCTAACAAGTAGTAGATAAAAACATAGTTGAAGTTGTGTTGGAGCTGTATTGAAATGAAACAAACAGATAATGTTTTAAGTGAAGTTTGAAAGATGAATGAAATCTGCAAACTTCAACCCATTTTGCTGCTGCGACCTTATAAATAAGAACCCGTTCAGAGTTCCTTGAGTACAACTATTTGCTATGAATGAAGCTCATGGCACAAAAAGGTATACTCACCATGAAGGTTTGACAGCAGCATAGCAGAGCTCTCTGAAAAGAACTTCTCCTGAGCTATCGCTTCTGATTAACACCATTACCTGTCACTGCTGACAAATTTGCATACTATGCAATAGCTCCGGCTGATAAATGCCATTAAATAAATAGTCTTGATTTTGTTTGAATCTCATTTACATCTCTACTAAGAAAAAATAGGGGTATATTTATCATCTTTTATTTATCATTTTTTAAAATACTTTTTCATTTAGCTATTAAAATCTCTTTAGCAAACTATACTGTTGATGACCTTTTCAGATTTTGATAGTTCATCTTCCAATAAATCTATACCTTGAATACCTGACATACTAATCTGGCATTTTAAGCGAACAAACTAACCACAATAACCACTAAGCTCAGTTAGTATTTGCCTAAATAATATAAAATATGCTTCTGCACTTCTGTTTGTAAAGGTGAAAAAGTGCTTTTATTTCAGGCTCTTTCTTGCCTTTTTTCAGGCTTCAAAGAGTCCGAAACTTTACCTGCCGCAGCATGTTTTGTATTATATGATTAATTTTTCATGGCAAGTTTAAGCTGCATGAGCACCCCTCCAGCAGGGATCAATTTTAGGTGGTTGATGCTCTCCTTCTATTACAAGTAGACAGTATTTGCTTGAATAAGATTTATAAACCAGGGCATAGTGAAAACAGTTGCAAAACCTATGTTTTGTCCCCACAATGCATCTTGCTCCCACCTTTTTGCACTCATCACTGTTAGCATCAATCTTTGACCCCATATAATTTGTTCTTGACCACTCAAACATGGCTTCCTTGGACATACCATACCAGCATGCCATTCGGTGGAGACAATAGGGAGAACAAGTCTCTGTACTTAACTACTCAAGGCATTACATACATGCGCCCTTAAGCAAGTGGCATAGAGATCTATGTCAAACAAAGCTGCTACTAGAGTAAAGACACACTTGTCACTTGTATTGCACAAATTTGTGCAGGTGCAAATGTAAAATGTGTATTAAAACACTTGTATTTGCACCTATTCGTTAGGCTATAAGGTTACTTCATTATAGCTGTAATAAAATATTTACCATGCCTAACAGCTTGTCCTCATTCTATCTGCCACACTGCTAACTATTTCTAGGGACCGATTATAGAGTGAAACCCGGAATTCATTTTATTTCCCTACATGTTGATCTATTTGAAGATTTTTCAAAATTTTCCTAAAAGTCGAGAAAACTTTGCTAGACTCAAACACCATGCTCCTCTGTGAGATGGTTGTGGTCACCAGCATCAGCCCCTATTAACTATCCATGTCTCAATAGGAAATCATGTATATCTTATTTTATTCAAGGGATGTTCATCCCTGTAGAGTTTTACAGGTTTCTGTCTACATTTTTCTTGGCTAGCACATTAGAACCCAAGTGGTACTCTTGTTGATCAACAAGTTCATAGGATACCTGGGACAGGATTCTGCTATATGGAAATATTAGTTTCTATAAATAATAAAATGGGCAAGACTAACTTAAAAATATCAACTTTTAACTGTTAGATGGATATCAAAAAGCATTATTGTAAAACCATTGCCTTCCAAATTTGCTATTTTAATAATGTCTTAATGACATTAAACAATAATTGAATTTATACACTCATACTAATGCCAAATGAACGCTTTATTTTACAGAAGCCATTCACTAAAAGTGGCTGTCTAAACCATATTTACCTACACTATAACATAAGTGTGTTTGTTCTTATGTAACCAGTTCAATTTTCTACTATTCATTTCTATAGACACAGGCAGTGAATATAAAACTGTGCTCTTTTCTTTGTGCATTGAAGGAAATTAAACATAAGGGCGTTTTTTGCATTTACAGAAACCCTCTTTCCAAAGTTGTCTCTAAATCCTGTAGCATATCTTTAAATTACTTTAATTATAATTATGATGAAATATTTTGCAAGTGTTATTTAAAGTTCAACTTTAAATTAACTTTTATTAAATGTTATTATTATAGGATGCTAAGCAGCTTTTCAGGTGGTGATCATTGTTGCTTTTGTATGGTTTCCACATCAACAACAACATTCCTATTTGGGCTATTTCCAGCCTGCAACTGAAAAATGCTGAATGTTATGGTCACTGACCTCAACAAATAAAAACGCAGATTAACTGTGAAGATTTAGCGAAGTTATATTTATTTGTTATTGATTATCCTTCTTTCAGACCCTCTCCTACTGGTTTTCTATCTTGACTTCCAAACTGTTGCCTGGTTGCTAGGGTTATTATGCCTTAGGGAACACAAAACAGTTGAAATTCCTAAATTGTCTTTTGCTATCTACATCATAAGTAAAGTTACTTTAGGGCAAACTAGCCTTTTAAGGTTTAAAATTCCTATATTTCCCATAAGTGTATAAAATGCTGGGGAATGCCCCACCACTCAGTTAAACTGAAGAAGCCACTTTGTTTAGTGAAGAAACATTTTCAAGAACAGTTGTGTTAGATTAAGCTCTACTAGATATTTTCCCATTAACAGTTGTCTTCCACTTTAGTGAACGTCTAGTTACAGTACTTGGTCTATATGTTACATCTTTATGTTACTATGTTACTTACATCTAGACCATATGACCATTTTGACATACAGTACTACCCTACCATCTGGGCATGTCAAGTAAGGGGGCGTTTAGACAAATCATGATCCTGAGGTTTGTCCTGTATAACATTAAACTATCATTTTAACTTTCTGGTTAAGTGGAATTCTATTCATATTTATCACAGACTGATCTTCAGCAGTCTTGAAATAGTCATATGATATATTCATAGGTCAAAAACGACTCTTTGATATAAATATTTACTAAATATTAATCTAAATTCAGATCAAAATATTTTTCTTCCAACTGATTAGTGAAAATTATGTTTCTGTAGAAATGAAAATAATTATGTAACAGTAACTTTACAGTAAAACACAGACTCATATCTCATCTGCAGCTGTCTCCTGGTATAAGAAAAACTGTACCTACATATATGTCATGTTTCTTTTGCATGGCTGGTGAAACATGAAACTAGTTTCTGGGAAGAATGTATGACAAAATGACAGACTGTAATTATTACTTAAGAAATATGATAGCTATTTCTACTTATTCATGCAACATATATCATTTATAGAATTAATGAACCTGGTTATTTTCATACATCAGTGTTTTTGAGGTTTCAGTCATGCTAGGGGTGAATGAGTAATTTATAGGTTTCTGTCTGACTGTTCTTCAGCCCACTGCATTCTCCTCTGACTACTAATCTACTAATACATGAGGTGAAAGATCTACTTATGAAAACTAGAGTATGGCAGTATGGAAACACATCCCCTGGTCTTCTGGTTCTGTTTTTACTGTTATTAGTATATTTCCTTTTACATAAATGCTTAATATTTCACATAAGCCACATTCACAAATGCTAGGGTCAGTTTTTACAAATCCCATTAACTTGTCTTGGGTTTGTGAGAAAACTGAAGTTTATTTCAAGCAAACATGGGGCGAGCATAAAAACTCATTAGATATAGTACCCAAGTCAGCAATGAATGAATGACTCAAGCACAGCATGGCAGCAGTATTAAGAAATGAGGCACCCTATTTACTATTGTTTGGATTTCTGTATTTTGCACAAATTATATTTTTTCTCTAAAAATTTGTCTTTCTCTAAGACTTTAAAAATTCTAAAACTTCTCAAAATAAAAGTCAAGGTTCTATAGAAGTCAATGGGAGCTTTGCTGGTCCTATTGGACCTTTTTTCCCTGATAGTAGTAATCCAAAAAACTCCCCCACATGTCCACATGTTGCATGAGCCTTTATATGAGGTCCAGTGAAATCAGAATGTCATATAGTGGGCCAGAATGAAGCACATTATCAGCTTTTATGGGGAGTGTAAAAGCATATTGCATGAACATGAAAACTAGTATTAAAAATCAAAAATACAAAGAATTGAAGATTTTAGGTCTACTAAGGAAACTAAATATAATTAACTTAAACTTTGTAGAGGTTTTTTTTTTTTAAAAAAGCCTAAACCTATAAATGTCCCTATATTTTTTTTGCCCAGTGATACAATTATAATTGTATATGTTGGGCTCTAAGAAGGTAATTTGTAGTTAAATTATATAGTATGCAAATATTTCTAATTAGACAACCTTAAAGCATGCATGCATGTATGAAAAGAGTTAAAGTTAATAGAAAAGAAACTATGCCAAAAAGTGTTCCAGTTTTGGGATTCATTTCAGTATAGTACTACAAATTATACCCAAGGCAATACACTAAATTTCCATGGCATGATTAGTACATTTCCTGTAGAATTTCTAATCAAATTTGTGGTTCACATGGCAAGCAAAGATAAGGTATCTGGCCCAAGGTCACACAAAGCTGAATCCATTTGAAGCATCTGAATCCAGGCTTCTCTGTATCAGACTATATTGCCTCCAAATACTGAGCACTAAGTAGGTTAGCATTTTGTTTTATAGAATACACATAAAAACTACAAACAATATAAAGGGCAGGAAGAAGGGAAATAGTGACAGAATATGGCATACTTCCCTGAAATCTATGGCAAAAAAAACACACAACCTCAAGGATTTTTCCTCTGTTACAGTAGATTGGCAATACATTGGAAAAATAAGTGCTACATCAGCAAAATGATTTCAGATATTGTTGAACAAAATGGACTATGCACACCAACATAATTTTGAAATATCTTCAAAAGCGTAAATGCAACTTAATACAATTTTGCATTGCTAACTATTATGCCACTGTCTACTTAAGCTCGGATACACATAACTTGTAGGACATAGGACCCCATACAGTGGCCTCCCTCTAAAGGGGCCTGAGTCCTATATGGGGTGGATGCTGCCAAAGTAGTAGAATAGGGGTCCAAAGCATATCCAATGTCATTCCAGACCCTGCATGCCATTTATTTTTATATAGCACCAGTAAGTTATTTATGTTTTAATAAATAACTCACTCCTACAGGTAAATTGTAACATAGTTACCTAATAACATAGTGGGTTAAGTTTAAAAAAGACACACATCTATAAAGTTCAACTCAAGTCTGTATATAACCTGCCTAACTGCTAGTTGATCCAGAGGAAGGCAAAAAAAAAATTTGAAGCCTTTCCAATTTGCTTCAGAGGGGAAAACATTCCTTCCTGACTCCAAGATGGCAATCGGACTAGTCCCTGGATCTACTTGTAAGATGAGCTATCTTCCATAACCCTGTATTCCCTCACTTGCTAATAAGCCTTCTTAAAGCTATCTAATTTATCAGTCTGTATAACTGATTTAGGGAGAGAATTCCACATCTTCACTGTAAAAACAACTCTTCTTATTTAGACAAAACCTCTTTTCTTCTAACCTGAATGGGTGCCCTCTTCTGAGCTGGAAAGACCTATTGGTAAAAAAAAAAAGCATTAGATAGTGTATTGTTCGATCCCCATCTACATTTATACATAGTTATCATATCCCGCTTAAGTGTATCTTCTTCAGTGTGAACAACCCCAGCTTGGCCAGTCTTTCCTCATACAGTAGCTAAGATTTTCCATACCTTTTACCAGCTTAGTTGCCTTTCTCTGGGCCCTCTCTAATACAATAATGTCCTGTTTGAGCACTGGATACCAAAATGGTATGGCATATTCTAGATGGGGCCTTACCAGTGCTCTATGCAGTGGAAGAATACCCCCCTGTGAATCTATGCCCCTTTTAATACAGCTCAATACCTTACATATTTTTTACATCCCAGGTGCATGACTTTACATTTATCAACATTGAATCTCATTTGCCACTTAGCTGCCCAGAGTGTCAGTTTGTCAAGATCCTGTTGCAAGGATGCCACATCCTGGATGGAATTAATGGGGCTGAATAGTTTTGTGTCATATGCAAACACTGAAACATTACTGATACATTACCATCCCTTAAGTCATTAATGAACAAGTTAAATAAAAGTGAAACCAATACAGAGTCCTGAGGGACCCCACTAAGAAGCTTAAAATTGCGAAAATACAACATTTCACTACTTTACCTGACATTTTATAGGGTTAAAATATAATGTTGTTTTACACATCTACAAATTGTAAAAAAACCAGCATTTAATGTAGTTGTCACATATGTAGTTGATGTACTGTAGTTGCCCCGTCCAAATATATACACAGTTAGGTCCATAAATATTTGAACATTTTGGTTCTGTACATTACCACAATGAATTTTAAATGAAACAACTCAGATGCAGTTGAAATGCAGACTTTCAGCTTTAATTCAGTGGGTTGAACAAAAGAATTTCATAAAAATGTGAGTAGCTAAAGCCTTTTTTAAAACAATCACTTCATTTTAGGGGCTCAAAAGCAATTTGACAAAATGACTCATAGGCTATTTCATGGGCAGGTGTGGGCAATTCCTTTGCTATGTCATTATCAATAAAGCAGATAAAAGCCCTGGAGTTGACTTGAGGGGAGGTGCTTGTATGTGGAAGATTTTGCTGTGAACAAACAACATGCTGTCAAAGGAGCTCTCCATGCAGGTTAAACAAGCCATCCTTAAGCTGCAAAAACAGAAAAACCCCATCCGAGAAATTGCTACAATATTAGGAGTGGCAAAATCTACAGTTTGGTACATTCTGAGAAAGAAAGCGCTGGTGAACTCAGCAATGCAAAAAGACCTGGACGTCGCAGAATCATTTCCATGGTGAAGAGAAACCCTTTAACAAAGCCAAACAAGTGAACAACACTCTCCAGGAGGTAGGCGTATCAATATCCATAAAGAGAGGACTACATGAAAGTAAATACAGAGGGTGCACTGCAAGGTTCAAAACACTCATAAGCATCAAGAATAGAAAGGCTAGATTAGACTTTGCTAAATAAAAACATCTAAAAAAGCCAGCACAGTTCTGATAAAATATTCTTTGAACAGATGAAACCAAAATCAACCAGAATGATGGCAAGAAAATAGTATGGAGAAGGCGTGGAACAGCTCATGATCTAAAGCATACCACATCATCTATATAACATGGTGGAGGCAGTGTGATGGCTTGGGCGTGCATGGCTGCCAGTGGCACTGGGACTAGTGTTCATCAATGATGTGGCACAGGACAAAAGCAGCTGAATTAATTCTGAGGTGTTCAGAGACAAACTGTCTGCTCAAATCCAGCTAAATGTAGACAAATTGATTGGGAGGCGTTTCATAATACAGATGGACAATGACCCAAATCATACAGCCAAAGCAATCCAGGAGTTTATTAAAGTTTATTAAAGTAAAGAAGTGGACTATTCTTGAATGTAAGTCACCTGATCTGAACCCAATTGAGCATGCATTTAATTTGTTGAAGACTAAACTTCAGACAGAAAGGCCCACAAACAAACATCAACTGAAAGCCACTGCAGTAAAGACCTGGCAGAGCATTAAAAAGGAGGAAACCCAGAACCTGGTAATGTCCATGAGTTCAAGACTTCAGGCTGTCATTGCCAGCAAAGGGTTTTCAACCAAGTATTAGAAATGAACATTTTATTTTCAGTTTTTTAATTTGTCCAATTACTTTTGAGCCCCTTAAATGAAGTGATTGTGTTAAAAAAAAGCCTTTAGTTCCTCAAATTTTTATGCAATCTTTTTGTTCAACCCACTGAATTAAAACTGAAAGTCTGCAGTTCAACTGCATCTGAGTTGTTTAATTTAAAATTCATTGTGGTAATGTACAGAACCAAAAATATTTTAGCCACTACAGAACAATCATCAGTTGTTTTGTTCCTCCAGAGTAGAATTTTTGCAGTTGCCAAGAAAACCTCCCTTTTTAGAAAGCCCTCCAGGCTGCCATTTTGATACTTATGGGGTTAATGGCAATTTGTAACCTTGATTTTTTTTATATTGACAAGATACCATTTTTGAGCAGCCAAAACATTCCCTATAATTCACAACAAACATTTGTTCTGCTCCTGTTTTTCTTTCCTGTATTTTGTATTTTCTTTTCCTAGATGCAGAAAATAAACAGAATGCTTCTTCCCAGAAAATAGCTATAGACTGATGAAAAATTAGGAATTTTTGATTTTACACATCAAGTTTTCAGTGTTATTTTTTTTTTTTTTGAAACAGAAACAGCTATTTATGGCTCCAGCAAATTGAAGATGTTGTTAAAAAGTTGCAAGATTTTAGGTTTCAATTACGTCATTAGTTTAATAGATGACATCTGTATTTAAATAATTTTTATAGGTTTGCTATGTGATTTCATACCTAGATAACAATAACCAGTACATAACCGGAAAGAAATATTTCTATGAAGACCTTTACATTGCATTCTAGAATAGATTTTCTTCTTTGAAATATATAATATATCAGAATATACAGATGAAACTAAGGATGAAAAATCTGTAATAGCCTAGTTTGCCTGTATGAAATAGTTGGATTAATCAAGTATAATGTTAATGCAATGCGTTTACAGTGTTTTTTATTCAATTAATCTCACACGCTATTTATTATACACTGAAAAGTGTAATATGTCTATAATATATTGTTTAATAATGCTAAGTGAAATTACATCTATTTGTATATAAATGTAATTTTCCAAATATTATGTATTGATTGTACCGAGAGTGCATCCAGATTTAATCATTGTATTCTAGCCTAGATTAATGTCCTTCTAAAAGAACTGCTTGGATTTACAGTTAAGATATTTTTAGCGTAAATACTGATTTAAAGTCTGCTTCATATTTGAACAGATGATACAGTTCATGAATCAGCTGAGCCGTCCCGTGGTGAAAATGCAGCACCAGCACCGAGGATACCCAATTGGCTTTTAACAACCCTACTGTTTCTCCTGGCAATGCTTTTGACGTTATAGCACAGTGTACTTCACAGACAAGCTGCAGAGAAAATAGGATCTTGGAACATCATAGATCCATCTAACTGCTTCAACCAAGGAAGGAACTTTTTGTTTTGCTAATTTACAGTTGCTCTTTGTTTTTTTTTGGATTTTTTTCCCCCAAAGTTTCCACTGAACATGAATATAAAAAGAATAATGTACTTTATTACACTTCAGTCTTGGGTTTATCTTTCCAGTGCTGAAAAGACTTCTGACGAATATGCCAAATTTTTAGCAACACTAGTGATTCTAATTTTCCCTTGCATTTATTTTTAAGAAATCAGTTCATTTTATTCACTGTTAACTCATGTGGATAGAAAATGCTTGTGGCAAATAGTCCAAATAAAGTGAAAAATAGGAAGCCCATTGTCAAATACAAATTTCTACTCCAAACTACAATGTCATAATTATGGATCTGGATGTGAGCTGTTCTTTATCTTTCTAAACCACAAATTCCAGAGGATGTTTAGTGAACATGTATCTGTGTGCAAACAATAGTCCATAGCTTACTAGCGCTCTTACCTGCACTCTCTATACAGAGTTTTCCTTATTTGTTTTACTTTAACATATACTGAGCAAAGCTAAAGTGCACAACATTTCACTATTGCTACCAGTGGGCAGCGCAAAGCAGACACATCCCTCCAAGGTGCTATATGTTGATTTTGCCATTATTATATGACTCACATGCATTTTGTACATAAAGTGACCTTGCTCAACATAAACCTGAACAGAAGAAAGTTCAAACCACTTTCCTTTTTAACATTAATTCCTATCATTTCTGCTAAGTGGAATTTTACTTTACTAGATTTTGATGTCTGGTAATCATTTCACTATGACATTTTTGTTTACTTGGGAGATAAACATAATTGAAGAAATATTTGAGAGGAGTGCACTGCCATGAAAACACCATTCTGAATCAAGCTTCTGGTTTTCTCCTTTATTTGTGCAGATTTTAGTGATGGAGAGAATTTAGTGCAATGTCTCTCTTTATATTTTTGATATTAAAGGGGCCCTATATGCCTTTGTTCAACAGTAATAAAGGGTTCCTCTGTTGAATATGGATTTTAACAATTCCTTTAAATACATTTTTTTTAAAAGTTTGTGTATTATGTTCTACAAAACAATACAATTATTTAATTTTGTAAGTAACATAACCTCTTGAGTGTGGGAAAAAGAGGAAGTTATTTTGTTAGACATTTCTTTCCAGTAAAACCTACATTGAACATTTGCTATTTATTATAAAGCAGGACAGATAACAGATAGCAGCCCATGTATGCAGAACCCATTATATATCCTTTCCTAGGGAGAAAAACTAGCCTGAGTTAAACTGCTAATTATAATTTATATATAGTGTTTTTTTAATTGAATAGCCAGCACTTACTGTCAAGATCAAACCCTATTCTTTGGATATTGTTGTGAGCTCTGGTATATATTGCCTCTTCAATTATCACTTATCTCCCAAAAGCCATTACCAGTGTGATTTGAAGCATTTAGATGGTATGTAATATTTATTGTTAGGAATTATAACTGTTCAGGGTGCCTTGAGTTTTTTTTTTTTTTAATTACACCAAGAATTTGGCTCTGATATTAGGCATCCACCAAATGTATGTTGTATAATAAAGCTTTTAAAAACTGTGACTATGTTTAATATGAAAAAGTCAACTACATTGAAACATTTAATATATTTGTAAAAACAATATACTGTAGACCTGAAGCAACAGGATTGTCAAAGCTAGTCTGCAATGCTTTCTGCCTGGCAAAATAAAGTGTTTCCTAAAAATAGAAATGCATTGGAAGTTTGAAGAAGAGCCTTCAAAACTCCAGGTGCAGGGGTTGCTTTCTTGAATATAGTATTATGCAATTTTTTTTAGAACATGTATACAATAAACTACAACAAAGCACAGAATTATGCATTGTGGATATAACCTAAAGAGATACAAGTATATTATAATTACCTGGCTGCTGGAGGAGCCAGTAACTTACAGCTGTACTTTAGAGAAGGCTTTGGCAGTAAGGGGATTCACCTCTGTACTATAGTTTCCATTGGTATTTTCCATGGGAATAACAGAACTTATTGGTTTTCAAGGGCTTATTAATATAGTCAAAGCAGGTAGTCTTGCCCTTGTTAACATCAGGTAATGCAATAAATAATTTATTGAATAAAAAAAATAACACAAACATGAGCATTGTTCAAATAAACTTTTGGAAATTTTTAACAACATTTAGTGCTATTGCAGCTGGTTCAGTTAACAAGAGAACTAGAGCCAACAGCACCTGTAAATTAATTATGTTGTGTGTTTAAGAAAATAAAAGCCTTAACTATGTTTTAGGAATTTTGATTTTAATTATTTTTATTTATCATTGGACATTAAACAGCAATTCTCTTTTTCCCCTAAGGGCGAGAAAAAGAAAATCTTGAAACCACTATATACATGACAGTCATTGGCTGGAACTTGGAGTGGTTGAATCCTGGTAACAGAAAAAAAAATCAAATAAAAAATTAACAATCTTGAAGTTCTGGAGGTTTTTTCACCTTCAGTTTTAGATAATCATTTCTTACCTATCTGAAGGATGTTGGCGCAAATTTGAGACTGCTCATTGCACTTGAGAGACCACTTTTGGTAAAGTCTCCTTGGCTTTCTTTTTCACTCACTTTCTCTCCTTCTTTCCCTCTCTCCCATGAACTATTAAGACCAAGGAAAGGGTAATTTACTAACCCATATTCCTGGTTGTCTGTAGCTTTTCAACTTGAAGCAGGGGATTAAGCATCAGTCTGTTTGGTGGATACTGTGTATCCTTTAACACAAAAGGTAACATTTCATGTTAGATTAGAATATTGTTTTGTATTGTACCTTCTCGGATGGCAAAGAATATAAGATATAGTAAAACAAAAACATACCTTCTTTAAATTCTGTATTATTAGCAACCTATGCTGTATATAGTGTTTGATAATAAAGTATTGAATCAATTCTTATGTCTTTTGTAAGTAAATACATTAGACTTTCTGGCCACAAACATCATATTTGTTACTATACAGAACAAAGAAGCTTCAAGATTCTTCTAAGACATGCTTAGTTGTTTTCACAAGCGCTCCATAGACCATAACCCAGAGCAACACCACATTTAATGATCAATGTTTTGTACTAAATGTTTATAGGTCTAATGTAAGAGCACTCTGTATTTTTTGGCATGTTGAGTTAAAAGGGTGTAAGGGATTTTTATGCAGAACTTGTTTATGATAATTTTCAGGGGATTCGTTTTTGTGCTCTTTCACATGCTTGTTAGCCATGTATCAAAGACATACATTTATTTTTATGCCAGAAAAGCAGTGAACAAGAAATTTAGTCTTTATGTTATAACATTGTGAAAAGCTATTTTTTACATCATCACTGATAGTACAAATCAAAATATTTGCATCTTCACTGGACAGTGTTATTTTAACTTCATAATGTCCTACAATAAATGTTATGTACTGAACCCCTATATATCCTTGGCCACATATTAGAAATCTCTCCCTTTTTCTTTTCTGCTCTATCTTTCTCTTTTCAAATTGTGAATGAGCAGATCAGTCCTTCTTTTGGCATCACTGAGTTTTTCCCAGGCATTCATCCCAAGGTTTTTTTCAGATCTGAGACAAATCTTCGTACGATACGCTTATTGCCATTGTCTGTACAGTTTAATAGATGCTGGCATGTTGAAGGTTACCCATGAGTCTACAAAATCTGTTTTCCATACTTACTCTTGACATCTCATTGAAACCACTCATTGTGTGTGCATCTGAGTAAGAAAGTCCGGCTCAGTGTGGTTCTGTGCTTGTTCTACCCTGCTTTGCACTTACTATTCATTAAGTGCTGTTTTGAAATGCTTACATTATAAGAATTAAAAAAAAAATGTTTAAAAAAATCATAAACTGTATTTGTATATACACGTGTCCGTACAATTATACTTAAATAAAAAATGAAAGATTGTCATCATTTTATTTGAATTGTCCATCTGACTTTATTTGAATTGCCCATCTGCCTTTTTTCCTGCTTGTTATCCAACTTGCAAAAAGAAAAGTCTTTTACAATAATTATCATTTTCCAAAAACAGTTGGTTTGCAACATGTCCAATCATAGAAGCCATTATCTACAATCCATTGTACATTTTATAAGCAGACACATTGTAGGGGTTGTTGTTTTCTATTAAAGTTTGGGTAATGGTTTTCTATAAAAGTTGTTTCAGTAAAGATATATGATTCAAAAACACTAGTCAGACTTAAGACATATAAAAAATATGCCTTAAAAAATTGTATCTACCTTTAAAGTTACGGTAATTAGCATATAATGGGAGGCACTGTGTTACCCCATCCTACATCCTACAACAGAGGTGAGGGCTTGACACTAGAACCTTTCAGACCTCTCCCTCACACACACTCATGAACCGTCAACAAAATACAATTTTGTTTTGGGAAGCTAATAAAACAAATGATAAATCAGAGGGGCAATCACAAGGAGAATTACACTTCTGACCTGGTGTCCTGATCAATGACTATCCTGTAAATTAGTTTTATCTTTAAAATAAGCAATAGTGAAGATACAAGTGGATATAAGAGATGTAACTGTTCCAGTATAACAAAAATAAATGCACTTATGAAAAAAACGTTTTGATGAAAACCTACATTATAAAGGCCCTGTATATTTTTCCGAGATATAATGATATTTACTTACTAAACCTTTTCAGACCCTTTCAAATATAACAATTTATTTTGAATTGTCACAGTATTTAGACAGGTGATAGCTGTCAGCACTGCTGTTTAACAGCCCAGATCATTTCGCTCCATAGAGAAGAATGCTGTTCCAATGTTCAAAAGCAGTCAAACACATTCTTATGAAGCTATACATGAATCAGGTTTGATGAACATACCAGTTCATTAAAACTTTCCTGACTGTTAAATTGAACTGTTGGGAATCAGAAATTCAATCTTATATAAGGAAAACTGAACCAGACACAAACACATGCAATGATGTTGTGATGTGTTTCCCATATCTAGGTACATTCAGATGAATGAATTTGCCTTTCATGAAACATGTAACATTTTCCCTTATCAAAAGAAAGTACCTTCATAAGGAATGTTTTCTAATTTGGAAAAAAAGTTACTCCAATATACTTTAATGAGTAGAGTAGTAAATACCAACATAAATGTTAAGCAACAGCATCTGCAGTATGTGTGGAATACCTAAAATACATTTTAAGCATGCTAAACCAGAAAGTACTGTAATGCAAAGACTAGAGGGTCCATGAGATTTTCTGCCATCAAATTTTCTGTTTATGGGGCAGATTTACTAAGGTTCGAGTGAATTTTCGAATTTGAAAAAGTTCGAATTTCGAAGTAATTTTTTTCGATTTGAATGATTCAAAGTAAAAATCGTTTGACTATTCAACCATTCGATAATCAAAGTACTCTTTAAAAAAACTTCGACTTCAATACTTTCGCCAAATTAAACCTGTGGAAGTGCTATGTTAGCCTATAGGGACCTTCCAGTGCATTTTTCTAAGTTTTTGGCATTCAAAGGAAAAACGTACAATAGTACGATAAAATCGTTCAAATCGTACAATTCGAAGTACGATCGGAATACGATCGTATGATGCTAAAAATCCTACGAATTTGAATTTCATAGGATTCAATTCGATGGTCGAATTTCGAAGTATTTTACACTTCGAAATTCGACCCTTGATAAATCTGCCCCATGTGTCTTAAACTTTGCCATGTGCTTAAATCATCACGCAGGAGCAATATGAATAAATATTGCTATTACGCTTTGCATCTGTAAATTACATAATGGTAAATAACTATTGAATTATCTTTAATTAAAAGCAAAGAATTGGTTAATTAGGATATCAGTCAATGCCAGGAACAGCATTCTATCTATGGATTATCCAAAATTCACAGGCAGTTAAATACACATTTTTTTTATGGTTAAAACTCTCAAATTCAAATTGTGAATTATCCAAACTCGATTAGAGTCTTTAATTCGAATTTTGAAATTTATCATAATCTGGCCCTTTAAGAACTCAAATTCGACTATTTGCCATTTAAAACCTGCTGAGTTCATGACAAGTTAATGGGAGAGGTCCAGGGACCAATTTGGACGTTAGTAGGCTTCCTGACATTCGAGTTTTTTTCAGGGAAAAAAATCTAATCGAGTTTAGTCTAATTCAATTCAAGTTTTTGAGTAAAATTTGTGCAAGTTTTAGATATTCGTTTTTTTTTATTAAAAAATAACCCCCAATCAAATTTCGAGTTAAAGAAGTTTAAAAAAAACTCACATGAATTCAAAATCCGAACTTTAATAAATGTGCCTCTACTTGTTTGATTTCTAGTAGTATAAATAACTCAAGCATTTTTGTTATTTATGCACTCTAAGGGGCAGATTTATCAAGGGTCGAATTAAAAATTGAAAATTCAAATTTTCAAGTTTTTTATGGTCAAAACTGTCAAATTCGACTAAGGGAGTTCTTCAAATTCGATTCAAGTTCTTTTAAAAAAAAAAATCGAATTCGATTTTAGAGATTAATCATACTCTGGCCCTTTAAGAACTCGAAATTCGACTATTCACCGCCTTAAAGCCTGCCGAATTCCTGTTTAAGTCAATGGGAGAGGTCCAGGGATCAATTTGGAGTTGTATTCAGCCTTCCTGAAATTTTTTCAGAGAAAAAAACTCTAATTGAGTTTTTAAAATTAGAATCAAACGCGATTCAAATTTGATTCGAGTTATCTGGTCGATTCCATTCATCCGAGTTTAAAATTTTTTATTTGTTTTTATAAATTTTGATTTAAAATTTATTGAATTTCTAATTTATTGAATTTCTAATTTATTGAATTTCTAATTTATTGGAGTTATGGGGAATTTTTTAAAAACTCACATGAATTCGAAATCCGACCTTTAATAAATGTGCTACCCAACTACTTTAACAGTATTTTTGTAATACATTAATAATAAGTATTGCATCTCCTCAGCCTCCAGTTGTTTTTAGAGTTGCAACAGGGTGTGTTAAGAATTGAAAAATAATATGTTCTTCATGCCTTTGGCAATCATGCAATTAACGTTATCTGTATAATGCTTATCCAAAATAATGTTTTTAAAGGTGAAGGCAGATAATAACTTTGTATACAAAGAAGGTTCTGTAATTGTAGGAAAGAAATGATGTAAAACCACATCTGATAAAACAAAAAAGGAGCCCATAGCCGACAGCAAAACAGCATGTTCTTATATGAGTAACTGATTAATATGTTGTGTATATATATATATATATATATTCTTTCTCATCACCCTACCTTACAGATGTTCTTTGTTCAAATTGCACTGAACTGTAGAATGATGTACAGATACACCATCTTGCAGGTCTTTTGAGGTGATCTTTGGGTTGTCTGTAACCATTCTCACAATCTTCCGCATATGCTGCTCCTGTATTTTTCATGGCCTGCCAGGCTTTACAGCAACTGTAAAGCCTATGGTATGGCAACTGTGCCTGTGGCCTTTCAATTCCTGATTACATTCCTTACCGTTGAAACTGACAGTTTAAACCACTGAGATAGCTTTTTGTAGCCTTCCCCAAACCATGATACTGAACAATCTTTGTTTTCACATCTTTTGAGAGTTGCTTTGAGGATCCCAAGCTGTCACTCTTCAAACAGAAGCACAACTTGCAATTGGCCACCTTAAATACATTTTCTCATGATTGGACACACCTGCCTATGAAGTTCAAGGCTTAACGAGATAATCCAAAAGTTGGTGTTGCCAGTAATCAGCATTGAGCAGTTACATGCATTCAAATTAACAAAATTACAAGGGCACCCAATTTTTGCACAGCCACTTTTTTTACATTTGATTTAATTTAATTTAATACTGCTTCACTAAAAATCTTTTTTCAGAAAACACCCCAGTACTCAGATGTTCCTGGGAAATGAAAGACATACCACTGTTATATTTTTGTTGAAAGTGGAGTAAATTATTATGCAGCCTGAGAGCGGTTCCCAATCCGGTGAGTATCCGCACTCCAAGGCAAATGCTTGCATGTATAGCCAGGGTGCATGGTTATAATGTATGTATATCCACGAATATCAAGAAACCTGCACACCCATATAAAACTTCACTTTTTTATTGTGTTGTATCAAAGTCCAACGTTAAGGTCCTCATTAGGACCTTTTTTAAGGATGATACAATGCCATTTCAACAAACTTTAAATAATCTAATACATTTGAATCCACCAATCAGTGCTTGTTATCCGAGTCAATTAAGTGATTTAAACCATGTGACCATCTTTACCTATGTGGCATATGTCAGAATTTCCACCCAAATGTTGTTATATAATCATCATGAACATTCATCATATATATATATATATATATATAAAACCCTCTCAACAAACCGCACTCCAAGGACTTGTGAGTTGTCAAAAATCAAAATGCCTTTATTTCAACGTTTCGGCTCTCACTCGTGAGCCGTCTTCAGGAAAGTGGGTGAGAGCCGAAACGTTGAAATAAAGGCATTTTGATTTTTGACAACTCACAAGTCCTTGGAGTGCGGTTTGTTGAGAGGGTTTGATAGTGATATTTTTACCTGCACCCAGGCGGATGTTTTTTGGAAGAGAGTGCACCTGACTAGGACTGTTCTATATATATATATATATATATATATATATATATATATATATATATATATATATATATATATATATATATATATATATATATAAAATTAATATTATAAATTAGTGTATAAAACCATGTGTAAAATACAATTTAAAAACACATATATATATAAATTACAATAAAACACTCAACAACTTAGCTTCTTTATTATGCTCCACAAAAAAAATTATTTTGTTGGGAGGTGCACAATTTTCACAAGCCTCCTTATTCATAAAACAAAGTAGGAACAAAGGCACACTCCACTCCACACAAAAATTTCAAATCCTCCTTATTAAGGTGAGATCCCAGCAGACGTTTTGGGGCCAAGCCCCTTTATTAAGTGCTACTTACAAAACGTGCTTGGAAAAATTCTTTTAAGGGGAGGTCAACCAGATACCTACAGTGACTACAGTGATGACATCATAAAAATGAATGACATATACAATGGTCTATATACCCAATACAATATATATCTCATTCTAAAAGGATACATAATACATTAGTGGCATAACAGTCTATCTTTCTGACAGTTACAAGTTCTGTTCTTATATCTACCAGGGAGCTGTAATCTGGTTACCTTCCTGCTGTTCTGCTGATGGGCTGCTGGGGGGAAGGGAGGGGGATGATACCACTCCAACTTTCAGTTCAGCAGTAAAGAGTGACTGAAGTTTATCAGAGCACAAGTCACATGACTGGGGGCAGCTGGGAAACTGACAATATGTCTAGACCCATGTCAGATTTCAAAATTAAATATAAAAAAATCTGTTTCCCATTCAAGCTTTTTCTAAAAGCTTTTTCTGAAATTAGAAACCATTTGAGTAGTGAGTTCATTCAAGTTCATTCCGAGTATAAAAAAAAATCTAAAATTCGACCTTTGATAAATACCCCCCTAAGTCTTGTTGCAGTAATAGCCTAAATGATCAATGATAAATATGATCACCCCGCATGGGGAACATTAATGTAAATTAAAAGGAGAAGGAAAGTAATTTTCCACTTGGGGGTGCCAAATGTTCGGCACCCTAAGTGATTGTATTTACTTACTTGACTCCCCCAGCTGGTTCTCCTATTAGCAGAAAACTGCACCGGCAAACTGCAAACTGCTTCCAGTGACCACCACGGAGCGATCTTCTTCCGGTTTCTTCTATCTTCAAATTTCCCTGGGCATGCGCAGCAGGTAAGTAAATACAATCACTTGGGATGCCTAACATTTGGCACCGCCAAGTGGAAAATTACTTTCCTTTAAGGATGGGATACAATGTATTAATCACTCTGCTTCTTTGTCCCCATGCCAGGTAAAAAATAAATTGTCCACATACCTATGGTAATTTGAACAATAAGACATTCTATCATTTAAATTACACACATGCATAGATGCACACAAAAATAATTGTTCATGGACGAACATTCCTGCTGACATATTAAACTGCAGTTGTGTCAAATAAAGAAAGTTTTATGAACAAAAAATGTTCATGTAAACTGTCCTATTTAAAACTTTATCTCTAAATACCCACTTCTGCACTTTTCACATACAGTATGTACATTCAGACGGAACAGCTGCTTCTGATATACCAGCTACGTCTTTTTATTTGTGCACTTACAGGAATGTACTGTATCTAGATGGGCTTTTATAGAACCCTTTGACAGAGTGGAGCACACCTCTAGCCTGCTCTGATTGGTGATAAAGTAAAGCTTTGTTAACATGTTGGAATGTGAGCTCAGTTCTATTAGAGCGAGAGCAAAAACATAGAACCTTATCGGTCTGTCTTTATTGTACAGGTTGCTGGATTCTAATATTGGACTAATTCTAACAGTATACTCTATGAAACCACAGATAGCAGATCATTTTGCAGGATCCTCAAATGTTCAGCTAGCCTTATGTTATCATGTTATAATTGATGATTGCAGTCATTTTCTTAGTACACTCTCAATTAGGGACGGGCGAATTTGTCCCATTTCATTTCGGCCAAAAATTCGCTGCCGGCGAAATGTCGCAGTCTATGGGCTTCAAAAAAATTGTTGTGCGGCGGAATCTTTTTTTATTTTGACGCACAACGCCATACAAGTCTATGGGCATAATTTTTTAGGTGAAACAAGGCGAAAAAATTCGCCCATCCCTTATTGTGAGTCACAATAAGCAGTAAAGGAATTTTATAACTTTATAATTCTTTCTATGGACGTTACTTCTGGGTACCACTTGGACAGGGGCTAAATCTGACGGCCCAGAGTGATTAGAGGTCTATCTAATTTTTAAAATAATTTTTTATTTACATTTTTATCTGTGCTGCTGGACCTAGATCTGCTAGGAGAAGATTAGGCAGTGAAACAAGGCAAACCCCCTTCATGAAGTGCGTCTGAGCTCTCTAAGATGTGCCAGTGACATCAATGGTGCACGCCAAACCAAACGCTCATAAAGAGCTTGGGAACATGTTACGCATGCCCCTTGCTTTGTCTGGGTACCTAATCTTCTCACAGCAGGTAGCGATGGTGCACCCGTGCCAGACCCACGCCCAGCAGAGCAGATAAAATGAAATATATAAATATAACCCGATGCTGCAAAAAGCCAAATGTGAAACCCAGCATCTTAAACCTGTCGAGGTCATGAATACGTCTATGGCAGATGTCCCTATTCCAATTTGATAGGGTTTAGCCCGATTATCATAAAATGTGGGGGTTTTGGGTGATAGCTCCAAAAAATCAAACAATTTGGGAGTAAAATGCAAAAAACTCATATGAATCGCATTTCGCTCATTTTATTGAGCCTTTCCGTGATCCAATTCTTTTGAGTTATTTTAATGATAAATAAATTAAAAACGTGGATGGGAGCTTGCTCGATCTTTGTTTAATATAAAAATTAGATAGAGTCAGATTTTTGTAAGTAACCCCCTTAGTTTATGTGTTGTATGCAGTAACAAAATATGAAATGAGTACTCCAGCAAACAAATATTTTTTGCATAATAAATTGAACTGTAATTTTAATCAACTTTCCTATATACATTGAACATTTCCAATTTAAACATGAAGCCAACTACGGCTTTTAATAGCAACTATACTTACAAATATCTCAACACCCATTTAAAATTAATGTATATTTTTTATTTTTACTGAATGTACAGTATATTGAAAAATTGCTTAAAATGATTTTTTCTTTGATTGGATCACTTTTATATTTTGTTACTGCATATAACACATGAACAGATAAGGTGTTGATACAAGATGTCTATGAGATGTCATTCTTAAAGGCAAAATAAAAAGCACCTACTATAATAATATGAATGCTGGTATGCTGAAGATCAAAAAGCCAGTGATATAACCATTATTTTACTCAAAGGGACTGTCTGCTCAACACAGTCGGCTGCAAATCTTAAGAGAAACTGAAAATGACTTATTCCAGAATGAGACTTAATCAACAAAATAATTGAAGCAGGTCAGTGATATTGGAGCTCATTTCCATTTTAAACAAGATGGCTAAACTCCCTACAGCAGGCTCTACATCAAGCCCTCCACCTTAAAAAGAAAATTGCAAATTCCAAAATTAGACATAATCAAAAAACGATTTAAGTAAAAATTCTAGACAGTTCATCACCCATGTGACTTCAAAACCTTTAAATCAAACATCCATTTAGCTTCCTAGCAATATTCCAGTAATATTTTTGCATGGTTATTTAGAATTTACGTCACCTCGATAGGTTTTTTTATTTTGGAATTGTTGAAGCTGTTACAGTTGAAGCTGTTCGGGCTTGCAAACATAGGACATAGCTACTGCTTTCAGAAGCAGTTATAATTACACATCTTAAAAACCATTAATGATAAATATATATTGTATTTACTGGATGTATATTGAAAAGTTGCTTAAAATTATATTTTCTTTGTGCAAAAAAAAAACCACTTTTGTGACTACTTTTATAACACAAACAGATACGGGGTTCACACAAGAAGTCTATGAGATGCAAATGACATTCTTCACAGCAAAATAAAAATGACCTACTTTAATAATATGAATTATTTTTCATAAACACATGAAGTAATGTGGACCTGTATTTTAGATTGTACCTTCTGCCATTTGATTTAAACAGATTGCCAGATTGTCAATAAGGCTTGCCACACTGGAAGCAAAGACACTTACATAAGTATGTAGAAATACTCTGCTGCATCCAATTATCAACAATTAACAGGCAAAAGTAGAACAGATTTAGACATATTCTGTGGGGGTCATTTACTATGTGCAGGGCAGCACGAAAGTGCAAAAAAATGGCACAATCTGCACTTCTGCACCCCTTTGGATTCTATCTGTTGTCTAGGTATATGACCCTTTATGTGTTTATGAAGTTCAGGCATCATATTTGGACACCAAATACTGGTACGAGACAGCAGTTACCATCAAAAATACATATCAAATACATATTAAAGCAGAACAAGCTGCCCTTACTTATTATAAACTAAAACTGTGTGGAAGGGTACAGTTATTACTCAAAACGCATCCCACTTCAGTTATGACAGTTTAACAACCTATTAAAAGAAACCACTGAATTTATATTTCAAAATACAATTACCAAATGGCTGATTGATTTCCATATCTCATTATCTTGGCCTTTATGCTACTAAATTAATGTTTTTTTATAATTGAATCTTATTTAGATCTGTTAATTCACACGCTCTCTCTTTTGCACCGAGGTTATTAACATTGAAACATAGGCCCTTCACCTTTCTCATAAAATTATCATTATTTTTGTCAACATGGATTTATAGAGTGAGAATATATTCTGCAGCACAGTACAATGTAATAGTTAGTTAGTTAGTTAGTTAGTTAGTTACGTAGTTAGTTAAATTGGGTTGAAAAAAGACAAAGTCCATCAAGTTCAACCCCTCCAAATGAAAACCCAGCATCCATACATACACCCCTCCCTACTTTTAATATAAATTCTATATACCCATATCTATACTAACTATAGAGCTTAGTATCACAATAGCCTTTGATATTATGTCTGTTCAAAAAATCATCCAAGCCATTCTTAAAGGCATTAACTGAATCAGCCATCACAACATCACCCGGCAGTGCATTCCACAACCTCACTGTCCTGACTGTGAAGAACCACCTACGTTGCTTCAAATGAAAGTTCTTTTCTTCTAGTCTAAAGGGGTGGCCTCTGGTACGGTGATCCACTTTATGGGTAAAAAGGTCCCCTGCCATTTGTCTATAATGTCCTCTAATGTACTTGTAAAGTGTAATCATGTCCCCTCGCAAGCGCCTTTTTTCCAGAGAAAACAACCCCAACCTTGACAGTCTACCCTCATAATTTAAGTCTTCCGTCCCTCTAACCGTCTCTGCACTCTCTCCATCTCATTTATATCCCTCTTAAGGACTGGAGTCCAAAACTGCACTGCATACTCCAGATGAGGCCTTACCAGGGACCTATAAAGAGGCATAATTATGTTTTCATCCCTTGCGTTAATGCCCTTTTTTATGCAAGACAGAACTTTATTTGCTTTAGTAGCCACATAATGACACTGCCCAGAATTAGACAACGTCTACAATCTACAAAGACCCCTAGATCCTTCTCATTTAAGGAAACTCCCAACACATTGCCATTTAGTGTATAACTTGCATTTATATTATTTTTGCCAAAGTGCATAACCTTGCATTTATCAACATTGAACCGCATTTTCCAGTTTGCTGCCCAGTTTTCCAGTTTAGACAAATCACTCTGCAAAGTGGCAGCATCCTGCATGGAACCTATAGTTCTGCACAATTTAGTATCATCTGCAAAAATAGAAACAGTACTTTCAATGCCCACCTCCAGGTCATTAATAAACAAGTTGAAAAGCAAGGGACCTAGTACAGAGCCCTGCGGTACTCCACGAACAACACTGGTCCAATTAGAAAATGTTCCATTTACCACCACTCTTTGTAGTCTGTCTTTTAGCCAGTTCTCTATCCAGGTAATGCTACATACATGATATCTACAGTTTATATCCAAATACTGACAAAGTTTTACTTATCAAAGCTTTATATTTTTAGCATTTTGATATATGCAATCAATTTACCTAGTTGTGTTGCTTTCTCAATTTACAATAGTAGCAGGGCCCTGCTCTCCTCACTTATGATCAGATATTTGTTAGAACTCAGTAGCAAGGCTGGCCTCTAACACCCCCTATGAATATTTTATTCCCATTGGAAATTGCAAGCAATTCATTGAGAATTCTAAAAACATTTCCCACTTTCCAGCACTAAAAGTAAAGTGTTAAATCTGAAATGTCGAATATTTAAGTTATGTTAGTGTACTTTCATTGTTCTGGCCTTGATGTCATTCTAGCAGAAAGGAAGAATATTGGTTACTCAATTACATTTTCATTATTTAACAACTAAGGGAAACACATCATTGTGTTATTATCTTGCCTGAAACCCATTAACAATTTGCAAGAATAAAACAAAGTATAAATAAAAATCTCAGTAAACCCAGTGCCACTTCTAAATGGCAGTTCAGCAGCAATAAGTAACCCCACATCAGTGGAATTGCATACATCTGATGTAAATGATTAATCTCAACATTGCAAGACATAAAATAGACAGGGTGGTTTTCATAAGTTTCCAACTGAAAAGATGAGTTTTCACACTGACTGTAACTTTATAATGTTGCCACTGAGCAGCTAAGTGTTTACTGCTCATGGAGCAATATAAATACCTAATACACTCAAGAGTCATTTTGGTGTTATAAAATACCTTATTTACTAAAAGGAGTTAAAAGCATCTATAAATCATGGACCATTACTGCTGTTGGATGTTTTGTTCCAATACTACCACACAGGCCAACTTTACTAGAAACTACCTTGTTTGCAGTTATGTCAACTTTCATGCATCAAACAATCAGAAGTTTACAAATCTAGCACAGTAATCAGAATAACAATTATATAACACATGATTATAAACTGATGCCGTTTATCCAAAATTGTATGTTGGCACTAAAAGGGGTCCTCCATCTACAAACTGATTTATACCTAATAAAAAAAATGGGTTTTAACTCATTTATAAATGTAATTGCAGGTGAAGGCAATGTTTACTAATCTCTTTGTTTCTTTATTATTCTTTGTCCTCTGAGTTTAATCAGAACTGCTTTGGTATCTTATCTGCCCGTATATGGGGCCCTCAGGCAGGCTTACCCGACCAATATCTGGCCAAAAATTGGCAGATGTTGATCTGGCAGGTTTGAATTTCTTGTTGGATTGAAGACTGCATCTGTATGTTGATGTGGTCCTTGATCCAATGGCAAGGGCCAAGCAATTGGGATCTGCCCAGTATTGCTGTGGGAATATTGGTGAAGATCTGCTTATTTGATGACCTCACCAAATGAAATGATTTTGCAATGTATGTCTAGCGTAATAGGAATCAGTTCTCCTCCAGATATTTTAATCAGATTTTATCATCTGGTTTGCAACATTGTTTCAGGAGTCAGAACTATGTGGCAAATTCACTAACCTATGAAAATTCGGCAGCGACGGCTTCGCTCACAGCGCAACACTTTGCCAGGCATAGATTAGCCAGGACAAAGCCAATTCACTAAAATCCGAAGTTGTGTCCAGCGCTGGCAAAGTTGCGCTAACGTTATTACACCAAGTGAAGCAGAGTTGCGCTAGCGTTGGCTAATTTGCGGGAAGTTAAATTTCAATGGACGTTGCAGCAAATACATTACACAACACAACCCAGTGACCGTTAGTAAATTGACGAAGTACCGAAATTACGACACGCTGGCAAATTTTTGCCCGCGTTAGTCACTTCGCCCTTTAGTAAATTTGTCCCCAAGAGTGCGGAAAATGGAATTACATTCACAAATAACTATAAAACCATTGAAAAATTGTAGTCAATGAATAATTGAACAATTGGTTCTACCATCATTGATACCATCATACATTGTTTCAGTTTGAATATTTAATTTATTATTGTGTGCTACATTTATATATTTATCTACGTTTTTAACTTCCTGGATAGAACCCTTTAATGAGTTTAGAAATGGTTTTCAGAATATGGACTTACATAGTTAAATCGGGTTGAAAAAAGTCCATCAGGTTCAACCCCTCCAAATTTAAACCCAGCCTCCATACACACACCCCTCTTGCCTTGCCAGAATGTTCACCATATAATCTTTTTAAAGGTTGTTTTTTTTTCTTCCTGTGCTTACACACACCCTTTCAAAGTTCTATGTCTCCTCCCTTCTATGTCTTCTACTAGACTCCTTTCCCTCTATTCTCTAGCTAGCTTTATGTCTAAGCCATATGTTAACTTTTTTTCTTGAGGAATTTATGAGCTGCCCTGTGAAAGCAAGCCATAATGTCACCCATAAAAGCATCTTTTTCTTGTCATTTAACGCCTGATCTGTACAATTTGGCATGTAAATGTATATTTTTTCTTGAAGTCATTATGGTTGGAGGCTCCCATAAAAGCAAATTGTTTGTTTTTGGCTGTGGACAATGTCATAATAGTTAAGAAGGGATTTGGGATGCATTTTTAATTTTAGTTGCTATATGCCTTAGTCAGATAATCTAAGGGACATTCTTCTCTTTTGATGTTTGGCAGCCAGGGATGGATATTTCTGCCAAGACTGAAGAAAATCTGTTAATTAGTTTTTAAGAACCACATAGGTGAATTGCCACTGGGAAGTTCATTTTTAAATTATTTCCAGTAGAATAATTAACAAAACTAATTGGATTTAATTTTAATGTTTCAGGTTAAATATATATGTGGATGTGCTTAATAATAAGAAAACCTGTAAAAATACACCTTCTGTATGTAGAGCTGTTTGGTTATTTAGTATTAAAAAAACTAATAATAAGGGTGTACATAACAATAGTGAATATAGATATGAAATATGGCCTGTAATAACTGTAATAGAAAAAAAAGGTTATAAATACTGGTTATGTATAAGCAGGACCATTTCTGCCATAAAGTAATTTAAGGGGAAAAAAGCTTTCCTAGGTGGCATGTGACCAGGTATGGCATTAGTGCAAACATTTGTTCTTTGAATAAAAATTTTACTTTTTTTATGATAAGACAACACATTTTCTGCACTTGATATAAACACCTGCCCCTTGAGGACAAATCATTTGGGTGTCAACATGGTTCTGCTTTGGAAAATGCTTAGAATTACATTTTCTTTCATGAGCAAAACAAAAATAGTATTATTTGCCTGAGTTATTTGAGATAGTTGCTGTGTCTTTAAAAGACATGCAGAGAAATAGCCCATTTGATTAAGACATTAAAATGGTATGAACCGTCAGTATAAAAATGATATTTTTATACTGATGGTTCATACCATTTTATCTAATACCAGGGTTTTTTTTACCATTTTTTCTGGGAGCGGTTTTTCCTTTTGCTCCTTTTTGTTTTGACTCAGAAATCTAATCTTATTCTATCAATCTGTTTTCTCTACTAAGGGGCAGATTTACATAGGGCCGAATATCGAGAGTTAATTAACCCACGATATTCGACTGCCGAATGTAAATCCTTCGACTTCGAATATTGAAGTCGAAGGATTTACCGCAATTAGTTCGATCGAATGATCGAATGAAAATTTGTTCGATCGAACGATTAAATCTTTAGAATCGAATGATTCGAGGGATTTTAATCAATCAAATGAACGAACGATTTTTCTACGACCAAAAAAACCTTAGAAAGCCTATGGGCACATTGCACCTCGGTAGGTTTTACTTGCTGAAGTAGGGGTTCGAAGTTTTTTTTAAAGAGACAGTTATTCGATTATCTAATGGTCGAATATTAGAAAGATTTTTAGTTTGAATCGTTCGATTCGAAGTCGAAGGTCGAAGTAGCCAATTCGATGGTCGAAGTAGCCAAAAAAATCATTCGAAATTTATAGTTTTTTTTATTCTATTCCTTCACTCAAGCTAAGTAAATGGCCCCCCTGGCATTTGTGGTTTTACAGGAAAGTTAGTTCTTAGCACAATTTAGACAAGGTACTATTGAGATCACAGTCCCAGAAGCACTGACTTCTCCATCTTTGTGGGGTCCAGAAGTTAGCCAAATGACAAGATAGTTCTCACGGGACTTCTCCACCTTCTTAATTTTTCCCTTTTATACTTACCTTGTGAAATCTGATCTGCATTTACATGAATGAATATGGATAATTTGGGAAATCTAATTTTTGGCACATAATCACTTTATAAACTATTGGTCAATTTGTATTAACTTCGTATAGTATAAAACTGCATCCAGCAGTGGTAAATTAATTTTTAAGGATTGAACAATTATATATCTATAATTAATTTCTCTAGTTGATTAATAATCCAGCTCTGAGTTACTTTAACAAGTTTTTGTACCCTTAGACACTTTAAGCCTCAATAGAGGTAGTTAATGAATTTAAATAATTGAATGCACTGGCATATTATTTAATTAACTGTTTTGTGTCAATAAGGATTATTGAAGGAGATAATCTGTTGAAGTGTGTAGCACAATAAAGAATTACTAGTAGGGGTTACTTATCACCCCTGTGTCTTCACAATAAGTCACTCTACTGGAATTTGTAAGTGATTGGGTACTCGTTTTTATTTGATATAGAAGGGATATCTTTCTCTCCAATTAATAATGAACATACTGACTCAAGTCAGATCCCTTTTAATCAATTTAACTAATAATATCTGTGGATAGATATTTTTTTCTTCAAACAAATAGTATCTTTAATTTAATGATACGGTAACTATCAAGCAATTGCTAGAAATATGTGAGTATCACTTTATATCCCTACCTACCTATATATGTATTCTACAAATACACCCTCACCCCCTCCAGCTCCAGTGTTAATTACCTCTGATATACATTCTTCAGTTGATGCTGAATTTGAAATATCTTATTTCTTGGCAGGGCAAAGAATCATCAGGCTAGAGCATTGTCCAACTGTTTCCATACAATGGACCAGTTCTTCTCTATAGTCCATGTTTGGGGGCCAGATCACAATAAAATGATAATATCATTCAAATAGCTCAATAAAAGAAGAACTAAACCCTTACTAATAAAATCCCTACCCTCCATAGTCCCCCCTCCCTGCTCCCCCCGCACAGGTGTTAACACAAGTAAATGCCCCTAAGCCAGTAATTACCCCTTGTTGCAGAGTAAGTGCAGCAGAGCTCACGGGTGCCATCTTCAGTGCTTCAGTTAACATCAGTAAGTAAGCGCCATATTGGCGCATTTGCAGTTGGGGCATTTTCCCAGTTTGTTACAGCTGCACATGCGCCAAAAGTGCACCGGAATAAGACCAAAAGATTAGCAAAGTGCTGGAAGATGGTGCCCGTGAGCTCTGCTGCACTGACTCTGCAACGAGGTGTAATTACCATCTTAGGGCGTTTACTTGTGTAAACCTGGTCTCCTCCCTCTGGGGTAGAGGGGGTGGGCTTTGCAGGTGTCCAAAGGTTTGCTCCCATGTTGGGTTATACACAAGAATCCCCCCACAAGATTATGGGTGACTTCCGAGATAGCAGATCCCCTCTGCCCCTTGTACACCCAGGCACCACTTGCAGCTGTGGGGTCTAGTTACATCACTGAGAAAAGGGATTCAGGCACAGGTGTATGTTAATTAATTTGTTTGGACTAAAAAAGTTTTAAGTCAAATTAAACATTATTGTCATCTCAGCAGTATATGAATACACAGTGAGATGAGACAACGTGGCTCCAGCTAGTACAGATCACAAAAAGGCGCATAAAATACACAATAAATATGTAAACATTTGAAATGAGCAATATATTGGCAGAAATTGGATATATACATGTGTAAACCTTTAGAATTGTGCAACTAAATTAACAGTAGATGAAGTATTAAAGGAGTCTGGGCATACAGTTAAGTAATCTACAAGGTTTGTGAAAAGTAGCAACAATGCAAATATAAATGTAATGTGTGCAAACGTGTCAACAGTGCTTTGTCAGCAGAAGAACGATTTAAAGGAAAACTATACCCACCAAACAATGTAGGTCTCTATTAAAAGATACTGAGTAAAACAGCTCATGTGTAAAACCCTGCTTTATGTAAATGAAACATTATCATAATAATATACTTTTTTAGTAGTATGTGCCATTGGGTAATCATAAATAGAAAATTGCCATTTTAAAAAATAAGGGCCGCCCCCTGAGATCGTAAGATTCACTGTGTACACATACAAACCACATGTAAGGTCACATGAGCCAATTAACAGACAGAGTTCTGCCTTTTGCTTCCTCACTTCTTCCTGTTACAGTTAGTGTTGTAGTATTTCTGGTCAGGTGATCTCTGAGGCAGCACAGATAGAGTCACGAACTGGTGGTTCAAGGCAAGAGATGTAAAAGGGCAATATTTATGTAAATATATATTCCAGTTTGGTAAGATTCTTTAATATGTCATTCAAATTTGATATAAACTATCTGTTGCTTAAGTATTCATTTTGGGGGTATAGTTTTCCTTTAAGCAAAAGTAAGATCAGAGTGTCTCTGATGTAGTCCAAGTGTGTAAAGTACAGAAGTGTGAAAACACAGTTCAGTTGAGGTGTGTCTGGAATGTAGTGGGAGGGCAGGCAGTAAGTTGAGGAGTCTGATCACTTGTGGAAAAAAGCTTTCGCACAGCCTGGTTGTTTGGGCTTTTATGCTGAAGAAGCATCTGCTGGATGGGAGCAGCGTGAACAGTCCATGTGAGGGGTGTGTGGAGTCCAGTGCAATGCAGGGGGCCTTTCTTACACAGCGCTTGTTTAAGATGTCCTGTAGTGATGGGCGAATTTATTCGCCAGGCGCGAATTCGCGGCGAATTTGCGCGATTCGCCGCCAGCGAATAAATTTGCGAAACTCCCGCGAAAATTCGCGGAAAAAAATTCGCCGGCGTCAAAAATATTTTTTCGAAAAACGGACGACGGCGTCAAAAACGAGACGCCGGTGCCGTTTCGCGAATTTTTCGCCTTTTCGCGAATTTCGCGAATTTTTCGGCGAAGCGAAACGGCGCAAATTCGCCCATCACTAATGTCCTGCAGTGATTGTAGAGCCGCTCCAATGATGTTGCCAGCTGCTCTGGCAGTCCACTGTAGACTTTTCCGGTCAGCAGCACTGGCACTACTGTACCAGCTATTTATTAATGTTATTGCCAATAAAAGCAGTATCTGTTTGGCTGTTTGCTGCATTTACTGGTTCTGAATCCCATAACAATGTAGCAAAATCCAGCAAAGTGAGATGCAAGAACCAGGAGTGAGTGCAAAAAAACATAAAAAACACTTGCACATAATAAAGTTACTTAGCGTTGCATTTTTTTTTCTTTTTCCAAAAACAGCTTTTGTTGAACATCCCTTTAACCATAAAGCTTTATTGTGGTAGGAGATATTGTCAAGCTTTTCTTTTTACCAATGATACCAATTGCCCCACAAAAAGCTTAATATTTTTGTCATGTCTACAAAAAAAGGCTGGATTTTATTTTGCCACTTTCTTTCCTCACACTACAACATTGAATAGCAGCATTCTTTTGTGTTATCTGGGTATCTTGTGTGAAAAATATTAGACTGTTTTTTAGAAAAAAATGAAAGTTCCAATATGAAAACTGCAACAGCCCTGTTTTATTTATTTATTGTTTTAATAAATGCTTTGTATTTACTATCTAAAGGAAAGTTGTTAGAAACACAGTATAAAGTGACGGCATAAAAATGAAATCAGCCAGAGCCTACTTATGATTTAAGGTGTATAGGGATGAATAATTTTGTTTCTCACACGCTATAAATGTTTTTTATGGGATTAACAATAACACCAACGTTGATTTATCACGTTCTCTCCTTTTTTTAAGCATTAAAACATATTGCTCCTGCTAAAAGAAAAAAATATGCTTTCATTTATTTACCATATCGTTTTTAATCTAATTTCTTTACATTTTGATTTATTTTAGAATTACCCTAGTATACAGATTTTGCAGCAAAGAAAAAAACACTGCAGTATTAAACCTAGAATATTTTTGTGAGAGGTTAATTGTACAAAAGGTAATTGTACAAAACTCTATCCATCTTTTACCTACAGTAGTATATGTTTTGTATTCTTTCCAATTCAAATTGGTGGTTTTAAACTCGAAATTGTGAATTTTGACCAAAAAAAAAATTGAAAATTGAAATGTATCATTCAAAATCTGCCCCCAAGACTAGAGATGTGTGAATTGCTCCATCTAATTCTGAAATTATGCTAATTTTGGTTTTTAGTCTGATTTTAGTTCCACTTTTTTCCATTATTTGCCAAAATGGGTTGGGGAAAGGTGTGGACTGGTGCAACAATTTGTATGAAGCAGAAATTGGCAAAACTTTTCACTACATATTTAGCCTACAGCAATCTCCAGAATATTTAAAAAGGGACTGAACCATGATTTTATTTTCATAATTAAAGCAAACCTAATTATAACAAACTTTCCAGTACTCAAAATTTTTATTTTATATTTATACACTTTTAGCCAAAGGTATATGGCCATTCAGTCTAAAATTATATAGCATTAGTGAGTTCCAAACTGTCTCTGGAAAGCAATGTCAGCTCAAGAATTATTGGTAGAGAGAGGGGATTTTATGGGTGATCAGAAGGAATCAACCTAAAACCACCTTTTGCAGTGCAAAACATTAGCTCAAGTTGGACAAAGGTAACTTAAAAGGAACGAAAATGTTTGTTTTGGAATGATAAATGGCATGTCACCATCTTTTACACTGATGTAATAGTCATGTTTGGCAGATGCCATGATAATTATCTGGCTAAATGTATAATGCCCATATTACGATTTGGTGGAGGAGGAACAATATCTTGAGGCTGTTTTCCATTATGTGGGCTAGGGTACCTGACTGGGCCGGACTGGCAATCTGTGGGTTTTGGCAAATGCCAGAGGGGCTGCTGTAAGTTGCCACAGACAATTACTATTTATTGGGCTGGTGAGGAGCTGTTTGGGCCTCTGTGTGGGCTGTTTTGTACCTAAACTGCCAGGGCCTATATTGATTCTCAGTCCAGGCCTGGTACCTGGTTCCATTGGAAACAAATCTACCTAAGGCAACAGCATACAGTTTCAATTCTGGGCTTAATCTATTTAAAATATGTGTGCTTTTGACCCCAAATAAGATAAGATAATCGATCCTTATTGGAAGCAAAACCAGCCTATTGGGTTTATTTAATGTTTACATGAGTTTCTAGTAGACTTAAGGTATAATGATCCAAATTACTGAAAGATTCGTTAACCGGAAAACCCCAGGTCCTGATCATTCTGGATAACAGGTCCCATACCTGTATAATATATATATATACACACATATATATATATATATATATATATATATATATATATATATATATATATATATATATATATTGATGTAAAATACATTGCAATATATGGACAAACAATCCCTGTTTTGTTTAAAGGGTAAGGCATATTTTTAGTAGCTTGAGGCACAAAATGTCTCAATGTCCTAAATATATTGATAATGGGTTGAGTGCAGAGGACCTCTTGTATTTGTATTTGTCTATAAATATATACTGTATATATATATATATATATATATATATATATATATATATATATATATATATATATATATATATATATATATATATATTATGATGTAAAACATTATATGAAACTGCACTCACAGGTCTTTATAAAGTGAGAAAAGTGGTAATTGATCGAACCTAACAATTTTTAATAGCATTTTTGGAATTTGTTAAAGGAGTTTCTCTAACTGTGATACAATCGAGGCTCTTACAATGATCTATATTTTAAAACATTCTCTGATATTCTTATTTGACTTAAGTTTTTTGAGAGGAATTTCCCATTTCAGTATGTAAGATTTTGATCATTGAGGAGCAGATTTATCACAATGTGAGTTTAGAGCTTAATAAATAAGAACTCACCCCATTCTATTCATTCTTATTGGATTTTTAGAATTGTATTTATCAATGTGTGAAAGTTAGAACTCATAATTTGATAAATAAAATCCCATAGGAATGAACAGAACGTGGTTGCGTTTTCATTTATTTTATTTAGTAATACCTAAACTCAGATTTTTATAAATCTGCCTCTAAATAATAATTTACTTGTTGGACAACCAGCTTTTATTATTAATGCATTAATTATTAATAACACCTTTCCTTTTTTATTCACTGCTGACAGTGTTGACAAAAGGCACTGTGGTAGTTTAAATTTGGAAAACCAAGTATCTTTCATACCACCTCATTGTATTCTCCAAAAGGTATCCTTTAAAGCACCAGTATTGTAAAGTATCAAAGGGCTTAAGAAAATGGGAGGTAAAACAAAAAACTGTGATTGCAGGAAAAACGAGACTTCACTATCTTTCCAAGTAACGCATGCTCAAACAAATAAGCAGCCCACTAGACACTGTTGTTTTTTAACAATTGGCTGCAATTCACAATTTTTTGGTTTCTAGCTTTTTTTGTACATTGTGCTGTCCCCCCACTCTCGATTTTTAAAACCTACATTGCACCAGGTTTTAGGTGGCTAGATTTAAATTTTTTCTTACATTGCAATTTGTAATACAAGATCTTGAAATCAGCCCCTAATTATCAGATCTTATTCTCACTCTCTCAATCTGACACTTTTCACTACTTTTTTAAGGAAGAAATGATGTTAAAAGATTTACATAAACCACCATACTATACATATGGGGGCATATTTATCAAGGGGCGAATTAAGAGTTTATGGGAGTTTACAAGAACTCCCATAAACTCAAAAAAAAAAACACCAATCAAAATTTATTAAAATGTTAACATTTTTGAAATTCGGGTGAATAAGATTCACCTGCAAACTTTTTAAAAAAAATGTGATTTTCAAAAGTCCACCAAACGACTCCAAATTGATTGTAGGAGGGCAGGTTTTAGATGGAGAATAGTCGAATTTAAATTCTTAAAGGGACAGTAAATGATCAATTTAAAAAAAATTTAAAACTCAAATCAATTTGGACTATTCCCTAGTTGAATTACACTAAAATAAACTCGAAATTTGAATTTAAACATTTTCATTTTCAATTCGACCCTTGGTAAATCTGCCCCATGATGTTTAGATGGGGCAATTATTCACAGAGAGGCAGTTGTAATGATTTAGAAGAGATTATGGGTTTTGTGGAAAAGCACTCAAGATGCAAGGGATATCACTTTTCTTATTGTGTTCTACTCTTGAAAATCAGCATTAAGGCAGTTGCAGTTTTAAAATGACTTGTAGCATTTTATAAAAATTTAGTTTCTTACTTGAAGTGTGGTTGTGCAAAATAAAATGACCATTTGCCACAGCAAATAATGTTTTAAAAATTCCATTGAAACAGGTATAGTTACCAGCTTGCACACCCTGGCTCTCCAAAACGTAAATTGCCTGGTGCCCGGCCGAGAAGGCTTTGGAAACCCACAAACTTCAGAATAAATAATTTCACCGGCACACAGGTCTTAGCTGCAACTAAGACCTGTGTGCCGGTGGAATTATTTATTAAAAATTCCATTGCTACTTACCTGCACTAAAAATAAATTTACAATAAAATCAGTTAAGATTAATAATTGAAATCACTATTCTGTGCCTTGGTATTTAGATTTTACTAGGTTATTTTATAAAACATTTCAAATGTAAATGTTTCTGCATAAGAACAGCTGAAAGGTATTTAAATAATAGAAAGAATGATTGTAATTAGATTTATTCTTTTAGATCAGGGATGCAAAACAGTAATTCTTACTCCCAAATGAAGCAAGATGAAATGCTAGAAGAACAAACTAGCTGCCTTTGCACATTATGATCGTGTGTCTCCCCAATGCTCTTATTATTCAATATTGTTCTTTTTCATGCATGAAATTCCTGATATAATGAAGGAAAAAAGATTCAAACACCCAATGTGCCAGCCTGGTGGCACTGCTGCGGCATATTGTAAACACCAGTTGACAGTATATACTTGATGCCAACAAAAAAATCTGTTTTGCGAAAAAAGCATTTTTAAAATCTTTTTTTTTTTTGGTTTACTAAATTTTATTGTGGGTCATATATTTTCAAAGCAGAATTCAGGACACTCGTTATATTAAAAAGAGAGTATTATTATGCAAAATAGATTCTTTTTTGGAACATTTAATAGAAGAGCTCAATAGGGATCTATTTTCTAAGACATTCATTTAAAAAAAAAAAAAATGAATTTGTCAGTTGAAGGAACAAGACTACCCAACTTTAAATGAGGAATAATCCCATTTTGATTTATGTATTTAATATTTCACTCTGGAAATGCAAAACTACAGAAATTACAGTATACTGACTAGTATCAGGAAGTATAGATGCTATTTATTATATTTATTATTTTCCATTATAATGCTATGTATCAACATTAACAAAAAGTAGAATGCCAAAACGACAGTATTAAAGCTGACTTGAAGCTGACAGAAATTTGAATAACTAATAAAAGCTGTCTTATGGTTCCCTTAAACATAATTAACAGAATAAGCATGATTAGTGTCTATGTGAACTAGCAAAAGATGATGGTAAAATGTCTTTTGCAATTTTCATAAATGTTTTATAATTACTCATTTCTGCCAGTTGTTCTTTCTGATACATTCACCTAAAAAATAAAAATATGGCTGTGTAGTTTAGAAAAAATAATAATTATTATTAGTCTTCATAGTTTGACAAAACATTAAATATATAATTTGGCAAAATCCTCTGTGTTAGGGGAAGCCAAGTCCATCTCAATTAAGGAAAGAAAAATTAATAACTTATCACCTCCCCTTACGGAAATAAAGAGACAACCTCGGGTGAAGGCAAACTCAGGTGAAGGCAAAATCTCCTTACTGTTAATTTAAATAAATATTCTCTTGTCAGTGTCATGCGACCCCTAGAATTACCGTTTCTTAAAGAAATGAAAGTCAGCCTATAATAATAAAATGTTTTACAAGCTGAGTTTTTTTTCTTGTCATGGTGGATTTTTCAGGGACTCATTTTTGCCGCATTTTCACAAATTTATTTGCTGGCGGCGAAACATGAAAATTCTGGTCCAAGTAATGTTTTTTAACAGGGTTAAAAGCTTTTATGCATTGATTATCTTCCTATATACACCTAATCAAGTTAGTTGTACTGATCTTTTCTAAAACATTATCTGTATCATAATTTTATTTTTCAATAACATATTTTGAATAGCATCCATTTCTACTGTTTCAGTAGTTTATGCCCATAGAGAGAAGATTTAGATGATGGATATTTCCATAATTTGGATCTCCATACCTTAAGTCTGCTAAAAAGTAATTTAAACATTATTTAAACCCAAAAGGATTGTTTTGCCCCAAGGAGGATCAATTATATCTTACAGTAGTTGGCATAAAGTACAAGCTACTGTTTTTTTTATAACAGAGAAAAAAGAAATAATTTTTAAAAATGTGAATTATTTGATTAAAATTAAATCTATGGGAGATGGCCTTTCCATAATTTGGATAACGGGTTTCCAGATAATGGATCCAATAACTGTACTTCCATTTTCATGAAATATCCTGTAAGCTGAAGCCTACCTATAGTTTCATAGCACAGCTAGCATTGCAGCTGATTAGATCCCAACTGTAGACTGGTTTCACCAATGTGGAGCTTTCTAGTGTAGGACTACATCTCTAAAACATAATGCTTTTCCTGCTTCTTTTGCCTCTCAGTTTACCCAGATGAATAAATAACTAAAGCAGAGTCCAAAGTAAATCAAGAGGGCATGTTTGTACATTAAAATATCTGGATATTTACCTCTTACTACTTCTAAAACGAAATTTGCATTTAAAAAATGAAAGACAATCAGTAATTTAAACACTAATCCCTGCACTGATTTATTTTTACTATGAAGACACAGCTAAAGATTAAAAAAGGAAAAGTTAGATGATTCTTTTATCATAAAATTAAATTGAATCTTTATTACACCAACAAAAAAACTGCTCAGAAACTTAGGGAAGTAATATAATCTTAATTATTCTTGATGATAGCTTATGTTTTATACAAAAGTACTTGGAAGTCTTTTGAAAAATGGACAGGGACTTGTGTATTTTTGTTATTTTCATATGTTTTTTAATGAACTATGTTAACTACCACAAAATGAAAATTTAAATTGCTTGTAGATACTATAGTGGCTTCCTTTAAGCCAGTAATATAGAGGAAGAAAAAAAATGTTAAGAAAAGTTTGAGATTAACTAATTGTGTTTTGTCTACATATACAGTATAGAGATAGACGTTGAAAGGCATGTCTAAGCAGAACGTATAGGATAAGAATCTATGGGGCCCATTTAGAATCAATCAAATTTGGATTTTTTTCCACAAATCTCAAAATATTTGTGGTTTTCTTATTTTTTTTAAAAAAGCTCAAAAAATTCTATATTTATTAAGTGTAAACTTTGCCAGTTGAAAGTTGTCAAGGCCCTATAGAAATCAATGGGAGATGCGCTAATCCTTTTGGACTGTTTTAAATCAATTCAGACTTTTTTAGAGATTTTTACTAAGAATTGTCTAAAAAAAATTAAAATTTTTAGAGGTTTTCAAGGTATTCACATTTTTTGGTGTATAGTTCAGCATAGTTTTTCATTTGTACTTTTTTTATTCAGATATTTTAATAAATGTCATGACAGTAATAGTTTTAGAGTTTATGAGTTTAGTTGTGGTTTCAAAAAACACTAAAATCCGACTTTTGATTAACAGGCCTCTGCCTTTCAGTTGGGTTTCCTTGGAAAGAAACATTTGAGACCAAGGAGGGCCCAATAGTAATAAAAATGTGTTCAAGAAATTGTTAGTGCCACAAGGATGTAGGAGTTTGTAGGATTTTAGGAGTTGTTCAAAAGCTTGTGATCAGTTTTCATAGAATATTAAGGACATTAGGAATGTATTGCATACTAGCACACCCAGGAACCTATAGAGATCTATAAGATCTATATTGGGTATTGAACCCAATGTTTATGTAATATGCAAAGTGGTGGTCAAATACTGGAAATTAATTAAGACAAAACTTTCAAGAGGAAAGCCATAGACAAACTGTGTTGGATAAAAGGTTGAGGTACTTACACAGCTAATGGCAGTTTCCATAATCTAAATTGTGCCATTTTGCTGAAACAATCTGTTACCCATAACTGTGTTGTTCTACAAAGATGATAGATTGTCAGTAAAGTCCATGACAAGGTTGCAAAGGCTGCAGAAGGCCAAATGGAATAGAGTAAGAAGGTTTGGGAGAGGCACGCATTTTGCAAAAGGTAACAAAGTCTTCAATGTCTTTTAGCATGTTGGTCAAAGACCCTGAGGGCGTTATTTATCAAAGTCCGAATTTATCTCAATATTTTCTGCTATAAACTCCGATCAATTCCGCTCGGTTTTTTTACGCTTATTTATTATTACATTTTCCCGGAAAATTGCCTTGCGGGAAAAATCAGATTTTCACATTTTTTTTCAGGTTTTTCCATCCGATTTTAACGTTTGTCAAGTTTTTTTCGCAATTTTCACCGGAAAACTTTGGGGTATTATACGAATCCCAGCGCACATCATAAATCATTGGGACATCAGCCATTGACTTATATGCAACCTCGACAGGTCTGATATGCGGGATTTTCAGATTAGGACTTTTTTAAAAGTCAGATTTTATTTAAATAACCCCCCGTAGTGTATGTTGACACAATAAATACTGAAGCAGTAAAGCTGGCCATAGACATAAAGATCTGATCGATTCGTATGATTTTCGGACCGTGTGTGGACAGTCCCGTCATTTTTCATTCGGCGGAGATCGGTCGTTTGGTCGATCTGACAGGTTAAAAGATTTCTGTCGGCTGCCGATAATATCTCTGCATGTATTGCCAATCGTACAATTTTCAATGGGAGACTGTCACCAGCTTTTGTCGGACATAACTATCGTACGATTGCTGTCAGGGGCAGAACATCGGCTGATCTGTTCTTTTGTACTTTATTTGATCGGAATGGTTAGTGGCAGGTAGGGAGATGGGAAAGTCCGATCGTACGAATCATCGTACTGCGTCTATAGCCAGCTTAAGGTCTGTTTCTTCAAGGAATCTTTTTTAATTACTGCAATAGATGTCAGATGGTAATGTTTTTAATTACAACAGATCAGGAAGCATTCTCTGAAGGGCAAACAGGACCTAAATACATTACATGCTGAATGGTTTAGAAGTTTAAGGATATTACATATCCTTTTCATTACTGCTTCCCTGCTAACTGATGTCAGTATCCCCCACCAGCTGATTTAAACAAAGACTTATATATTGAGTTGGTTTTAGAACAATGCACAAGTAACAAGATACCTTTCTTGAAGGATCAGCTGCCTTGAGTGTCATAATCCTAACTGAAATTGTCTAACACTGCTAGTACACCTGTGGTTTTTTAAATTTTCTAATGCGTGTTTTTGGGCTGTGAACCACCTGTATTTGCTATGTAAGGTGGTTTCAATTTTCTTCAATAGGGAGGACCATGGGTGGCTTTTCTCAGCTAAAATACACTGCCAAAATAATGGTAACGGTACAATGACTTTAAAGAACAATATACCCTCATTCTAAATACACAATATACAATGAGAAGAAATGGGTACTGAAACCCATAGATACATTAAATACAGTGAGAAGCTGTATAATAATAGCATTTTAAGTGAAAACACCAAATCATGCATATCCTGTATTATAAAAGTTTAAGATGAAAATGAAAATTAGAATTTTATGTTTAATTAATCTAACCGGTGTTTTCAATCACTGTATATTAAAGGACAAGATCCAAACAGCGGACCAACAATTTTGCCTCGTTTCTGCCCTTTTGCATACCGTGTTTCATAATAATATTTCAGGAAAGTTATCTTCCTTGTGTTTATAAATTGTATGACTGGCTGATGCATAATTAGGAATTTTATACCTTAATTTAAAAATATTGGAGTACCTTTTTCACAGCATATTCAAATTACCCGACGCATTTTTACATAGTCCACAGCTACATATTCCTTTTAAGGAGTGCTGGAGTTTCTGTGGATACACACAGACACACACTAGTAGACATAATGAACCCTATGAAAATCATCCATGATCTGTTACATTGAAAAATACAGATTAACACAGCCCAAGTTATCTGTGATGAAGTTACTCTGCCTCTTATTATACCATCACCTTACATCACCTAACTAACATCACCTTATGGTTACCAGGAGTAATCTGCTCAGTGCCATCTAGTGTTAGAAGTGTTAAGCAACATTAGTATTGGGAGATATTTAAAGGGATACTGTCATGGGAAAAACATTTTTTTTCCAAAATGAATCAGTTAATAGTGCTGCTCCAGCAGAATTCTGCACTGAAATCCATTTCTCAAAAGAGCAAACAGATTATTTTATATTAAATTTTGAAATCTGACATGGGGCTAGACATATTGTCAATTTCCCAGCTGCCCCAAGTCAAATGCAAACCCTGGGGAGGGGGGGGGGGTGATTTACAAAAGTAGAGAAAGGTTTATTCACTCCAGAAAAAAGTTAACACCAAGTTCACAAAAATCTTAACTATAGTTTCATATATTTTAATGTTATTTTATTCCCAGTTATTTAAATAGCTTACCTATTACCCCGGGCAGGTGCTCCTGTTAGTAGAAAACTGTGTGAGCACCATGAAGTGATACTCTTCCACTTCTTCTTTGTTTTGTTGCCTGGACAGCTATGCTTTAGAGTGAAACAGCTTTTTTTTCTTGAGGTTTTTCCATAGACTCCATTATAAGCAAATAATTCACATTATTTAAAATTATTTCCCTTCTCTGTAATAGTAATACCTTTCATGACCCCAACTAAGATATAATTAACCCTTAATGGAGCCAAAACAATCCCATTGTTTTAATAATTTTTTAATTATATTTTAGTAGACTTAAGGTATGGAGATTAAAATTATGGAAAAAGCCCTTATCCTGAAAACCCCAGGTCCTGAGCATTCTGGATAAAAGATACTAGAAAAGTATATTTTTTATCAAAAAAGCTGTGTTTTACATGACTGTTTTATGTAGTATGCTTTTATGGAAATCTGTTTTGTTCGGGGATATAGTTTCCCTTTATTATGAAAAAGAATTCTCCAACAGAGAATCCCACATTTTCTGTGTAACTCTTGCCCCATGGTCATTGTTGCTGCAACTGGAGTTGGAAGCTTTAAGCATAGTTTTGCTAGCACTTGACAAATATGTCCTTTATACCCATGTCTTATCATATATGTCTTATAATGAATAGAAAATCACATAATATTCACTGTATGTATGATAACAGCTGACATACTGAGGTAATAAGAATTTCTCATAGGTGGATTATTTTGCATCTGCAATTACATTTTTAGGCAGTATCATTCATTCATTTTTTCAATGTATAAGTATTTTTTTTATTGCTATAGAAAGCTAGGGAGAGCAAAATTACAGTTTGGTTTAGTGTCCCTTTAAATAGGATCTCCACCCAAATAAGTTTTTTTGCATAGAGAAATAAAACCTAATTCCACTATACATTGATTAAAAATGATGTTTTTGTAAATGCAATAGCATTTGAAAGAAACAAGGATCAGAACCAGTAGTGCAGAGAATGTAAACAAACAGACATATACTGCTTTCAGCAGCAATGCCCTTTACATGTTCATATTCATATTCATTCAAGCTATTCTTGTTTAGAAGATTCCTGTACAAACCACAGACTGTTATATTGTAAAATATTTCACAGGACGCGAGGCTAAAATATTTCAGATTCAGCTGTCAGCAACTTTTGAAGCAAGCGACTGGTAACTATGTCATTATATTGACTCTTTTACTCGTTTGGCTCTGGTTTATTATTATAGCAGATGTTGATGCGAAAAAGGTCACGGTTCATTTACTATACAACATGATGATAGAAAACCATTTGCAACTCATCATGGCTGGAATATGTAAATATAACATAGTCACTAGGAGATAATTAGAAAAAAAAGTCTAATTTTATGATTGCATTATACAGTAACTTTGAGTGAATTTAAAAAGCCTCTCCTATGGTGTTTTATCAGTTCCATTAGGAACACATTTCAAGGTATAAATGGATTGATATAAACTTTAAAATAAATGTTACAGAGCACTACAGATTAATTGCCAATATGTTGCCAAACTCAAAAACATATGTATTTAAAATATAAATGCGATTTTGTTCCATGAATTACAAGCTAGAAGTATTTTATAAAATCATTTAATCAGCTGAAAAATACATTGCGATACATCCAGAAGAAAGAGGAAGAGCATTTTTTGCTAGGCTTTACTTTTGTTTTTCCCAAATTGACATTATAAGGCAGTTTATCTCTCACCACTAAAAATTTCCAGGCCCCCTATGGGCAACCTACCTGCTATGTCAGCAAATCTGAAACAACAATTCATAATATGATGTCAAGATCAAGTAGAAATAATATTCTATAGTACCAATGGAAAAATAATAAGAGAACTATGAAAAAAAAAATCTTTGGGAGTTGGTGTTATTTATTTACTCATTATCACAAAAGATAGAATAATGCAAAACAGACAAATATAAACCATAGAATTATACCTATTCTAGCTCTGTAGCCAAGGCTGTAATTAGTGTACACTATACTGCCATAGGAAAGCTGGTTATGGTTGGTATTATCTGTATATAAAACAGAATATTATTTAGCACTTGAATTAAACCAACTTAAAGGAATTGTTCAGTGTAAAAATTTAAACTGGGTAAATAGGCTGTGCAAAATAAAAAATGTTTCAGTTAGTTAGCCAAAAATGTGATCTATAAAGACAGAAATAAGCGCCAGAAGACTACTTCTTCCTTTGCAGCTCTCTAACCTGTTACCAGTCAGTGACTTGAATGGGGGGCCACATTGGACATAATTGTTTGCTTTTTAATCTGACCTGCATGTTAAGGATCAAAAGCAAACTACTGTAACTGAACAGTGATGTCAACAAATGATGTTATGAATGCTGTGCTGCATAAAAGAAGCCAAAACACATACTGTAGAATCCTTCATATAAGTTAGGAAATGCAGTTTGGAATAAACAAAAAAAATGCCTAAAAAAGTATTATTACTGTAATATAATGAATTGTGAGGAGGATTTATATTTCCTTAAAGGGATACTGTAGTGCGAAAAATATTTTTTTTCAAAATGAATCAGTTAATAGTGCTACTCCAGCAGAATTCTGAACTGAAATCCATTTCTCAAAACAACAAACAGATTTTTTTATATTCAATTTTGAAATCTGACATGGGGCTAGACATATTGTTAATTTCCCAGCTGCCCCAAATCATGCGACTTGTAATAAACTTCAATCACTCTTTACTGCTGTACTGCAAGTTGGAGCGATATCACCCCTCCCCCCCAAAGCAGCCAAACAAAAGAACAATGGGAAGGTAACCAGATAGCAGCTCCCTAACACAAGATAACAGCTGCCTGGCAGATCTAAGAACAACACTCAATAATAAAAATCCATGTCCCACTGAGACACATTCAGTTACATTGAGAAGGAAAAACAGCAGCCTGCCAGAAAGCATTTCTCTCCTAAAGTGCAGGCACAAGTCACATGACCAAGGGCAGCTGGGAAATTGACAAAATGTCTAGCCCCATGTCAGATTTCAAAATTGAATATAAAAAAATCTGTTTGCTCTTTTGAGAAATGGATTTCAGTGCAGAATTCTGCTGGAGTAGCACTATTAACTGATGCGTTTTGAAAAAAACATGTTTTCCGATGACAGGATCCCTTTAACGTATTGCCCCATTCTTGAGTATATAGTTCTAACTATATAATCAGAACATATACTGTAAATACCATAGGTTGAAGAAAATGTATTAATTGTGAAAACAAAAAGAAAAATCCTAATTTTAAGTCAATGAATATATTTATTTTTAAGTACCTAAACTAAATGAATGCATAATAAACAGGATGGGCCTTATTTAACTGTTGGCACTCATACTATCTTCCTCTTTATCTCTACTTCTGATCATGGACTGAAAGTAATAAAATTACTAATGGGTTTTGGGGGTGGGGGTTCCAAACAAATAAAATAGGAGCATTACCTACTGTGACCATCAATCATAGCCCTCAAACAATTATATAATGAAAAAATATTAAGCAATTAAATAATGATCTATAAATAATACTTTTTATTTTGGTCTAAGCTAAAACCCCATAACAATATTAGTATAATATTTACCACTAATAAAGGTAAAGTATAATTTTATTCCTATATATTACCTACACCTTGCTATATACATTGTATTGTCCCTATTACTGCCCTACATACTGCATAATAATTTAAAGTTTTTGAATCTGTATTGTTTTGTCATCTTTCACTTAACTTTTGGTATGGCATAGAATTGCCAATTCTAAGCAACTTTCAAATTGGTCTTCATAATTTTTATGGCTTTTGAATTATTTGCCTTCTTCTGACACATTCCATCTTTCGAATGGGGGTCACTAACCCTAAAATCTAAAAAATAAATGTTTTGTAAGGCTACAAATGTATTGTTTTTGCCACTTTGTACTACTCATCTTTCTATTCAGGCCCTCCCCTATTCATATTCCAACCTCTTATTCAAATCAATGTATGGTTGCTAGGGTAATTTGGACCATGGTAACCAGACTGCTGATATTGCAAACTGGAGAGCTACTGAAGAAATAGTAAATATCTCTCAAAACCCCAGATAATACAAAATGAAAAACAATTGCAAGTTGTCTCAGAATATCACTCTCTACATCATACTAAAAGTTAACTCAAAGGAGAGCAACTCCTTTAAAACTATGCTTGGCTGAACAGCCCCTACTTTGGAAACTAGCAACCAACCTCACTTATTGTATATGGTCGTAGGCTCTCCTTAGAGTAGGCAAGTGACAAAACAAATTTATACTTTCTAATGCAAACTTACTGTTACACAATACTCTCTTTTTATCTGTAGGGTATTTGTCTGCACTCAAATTATCCTTTCATAATTACATACAGTATTTTTCAAAAAAATAATTAAATCAATTTATTTCTTGCAAAACAAAACAGGAAATCTTAAATCTTGAAAATACTGCAAAGAAAAGTGTAACTACATTTAATTCTTAAGGTTCCTGGATTTTTAAAGGGATACTGTCATGGGAAAAAAAAAATTTCAAAATGAATCAGTTAATAGTGCTGCTCCAGCAGAATTCTGCACTGAAATCCATTTCTCAAAAGAGCAAACAGATTTTTTTATATTCAGTTTTGAAATCTGACATGGGACTAGACATATTGTCAATTTCCCAGCTGCCCCAAGTCATGTGACTTTTTTTTAGGATAGAAATCATCATTTCCATGCTTTGGACTGTCATTCCAATAATGCAGCATTGCATTGGTCCAATAAATGCTTACATTTGTGATTGAGAATTATTAGACTTCAAAAATAGACAAAAGCTTACACTTCAAGATGTCCTCTGCTTGTTTGTGGTCACTGATTAACCAGAACACAGAAGCTTCAGTCTATCGGGCAGATTTATTAAGGTTTGAATGGTGAATTTCAAATTTGAATTTTCGAAAAAAAAAAAATTTTGATCAAAACTCACCACTTGAATTTTAATTCAAACTGGAGATTTATCAGACCTCAACCCTGGAAACGGTTCTAATTCGAATATTCGCTTCCTAAAACCTGCCGAGTTCATGTACAAGTCAATGGCAGAGGTCCGTTGAACCAGTTGAATATGTTAATTGCCTTCCTGACATTTAAGATTTTTTTCGAAGGAAAACTCGATTCGAATTTGATTCAAATTTTTGGGTCATTCGTATTCGATCGAATATTACACACTCGAGTTTTTTCATAAATAATCTCCTATTCAAGTTGTGAGCACAATCAAATGTATTCCAGTTAATAAGAAATCTGATAAATATGCCCCTATGTTTCTATTGTTACTCTATGGGGCCCATTTACTTAGCTCGAGTGAAGGAATAGAGGGAAAAAAATTCGAATTTCTAATGTTTTTTTTGGCTACTTCGACCATCGAATGGGCTACTTCGACCTTTGACTTCGAATCGAACGATTCGAACTAAAAATCGTTCGACCATTCGATAGTCGAAGTACTGTCTCTTTAAAAAAAATTTTCGAACCCCTAGTTCGCCACCTAAAAGCTACCGAAGTCAATGTTAGCCTATGGGGAAAGTCCCCATATGCTTTGCTAGCTTTTTTAGGTCGAAGAAAAATCGTTCGATCGATGGATTAAAATCCTTCGAATCGTAAGATTCGAAGGATTTAATCGTTCTATCGAACGAATAGCGCTTAATCCTTCGACTTCGATATTCGAGTTCGAAGAATTTAATTTAGACAGTCGAATATCGAGGGTTAATTAACCCTCGATATTCGTCCTTAAGTAAATTTGACCCTTTGTCTCTTTAGTCTAAAACAGAAATACTACATAGCCATCTGCACTGATGGCCATAACTGCATAGGATCTGTCCATTAAGCATCAAGTCTGCCTGTGTATTGCCACCTTAAAATGATAAAGACCATTTCAACTAGCACTGGTTAAATCTTCCTACTTCTATTGCTGGATTTATTGCTACACTAATACTGACCTATAAAACATACAGTTTAAGTATAAAGGAACTGGTTTGAATGTGTTTCCCAGATCAAATTTGCTATATTTTAATTAACTTCAAGTAATTTTTTCATGTTTTAATCAAAATCAAGGCGAGTGGCTCTTGAATGTGTGGAAAATAGAAAGGCACGGTAGACTAAGCTGTCAAAGCATGGCATTCAATTAACAGAAACGTATTCCCAAAGCACTCTGGGACAGGTTTAAACTTAATATATCCACAATAGAATATGAAATACTGTATATTACTGATTAAAATACAGAGACCAATGTACATGAGTGAATGCAGCAATCTCAGGGTTTGTATTGCAAGCAGTTAAAAATCTATATTACATCATTTTGTACTTTTTTCACTCTCATAAAAAAAATCCAACTACTGAATAAAAAATAAGATATCTATATTGGAAAATAATTATCAAGACATTTGTCAGAAACAAGCTTATTTGTACCTGCAACTAAAGAAAGGAAATTCATACAAAAGAAACAGATTTTATCACCTAGCACCTGGAGCTTATGAGGCCTATTTATCAAGGTGCAGAAAAATCAGCTTTCTATTTTCAACTGACTTGGCAACATTTCACTATGTACAAATTAGTCTATTTATCAAACAGCAAAAACCATATAAGTAAATAAGAAAGTAAACATTTCGGTGATTCCAGAATAACACAACTGTAAATCATAATCCAAGATGCAGCACAAAGTTCATCAAAGTCCATAAACCCATTGCCAAAACTTGTGCACTGTTTTTATACAAATATTAAATATTAAAACCAGTAAATGTATCCTTAATTGTGCATACATTAGCCAGTGACACAACTGAAATGTAAAGGAAAATACCTGGCATAATAAATGGCATATTAAATTCAAACTACAGAAAATTTACTCAGCCTCATCAATACCATGAGATGGGTCAATGCTCATACACAAATCCAAACTACACAGGAATTGACCAGTTTGAATGTTTATCTGCTTCATCTGAATAACCACCCAGAAGCAGTGAATTACACTAGGATGTGACCTAATATAACTATTGGAACTTGGCCTTTGCTTGGTTCAATGATTTCTACTTCTTCTGAAATGTTGTACATTGTGGAAGTGATGGTATAAATTGAAGTTCGCGTTCATGCATTACAACACAAAATGTTACAGTAAAAATACACTTGTGGCAAGTGACAGCATCAATCACCATGTCATACATTACATAGATTCAAGAAAGGGTTGGATGTCTTTTTAGACAGTAAGAAAATATTGATATTAGCAGCACAAAGCTGCTCCAGGGAATGGTCCAATTGCCATCTTGGAGTAAGAATTATTTAACACTCTGAGACAAGCTAGAGAGGCAGCCAACTGGGGTTTTCCTCCTTCTGGATAAACTAGAAGTTAGACAGGTCATTAAGGCATTGATGGTGCTAATGGATGTCTTTGCAAATAGTAAATTACTTTTACCTTCATGCAGTGTCAAGCTGGGGGGACAGGGGCCCACCGAGCTTCTGCATGCAGGGTCCTCCAGGGTCTCTGCCCCAGCTGCATCCCCCCACAGCACCCCTTCCCCCGTGCATTGCGTCCATTCTCTCCTTGCGGCTGTGATTTGGGCCAGGGGTTGGAGGTCAGGAGGGAGTAAGGCAGTGAGTCTGAGTTCAGTGGGGCCCACTGGCAGGGCTGGACCTAGGGGTAGGCAGAAGAAAAATCAATGTGGTATGGAGACCAATAACAGTGAAAAGAGGCAGAAGAAGGAGCAAAATGTGTGTGTGGGGGGCAGACATGTACCTTCTGTCCAATGTCCCCTCAGTCTTGTGCTGTTCTGCTCCCCAGTAGTCAGAGAGAATGTGTACACCTGTTTGCCCATGCAATTGCATACCAGGGGGGTTAGAGGCGGCACTAAGACCGGTTGCTTAGGGCACCCAGCCTGCCATGTCCAGCACTGCCTACTGTTTTTCCCAGTGTTCCGCTGGCCCAGTCCGACCCTGACTTCAAGTGCCTGAATCTTTACTTTGGAAACAAAAGGTCACTTTTTCCAGTATTCAAGAGGAAAACAATAAAATTATTGCCGATATGCTGATGCCCACAGTTACAGTATATCATGCTCAACATACATGATATAACAAAGTGATGTGGTTAGAGGATTGAGTAGGAAAAAGGTCCTATGAAGCCCGAAACATGTTGTGTGGATCGTAATAAAATTGCACTGTGACAGTATCTGCATCCTTTGCTCTTGTCCCCCTCATCTACGTTACCTGTTAGATTATCCAGACACCCATTATTCAGAAAACGCAAAAATATTTTGCTGCCATTTCCTATTGTGTATTTTTTTTAATAGAATTAAGGCATGGTGATCCAAATTACTGAAATACTCCTTCCTGTGAAACACCAAAGTCTGAAACACTATGGATATAGGTATGTAATCCCAGAAAATCATTGTCCAGAAAATCATTATCCAGAAAGCTCTGAATAGTGGGAAGGCCATAGACTCCATTTTTAATCAGATAATTCACATTTTTAAAAATAAGATCTAATGCCTAATTATCAAAATAGTTTTCAATTATGTATGTTATGTACAAACTGCAAGGAAGCTTCTTCCTGAGTATTTTCTAAAGCAAGAAGTAGTTATTGGATTCTGATGTTATTCAGAATCCTAATGAACATACTGTAAATATAAGTTAAACATAATTATTCAAGAAATACCTTAACCCTTACTGTTACCTATGCTTTTTATATACATGAAGGTAATATCATACTTCCTGTTTCTATGTCAATTAACGTATAAATCATTTGCTGCCTGCAATAAAATTGTATCTTTATCACCTGCTTTAGCTTGTACTAAAAATGTAGTATTAGTGTTAAATCTTATTCAAAAGCGAAAACAATGAAATATGGTATTTGTCAGTAAAGGATGAGTAAAGGATAAACTCATTCTTTATTACTGTTCAATCAGGGATTTTTTATTTTTTAACTCATGTCAAGTAACATTATGTCTTTTTGCAATGATTATTTTTACATGGGAACAATATAATATATATATTACATTGTGCTGAAGAATAAGATTGCATCAAGGTCTATTGGTTCTTTTTGCAGAAAGTAAACCGACGAATTGAAGGATTTCTTTGCAGTAAGCGACTTACTAGTAGCTGAACTGGTAATAATATATGCTAGGTCGGTAAGAGATAATGCAAGTAATATTGGAGCTTGAAGCTGTGAAACATTGTCAATGAGAGTTTTTTCTCACTCCAAATGAATTGAAGTGAATGGGCATTTTTTCTTGGAAATGTTTTTTGGCAGCACCCCTGGTTAATACCATGGTGGAACCCAATGTCCGGTTCCCGTAAAGTCAGGCAGGGTAAACGGCGCGTCAAGGATTATTGTTCTGAGTTCCACCTGAAGTGGTAGAGATGTATAGGAATGATACAGCTTTATGTAGTTAGTTCTGGGTGGGGCTGGCTGCAGCAGTAAAAGATAGTCTAGTTAACTTTTCTGCTCTGTCTTTCCTTGACTTGCTATTGCATCTTGCTATCCAAATTGATAGGATGCACAGGTAAAGATGTCAGGAAGATACCCTTGCGGTTACTCCTTCTAATCTCCCCTCAGGGTCATCACCCACACCTCTTCGAGCTATACCAGCTCTTTATCAAGCCAGTATAGCTCGAAACGTTGCCGATGCACGAATAAATATCATTTATCACAGAACAGAGTGCTGCTGCAGTTACTTCAATCCATGTGTGAGAACCTTTTGCAGAGAGGAGACAGCGTGCACCTGTGACTTCAAACAGTGATTGGTGTGAGTGTGGCTCTTTATCTTTGAATTGTATCACCCACACCTCAATACTCTGGCCCTAGGCCCTCTGAGGAACCCATGCAACTGGGTTCTACCAATTTGTCCTCTGAGGAAAAGGGTCGTAGGCGGGCTAATGGGTTGTGCCTGTACTGTGAGGATAAAGGGCACTTTACTTGCCCAAGAGGCTGGGAAACATCAAAGCCTAGACAAGTCTGGGGGAGTGCAGTTAAGGTTATGCATTTCTACTCCCCAACAATTCTCTTCTCAATTGCTCGTTCCAGTCCTCTTAAATTGGGATAAGGGTTGCATATCAACTTTGAGTATAGACACGGAATGCCTGCTAAACCCTTTATCCCATGGGTCAAACTATTGGCTATTGATAGTGGTTTCCGAGGATGTGGGTTTGTGTCTTCTAAGTTCAAAGTCTCAAAATGTCCTTGGGTAATCACTCTGAACAAATTTTCTTTTAGATTGTTAACTGTCCTCATACTCCTGTGATCCTTCCCTGGTTGCAGAAACACAATCCCCAAGTTAATTGGCTTACTAGCAAGATACTACAATGGGGAACAGGCTGTGAGCTCTCATGTTTAAAGTCTTCTCATATTCTTGCTGCAGCTCCTGTAGAGGGGTTTCCTATTTTGCCATTCTTCCTTTTCAGATGTCTTCTCTAAAACAACTGCCAAGACCCTTCTTCCGCACAGGCCTTATGACTGTGCTATTGATTTCATTTTAGGCTCCTCTCCTCCTAGGGATAGAACATACCATATTCCGGAATCTCAGGCCGTGGAGGAGTATATTAAGGAAAGCGTGGATCTTTCCAGGTTTTCCTTAAGATACGCCTCCATGGCCTAAGACTCCGGAATATCGTATGTTCTATCCCTAAGAGGACAGGGTTCATAAGGCCCTCTTCTTCCCCTGCAGGTGCCAGCTTCTTTTTGGTAGAGAAGAAAGATGGTGGCCTAATGCCATGTCTATTCCTGTTTCACTTTGCATTGCTGTTATATATCGACCTCCAGGAACAACCGCACAATTTTTGGACAACTTTGCTGCCTGGCTTCCTTACTTTCTTTCATCTAACACCCCACCCATCATCATTATTACTTTAATATACCCGTTAACAACATTAACAACCCTTCTGTCTCTGAACTTCTTTTGCTAACATCCTCCCTAGGCTTATCTTTGTGCTCAGACTTCGTCTCTCACTTTAATGGTAACGCTCTGGATCTCATATTTACCAGACTCTGTTCAACCACCAATTTTACTAACTCACCGTTTCCCCTCTCTGATCACAATATGCTCACATTTCAACTCTCTCTCTGACTCCCTCTTCACCCCCTGCTTTTCCTCAAACACATACCTTCCATGACTTGCAAGCTCTAGAAATGTTGCATCTCTCTTCTTCCTTTGACTCTCTTCACTGTAAAATCTCAACCATCTCTTGTTCTAATGTGGCTACTCTGTTTACTACAGCACTCTCATCACTGCCCTTAATGAGCTTGCACCTGCAAAAACGAAACGTGCTAGAGCCAAACCACTTCAACCTTGGCATACTGCTCATACAAAAGTGCTCCAAAGACACTCATGTGCACTTGAACATCACTGGCGCAAATCCCGCTCAGAATCAGACTTTTGGAGCTACAAATCTGCCTTGCGCTCCAATAACACCAGCCTTTCCCAAGCCAAACAAACATACTTTATGTCACTCATTAACTCCCTTTCTAAAAAACTGGCACAACTTTTATCCACCTTTAACACTCTTCTTTCCCCTTCTCCACCCCCTCCATGCACATCTGTCTCTGCTCAATATATATTGCTGATATTGCTGAGCACTTCAAAAACAAAATTGACACTATCAGAAGGGACATTGCACTACTCAAACCCCCTAGACTTCCACCACCCTCCCTCCACACTGCCCAGTCTCTCCTGTGCTCGTTCACCCATGTCACTGATGAGGAAGTCTCAAAACTTTTGGTCTCTTTTCACTTCACCACCTGCCCACTTGAGCCTATTCCTTCAAAACCAATCCTTGTCTAAGCTTTAACTTGTCTATTTAATCTCTCGCTCTCAAAACTTCTCCGCAATACCAATCCTTCTCTAAGATTTAACTTGTCTATTTAATCTCTCGCTCTCAACTGGAATGTTTCCTTCTCAACTAAAACATGCTCTTGTCTCCAATCTTGACAACCTCTGACCTATCTCTCTGCTACCTTTCATCTCTAAGCTACTGAAGCACCTAGTCTACAACCGACTAACCTCATTCCTCTTTTCCAATAACCTACTGGACCCCCTACAGTCTGGTTTTAAGCCACAACACATCATGGAAACTGCCCTAACCCAACTAACTAATGACCTTTTAGCAGCTAAAGGCAACAAACACTTCTCACTACTAATACTGCTTGATCTATCAGCTGCATTTGACACTGTAGATCACCCTCTCCTCCTCCAGTCCCTCTATTCATGACACAGTCCTGTCCTGGTTCTCTTCTTACCTCACTAAGCATTCCTTCAGTGTGTCCTTCAATGGAGTAGCATCTTCTCCCCTACCTCTTTGGGGTTCCTTAAAGCTCTGTCCTTATTATTCTCCCTTGATACGTCCTCCTTCGGCAAACTAATCAACTCGCATGGTTTCTACTACCACCTCTATGCTGACAATACTCAAATCTATCTCTCTTTTCCTGATCTCAACTCAGAACTCCTAACTCGGGTCTCCTCCTGCCTGTTATATCTACTTTGATACACAACACTACCTTAAATTAAACCTCTCTAAAACGGAAATGGTTCTCTTTCCTCCAACTAACTCCAGTAACATCCTGAATGTACCTATCATAGCTTACAATTACATTACCACCCAGACTCCCCAGGCCCAGTGCCTTGGGGTTATCCTAGATTCTCCCCTGTCCTTCACTACTCATATCCAGTCACTTATTAAATCATATCACTTTCACCTAAGGAACATATCCAAAATACAATCATTTATCACCCAAGATGCTACCAAATTTTGTATTTACTCTCTCGTCATATCAAGTCTAGACTACTGTAACTCTCTTCAAATTGGCCTTACCCACCAGAGACTTTCACCTCTCTAGTCCATAATGAACACTGCTGCAAGGCTTATACACCTCAGCAACCGCTCCTCCTCTGCCATGCCACTCTGCCAATCCCTACACTGGCTTCCACTACCTTTCAGAATTAAATTCAAATTAATGACCCTGACATTCAAAGCATTTCATAACTTTGCCCCACCCTACATCTGTGACCTACATCTACTGTATATACTCACCCAACCGATTACTACGCTCCTCTACTGACCTACTACTCAACTCTTCTCTCATTACCTCCTCACATGCTTGCATTCAGGAATTTGCAAGGGCTGCACCCCTCCTCTGGAATTCTCTCCCACGGTCTGTCCAACTTTCTCCCACCCTTTCTGCTTTCAAGAAATCTCTTAAAACACGCTTATTTAGAGAAACCTACCCTCATACTAATAGAGTTAAAGGCACCACAATCTTTTCCAAGCTTGATCTTAGAACACCTGACCACAAATACTGCAGCTCTAACTGTAACAGGAAGAAGTGTGGAAGCAAAAGACAGAACTTTGTCCGTTAATTGGCTTGTGTTGCCCAACATGAATGGTTTGTTTAGTTTATTTGTGTGCACAATGAATCATAGGATCCCAGGGGGCTGCCGTTAGGTCACATACTATACTATAAAAGTATATTATTGTGAAAATATTTTATTTAGATGAAGCAGGATTTTTACATATGAGTTGTTTTGTGCAATCCACATATTTTTGTAGAGACCTACATTGTCCGGGGGTATAGTTTTCCTTTAAAAGAGAATAAAAGTGTGCCTGTAGCCCAAGTCCTCCCTCCCCTATCTAGAACCATAACACAGGGGACTAACATAACTGCACTTTTTACTATATCTGAATGAAAAATAGAGAGTAGCACTGCCAACTCCAGGTACAGTGATCAGTGCAGTCATGCAAATCCTCTGTAGTGCAGTTCAGGTGGGGAGAGGGAGGCCTTTTGGGGGACTGGGTTCTAAACACATTTTCATTCTCCTTTAACACGTCTATAAAAGTGGTATGTTTTGCAATGTATTTTACCTCTATTGTCACAGTGACACTGTCATTCATTGTGCAGTCACAATAAAGACTTGTGAGGTGATTCAGCATTCTATAAACACCAGTGGTTCACCGACAGTGAAACAATTACTGCATATGAACTTCAGAAAGCTTTGCCTGTGATCACTGAACATTTCTACAACAGGTTTAAAGAGTTGTTAAAATTCATAGGATTTATCACATTGTCATAGACAATTGGATATTCTCTCACCTCTGCACCATTTGCCATAATATATTAATGTGTGACATGAGGAGGGGCTGCCAGAGTCAGAATGATTTATAGGCATAGGTGAAAGCCAGGGACAGCGTCTAGTGGAATACCCTGTATGCTTAGCTTCTGTTCACCGTTATTTATATTCTCGAAAAGCAATTTCATCATCTTGTGCTACTGGGTATCATAAATGGCTTTTATAATACAGAACAGGCACGCTTTGTTTTCTTTATTTTTATGTTAATCTAATGTAGGGACCCATAGGGTTAATGCTCCCCTATGGATTTAAACGCCTACACTGCCTTATTCCCTAGCAAAAAACATGTACCTACTTTTGCTTATTAGAATAACATGTAATGTGTATCGCTGGCTCAAACACTGATAACCACTTCCTGTCACAATGCAGTATAGTGTTGGATGGAGGGTGGGTCTTCTTTTGCCTTCAGGTGGGAGTGGATGCTTGCAGGAACCTGGGACTTTGTCCTAGTAAAGGGAAGGCCCCATGGGTGGTAAGTAAGGGATACAGGGCCCTGTAAATAAAGTGTAGTCAGGACAGGGTAGTTGTCTGTAACAGCACTTTTTGTGAAAGTGAGGCAGTGAGAAAGACCAGCCTGTGCTCCAACTAGGAGGGATAGCAAGGGGGTAGCTCTCATCTGAGGCAAGGCTGGCTTGTAGTGTATTGATATAGAAAATTCCTGCACCTCCTGTCCCTTCCAATGATATTCCTGCCTGGTGGTGCAGTGCAGAGCCCCCTAGATAATCAGCACATGTCAATCAAGTAGGAGAAGCAAATGTAAGGGAGTCGCACTAACACCAATTCTTTTGCAGGTGGGGAACTTACCCCTTTTATTTTTCACCACCCGTGCATCGCATCAATGTTTCGGGGGGGGGGGGGTTGTTCATCCTACCGTCCTACCGTTGATGCGATGCACGGGTGGTGAAAAATGAAAGGGGTAATCTCCCCACCTGCAAAAGAATTGGTATTTGTTTCGACTCCCTTACATTTGCTTCTCCTACTTGATTGACATGTGCTGATCATCTAGGGGGCTCTGCACTGCACCACCAGGCAGGAATATCATTGGAAGAGACAGGAGGTGCAGGAATTTTCTATATCAATACACTACAAGCCAGCCTTGCCTCCTACTTGTGGTGTAGTTATCACAGCTTACTAGGCATTTAGGTGATTTCCCTGATCCAATGTGTGGGGATCAGGTCAAGGTACAGAGATCCTGAGGGTGCATCTATCGATCTGGTATGCTATCCCCACTCTAACCCTGATTTGCGCTTTAAGAGAATAAAGCCTGTTGCTATTTGTTTTGTAGACAGAGGGTCAAATGTAACCAGTGCTCTGTCTATTTCCTTGCTGCACAAGGTCTAGCCTAGCCTAGATGGGGATTCAAGTAAATGCTTTATAATATGCAATAGAATCGTTGGATATATGCTTCTAATTTGCATCGATTTAAGTGACTCCCCACAATGCTTGGTGGATCAAAGGTCACACTGGTCTTCAGTCTTTGTACACTTGATAAAAGGTATTGACCCGGAATGAAAATTGTGCGGTAACATGCTGGGGTTCTTCTTCCTATTTTGTTGCTTTGCTAATAAGCCTAGGTGCAACATAGAGCACATTTAAGGGTGTTAAGACATTATTTTTGCATCATTTAGTTGTACAGCCCAACATGACTATTCTTCTGGAATAAATACCCTGTATGCTTAGCTTCTTTTCACCCTTATATATATATATATATATATATTTACAGAAAGCAATTTCTTCATCTTGAGCTACTGGGTATCATATAGGGTTTTTATAATACAGAATAGAAACACACTGGGAAGCCTATGGCAAAATACAAACCGTGTGGCTATCCACCAATAAAACAAGGGTTCACAGAGTCATATCCAGCATTAGACTGTAGTCTATATTAAGCCCAACTGATTTGTGTATCAGGGGAATTCATCTGTGAGATTGATTAGGATACTGGGATAACCTTTCCAAAGCCAAAAAATAGATAATTTATAAGTGCATTGACAACATATAATTGATGGTTAAACACTATTTAAAGCATTCCGAATTATATTTTTGGTCATGTTAACAGGTTTTTCCTTTAATATTTATCCAATAAATAAATAACCACTGCTATGTACTCAGATGCGCACCACTGGCTGTTGCATCAGTCCATGTGCAAGTGGCAACATGTGAGCTCTGCTTGAATGAATGGATGGATCAGAAAATAAGATATTGATTTGCACATTTGTTTAAATGAAAATGTTGCTATGAAAATGGAGAATATAGTCTGACAATGAATCATTTGGACAGATTTGTTTGTTGATGTGCACATCTCTGTCAGACTGTTCTTTAAAGTTCATATTAACTGTTTAATTAGGCCCTTAAGCAAACTGATAATTAGCTTTTGGAATCATTTGTGAACCAGTAGACATTAATACAAACTCTTTCCTAAAGCCTTTGCTATTAGAAAATAAGGTCATGTATCTCTAGTGCGAATTATTTTCAGACTAAATTGGAAACAGCTCAGACACATGAACACTCATTACACAGAGGTTTTCTAAATACCAAATCTCACTTCAAAATAAATGTATAAAAACAGAGCCATGTAGTCCTCAAGATCATGGATAAAAATGCAAGTGATCTTATCCATCTGGTTGTAAAAATAAATTATTTTTTTTAAGCCCATTTTGTAAAATTGCTACTGTGTTAGTTGCTGGTGGCCACTAAATACATTTAGTGGGACTATTCTAAGCACAATTATCCAAATTTCCATTAAAGAAGCATATGAAAGAGAAAGTGAAAGAAAGTGTTAAAGTGAACCTGATATTCAGAGATATAGATGTTTTGTTTTTTTGCAACTATCGTGGATATCGCTCCCCCACAAAGGAACTGCTGGGCTATCACTTGGTATTCGTATAGCTTAGTAGAAAATGTCAGAGAGGGCAATGAGCTGAGGAATTTCAAGAATATAATTCATAATGAGTGTGTAAACTGAAGTGGGAGGACAACAATATCAGATTTCTGAAAATCTCATACTATCTGGAGTGCTGATGCTTAGGATCCTCACATCACAATCCTTTCCACAGGCCACAGGAGATTTTTCAGGTGATATCTGTAGAAATAAGTCAAATCAACTGGACTTGCTGTGTTTTTCTTGAAGACGTTTCACCAGTCATCCGACTAGCTTTTTCAATTCAGAATTGAGAAAGCCAGTTGGATGACTGCTGAAACGTCTTCAAGAAAAAACACAGCAAATCCAGTTGATTTGACTTATATCTACAGATATACCTTGACCTGGATCAATGAGAATCTTCAGAAACATTTTTCAGGTGATCCTCAGTTCTATTAAAAGCACAAGGCTGAGCCAACTGATGCCCAAGCTTTGCATTTGGTGCATAAAGTACTGCAGGTATAATTGTACAACTGATTTTAAGGGAAAGATTTATTAAAGTTTGTGTTGTTTTTTTGGGGGTCAAAACTCACATTTTCAGGGTTTTTTTTTAAAAAAAACTTGAATTTTCAAAATGTATTATATGCCGACCCTGGAAATAGCTCGAATCCGAAAATACACCACCTAAAATCTGTTGAGGTACGGTAGAAGTCAATGGCAGAAGTCCCTGGAACCATTTAACAGCTTGCTTGATGTTCAAGATTTTCTCAGAGGGTTTTGGCAGAAAACTGGAATCAAGAACTTGGTTTGATCAGTTTGAGCTTTTTTTTCTGCCAGAAACTCGATCAATTCAAGATTTTGGGTTGCGATACTCAAACTCACATGTTCAGGTTTTTGCCATTCAAGTTTTTTCTTAAATAAGATACCATTCGAGGTCATTCTAGTGCATTAGAGGCTAAAAAACTTCTAACATTCGACCCAAGATTTTGGTTTGCTATACTCAAAGTACTTCGATTATCGAATATTCGAACTATTTTACTTTGAATCAAATTCAAAGTAAATTCGAAGTCGTAGTATCCTATGCGATGGTTGAAGTATCTAAAAAATTACTTTGAATTTCGAATTTTTTTAATTCAAAAATTCCCTCAAATTCACTTCTACCCTTGATAAATCTGCCCCTTATAGTGTTACTTTTATATGCAGTCATATGTATTTACAATTCATTGAAACAATAGACAATAAACAATACAATGATAGAACATAAATATGATTACATTCATGATTAAGTGCTAAATGTTAAAGGTCAAAGAAAGTTCCTTCCCTAGAGCTTACAATTATGCATGTGCACAGTATTGACAACGCAACTTCATTAGATTCGAACTCTTAGTCGTAGTCAAAGGTCGAAGTAGCCAAAAAAAACATTCAAAGTTTTTTTTATTTTTTTCCTTCACTCGAGCTAAGTAAATGGGCCCCTTAATAAATCTGCCCCTATTAGTGTTAAATAACACTTGCATCTGGGGCATTGCTGTTCTCTTCATTCGAGTTTTTTCTCCAATAAAAAAAACCTTGATTTTTAGGAAGGCTGCACACAACTCCAAATTGATCCCAGGTCACCCCCCATAGGCTAAAATATCAATTCGGCAGGTTTAAGGTGGCGAATAGTCAAATTTGAATCCTTAAAGGGCCAGTACATTATACATTTTGAAAATCAAATTAGAATTTCTTTGAAAACTCGAATCTAATTTTAACTATTCCCTAGTCGAATGCCACTGAAAAAAACTCGAAAATTCCAATGGGAAATTCGAATTTTCACTTCGACCCTTGATAAATCTGCCCCTATGTGTTAGTTTGTGTACATGATCCCAAATATTATATAAATCAGTGACATTGTGCAGCTACGAAATAGGAGCAAAATGGCAACAGAACTAACAGTTACAATATATGGTCAAGTTTATTATTTGCTGCATATAGAATGTTTGCTTTGTATAATGCTTTTAGAGGTAATCCTATATGATCTTTTTTTAACATATGTATCTGTTTTCTCTTTGATATATCAGTAGGAGGTCAACAAATTATTAACTAAACACTGCTTACATAAGCACTCAAATTTGACGAGAATCTCAGTATTTAATTTAATTTTTTTCTGAGGGGTTTCATATTTCGATGGATACTTAGAATGTGCTTCTTTGGACAGGAGGGGTAGATAAAAATGTCCTTGATTTCTCCTTTATCTCAAGGATTAAAATGAAAACATCAGGATGCACATGTAAACTCATTGTAATTTGCTGAGCTGCATGTAACCTTTTTTTCCATTTATAACTGTAATTGCATCCATACAGCAAAAATGTATTTTAAATGACACCATGCAGTACAAGGACATGCTATGTACTGTAGGCAAGGCTTTTGAAAGTGTTTTGTGTAAACTAAGACCTTGTCGAGAAAGCTGCTTGAATTCCATCTGCCAATCAATTATCAAAGATAAAAGATTGAATTCTCTATCAAGTCAATTTGGTGCCCTGTTTGCTATACTCTTAACATAATTAACTTGAACCCTTCCCTGAGTGAGTGGCTGAAATACAAAAGACAAAAAGAGAATTCAAATGTGTAATTGAGGTTGAGTGCAAAATTTGGAAAATATTAAAAGGTGTCAGCTATGTGCAGAATCAATGCTGAAATATAAAATGAACTCAAAATAAGTCAATAAATAATGGTTTGCATTACACTAGCTGCTTAAATGAAAAACTCTATGAATTGATTATATAGATATTTTTTTCATTATGACAAATGCAAAAGTTGCATCTGAGAACAAACCCCTTTGTGATGAAGAGGATGAGTTTTTCCTGTAAAACTGTTATATATGTATTTCCTATACACTATACTTAATAATATTCTGTATGATGTATTTGTTTCCCCAATTAATATTTTCACAGTTTTATATATCTTTTGAAGAAGGTCATGCAGGAGGGCCAAAACATCAAGCAAATACATTTTTTAAAATAAACTGATGTAACGCTAACCTGGGCTATACAGACCAAAAGTAGTTAATGTCCAGCTAGTGATAAGAGCATGGGTTACATGTGACTCAAACACTTTAGGAATGGTGTCATGTAACTACAACTCTCAGGCTACTGTGCAGTAAAAAAAAATAGGAATAATGGACGCCAGGAGGTTCGTATGATGAAACAGTGACAGTTTATTTGTACAACACAAAGATCCCCATGTTTACTTACAGTCATGAGGTATATGCAATATATTAGCAGTCTGAAACAGGTTGGATGACACAGCTGAGGAATGTGACTCTCATAGGCATTGTAGTCAAGCAGTAAGGAACAACACCAGCAGATATACTTTTAAGTGGTCCGGATCCCACCCATTGGAATGGTCAGGGAGAAGGATTCTAAGTCTGACAGCCTATCCACTGTGGTCCCTTCACTAAAGGCATCTAGGAGCCTTGGGAAGCTACTCCCTGCTACAGATCCTTGACGGAGCACAAAGCTGCTCTTGTTATCTGTACTCTCTATCTCACTTGCCTAGAGAGTCTATAACAGATATTTCCTGTATCTAGCTAACCTGGTTCCCTGGTCGCCAACTCAGACACTAGAGGTACTGGTCCCTCTAGGGCAATGGCTTTACTTTACTGGTCTTGTTGTACCCAGGCTCAATGGGCACATCCAGATGGTTAGGATACCAACAGCCAAAAAGGAAGATCCACCCCTTTCCACACACTATATGGAAGTGTGGCAGGAAGTGGTCTTTACACCTCTTGGTCAATAACTGGATAGGTGAAATGTAAACTAGATACATGGGCTTTTGCCTAGCAACTAGGGAAAATGAGAAAGGGTAGGGATTTAAAGCCATAGGGGCATTTTAACTCTATGGGTCCCTACACTGAATTAGGGTGGAGCATTGGTTCATTATTACTTGAAGGCAGATTTAAACATTTGAAAATTCAATTGATTTTTTAAATTTGATCATGGGAAAAAACTCAACTCGATTTCTTATATTGCTAGCATGTTTACAAAAAACCTGAATTGTAAAAAACTTGTTCACATTAATTAAAAAACTTGATCACAATGACAATTGCAATGTTCCATGTTTACAAACTTGAGTGTTCAATAAAATAAGGGAAAAATAAACTAACATGGATCTTCAAAACAAATCAAAAAAAGTTGGGATTTTCAGTTGACACTAGAAAAAAGTTTGCGATTTGGTCATCAAACTTGAAAAATTCGTACAATTCAACTTGTCGTATGATTTTGTCTAAACTTTTCCCATGCCGACTTTTTCGAGCTGATATTTTAAACTACAGTTTAAATTCGTTATTTAAAATATAAAAGGCACAATATGTCACCATTTTCAACATGCATTCAATGAATAGGGCTTGTGCTAAACATACTTTTTCAATTATGAAAAATCTATTGTTTTCATTCATTAAAAATAAAACATCACATTGTACTGGGTCATAGCTAAGGTATGACTAATCCATATTGGAGGCAAAAAATCCTATTGGGTTTAATTAATGTGTATATTATTTTTAGTAGACTAGGGGGCACATTTAGCTAGGAAAGCCTATGGGGACCTTCCCCATAGGCTAACATTGGTGCTCGGTAGGTTTTAGGTGGCAAACTAGGGGGTTGAAGAATTTTTTAAAGAGACAGTACTTCGACTATCGAATGGTCGAATAGTCTAACGATTTTTAGTTTGATTCGAAGTCGATGGTCGTAGTTGAAGGTCGAAGTAGCCCATTCGATGGTCGAAGTAGCCATATTCGACCATTCGAAATTCAAACTATTTTTTCTCTATTCCTTCACTCGAACTAAGTAAATGGGCCCCTTAAGGTATGAAGATCCAAATTACAGAAAGATCCCTTAGATGGAAAATCCAAAGGGTCTGGATCCCGATTATTATGGATAACAGGTCCCATAATTTTCCACCAAAACAGTTTTCTCATCCATAATGCTGAAATGTGAGAATAGGGGCTGTAAGGATTATAGATAACAGACACAAAAGATTTCAGAAGGCTCCATTTCTAAGTGCTATAGCCAATTTTAGTTTGGGTACAGTGTAAATTTTATTTTATTTGCTCAGATTATAGAATATATCGCAAAAACAACATTTTAAGATTTAAAGGGTCAGATTTATCAAAATGTGAAATTATACTTTACAATAGCAAAAACTCATCCACATTCTATTCATTCCTATGTGATTTTCAAAAGCGGATTCATGAAAAGGTGAACTTTAACTTTCAACCATTAATAAATACACTTCTAAAAATCCCATAGGAATAAATAGAAAGTGGGTGAATTTTTCTGTGGTAAATTCTAATCTCACATTTTGATAAATTTGCCCCTTAAAGAAAAATGCTCATTTAAAACCACAAGTTGTGTCTTGCAATGCTGCACCAAGCCTTATGCAATTTGCACCTATACCAAAACAATAAAACTGCACCAACAATTTAGTAGATTGCATGCAATTGTGGCAATTTGCATGTGCCAGAATTACTCTACAACTTAGGGAAATAAAGCTTATTATGGATAAAAAAAAACATAATATTGAACACTGTTACACAATTTGCCTATATATTTATTTATATTTATATGGATAGATGCTGGTGCACACAGGGAATTTTTTCTTCAAAGTTAATCTTTATTTAATTAACGTTTCGGTCCTCCCTTTGGACCTTTGCCAACATCTATCGGTTTATATAATTGAATATTGAAAATTTAACTCTGCTACCACAATACTTCTGCTCGCTCCTAAAAGGGAACCTGCTCAACCCCAACTAAAATCCTTAGCGTGGCTGCCTGTTAAGCAAAGGATAGCATATAAAATCCTTCTACTAACATTCAAAGCCCTTCACTCCTCTGCTCCTCTTTACATTTCTTCTCTTGTCTCACTATATGTTCCTGGTTGTCTTCTCTGCTCTTCTCAGAGCCACCTTCTCTTCACATCATCCACTGCCATCTCTCGTCTCAAACCCTTCTAACTTGCTGCTCCTTACCTCTGGAACTCCATCCCTGAATTCCTCCTTAAGGAATCCTCTCATAATCTCTTCAAGAAAAGCTAAGAGCCTACCTATTGGACCACTAGAAGATTAGCCTAGTCCGGTCCCTACTGACTATGCCTTACCTTGTGCACTTTTTTATCTCCAATTTGTACCTGTATGTTAGCCTCCCATCCACTTAGACTGTAAGCTCTACCGGACAGGGGCCTCTATCCCACTATGTCTCTTACCACATAGCACTTAAGCTCTTTGTCCTATGATTCTGTACATATTTATTGTGTGATTTGTCTCCCCCATGTATACTTTTTTATATATTGTACTTATATGCACTATACAGCGCTGTGGCTCCTTAACAGCACTTTACAAATAAAGTTATACATACATACATACATTTCTGGTGGCACCTGGGTAAGTTACCCAAATAGAGGTGTGTGCAACAGCCTTGAACTACAATATATATAAATATTATAAATATATATATATATATATATATATATATATATATATATATATATATATATATATATATATATATATATGTGTATGTAAAAAAGAGGGAAAATAAATACATTTGTCATTTAATATAGGTATCAAGGGTAGTGATGGGCGAATCTGTGGCGTTTTACTTCCCCAAAAAATTCACAAATTTACTGCAAAACTCTGAAAAAAAATTAAGAGATGCATTGAAGTAAATAGGTGTAAAAATAATTGTGAAGTGTGAAAAATTTCACGCAACCAACAATTTTTATATGTGCGACTATTTTGTCCAAATGCATTAAAGTTAATGGGCGACAATTTTGACGTGTGACAATTTTACAAGCTCAACAATTCTGACGTGCAAATTATTTTTGTTGCGCTGGATTTTTCACTGGCAAATTTTCTCTGCAGCTTCGAATGTATTTGCTGCCGGCAAAAGGCGGAAATTTGCCTTGAATCCATGCCTGCCGAATTTATTCGCTCATCACTACTCAAGGGGCATGTACTGATAGAGACAATAACATTTACAATGGCCATTTCTGGACAACTCTGTTTTTTAGTTAGGCAGCTGTTGCTGTAGTCCAAAGGTAAAGCTGTGAGAGACCTCCGTTAGGCTAGCTGAGCACTTAAGTGCAGTGAATAAGCTGGATAAATCCTCAGACATAGCCAAACAGTATCTTGCAAAAGATGATTGTTTCTCTGTTGGAAAGTTGTTGAAAGGTTGAATACTCGGTGTAGAAAAGGGGATCTGAACAAATTATTAGAAAAACAAGTGGATTACTGGATACTGAATGAGCCGTGCAATCTGAACAGAAAATGGGATTAACAGTTTAAGACTGTATATACGTATTGTCCGAGATTTTTGTTACTTCAGCTTTTATTGGTATATTTCTGCTACTGCAAATGCCTTCTGTGTTATCTTCAGTTGTATTTCAAAGGAGAATGATACCCCTAATCATTGCAGGTCTATATAAAAATATATTGCATTAAACACCCAAAATGTAAAACATTTTATCTAAATAAAACACTATGGGGGTTATTTATCAAAGGTCGAGTGTTAGAATTTTTTCACCTGGAATAAACTTGAATGACCTCAAAACTCGAATGGTATCTTATTTAAGAAAAAACTTGAACTTCTATAATGTGATTGAATAGGAACAAACAGAAAACTTTAATCAAATTCGAATACAACTTAATTCAAGTTTTCCTCTGAAAAAACTCAAATGTCAGGAAGGTTATTAACATCTTCAAATAGGTCAACCAATCTCTGCCATTGACTTCAACATGAAATCAGCAGGTTTTAGGTGGCGACCTATCAAATTTGAGTTATTTCCAGGGTTGAGGTATGAAAAATCTCAAATTCGAATTCAAGTTTGTTTTTTTTACAACTCAAAAATTTACCATTCGAACCTTAATAAATCTGCCCCTTTATATGAACAATATATATATCTTCCACATAACATATTATATTATATTATATATATATATATATATATATATATATATATATATATATATATATATATATATATATATATATATATATATATATATATATATATAGTATGTATGTATGTGACGCATTCACATAATTATATAACATATATTATAAATTATAAATACCCTGGTACTGATATAGGAGTAATTGTCCATATACAAAAGAGAAAAAAAATTTTTACCACAATTTGCCTTTTTGATGGCAAAAATCACAAATCAAGTTTTTCCCGCAACATCTTAAATGAGTTCTTTCAATTTGATTTTTTTGTAAATCATATTTACAAAAAACAATTGTATTGGAAAATCTTGATTAAGTGGCAGAAAAAAAACATGATTACATTGAAAATAACATTGCTCCATTACAAATTTGAAAGATAACATAGTTTAAATGTTGAAATATACCTCCCATTGACTTCTAAAGGTTCTTGCAAAATGTTTGCTGCCAAACTTTTTCATTTTCAATTTTTTCATTTTCATTTCATTTGGTTATGCCAGTAGCACTTCCCTTATACTTCTATATATTTTTACTTAGCAATGCGGGTGCTCCCACAACCCCCCTTTTGTATTTGCAAAGTTTTTTTTTACCAAATTTGACCGTTTTGCGGTCAAAGTAAAATCGTTCAATCGAATTGAACGATTCAGACGATTTCATCGATCGATCGAACGATTTTACTTTGACTACAAAAAACTTCAAAATATGCTTTAGAAGGTCCCCGTAGGCTAACATAGCACTTCGGCAGGTTTAATTTGGTAAACTATTAAAGTCAAAGTTTTTTTAAAGAGACAGTACTTCGATTATCGAATATTCGAATATTCGAACTATTTTAATTCAAATCGAATTCGAAGTAAATTCAAAGTCGTAGTATCCTATTCGATGGTCGAAGTATCCAAAAATGACTTTGAATTTTGAATTTTTTTACTTCGAAAATTCCCTCGAATTCACTTCAACCCTTGATAAATCTGGCCCTAAGAAATAAAACCTTGCAAGATGGTGTCCCATGTGTTCTGCATCTGTTACACCATTGTTTACATAGGAAATATGTGTAGTTGTGTGTGGCCAGATACACAGTTCATGGTGGCTTCAACTGTAAATGTTATCTCTGTCCTATTAACCATTTTCATCAACCACCAATATCAATAAAAATAGTATGACATCTCAGATTGGACAACATCTCATTCCCTGCATACAATGGAAATCTATATTTAGGCTTTTTCCTTAGACTTTTAGACTTTCTGTGACTTGTAAGGTCATGTGGCATAGTGAATGTGTTGGAAAGGAAAAAAATGATCCAATTGCCACCATCATGGGACATTCTAGCTTTTAGGTATGATAACATTTTTAGTAATATTCTTAAGAAAGCTTTACATTTAAACATAATTACATGACAACAATGAAATTGTTGATCTTTTAAAAAGTCTTTTTTACATTATTATTATTGGTAATAGTAGTAATATATAGTCCTTAAATTACAGCCATTCCTAAATTGTGTATTTTCGTAGGACTTTCCATTTCCTCCTCAAACTTATTCAGTGTTTTCTAAGGTCAGCATATGCGGATGTACTGAATTTTAATCTCTGCTTCAACCACAGTGTTAAAAGTATTACTTTTTATAACTGTAATATGCTTATATATGCAGTATTCCCTTCTAGGGCATGCAGTAAGAATAAATAAAAAAATCAAATAAATTTTATTGTATTGAACTTTGGCTAAGGTAACCAATGCAAAGCATTTTAGCAAACCTTTTTTTTTTTTTTTTACAATATTCATTACATATTTACCATAATGTATTGAAATCCACTATTAATTACACAGTAAAGACAAAGGTCAGTGACATTGTTTTTTTGGCTGGGTATGCAGTCTGTTTGTAGCACATGCAGCAATCCATAGGCCCAAGGATCAGATCCAATAAGCCACTTCACTTTGAACCAATCTATCCTTTAATGCTTACATGCATCACTTTGCTGTAAACAGTATAAACCTAGCCTCCTCCTAACAAATGTACATCATTATTCAAGTAAAATTATAGTATACAAATGTTATATCAATCTGCCCTGTAAAGCTTAAAAAGTACTGACAATTTAACTTTATTATATATATATATTTCTCATTGCAGCAAACTTTCCTAACTATGTAACTAGTATGCAAATTATTATTATACTGTATGGGGGTTACTTATCAAGGTCCGAATTTATCTCAATATCGGCTGCTACAAACTCCGTTCTAACCCGCTCGGGTTTTTAACGCTTATATATTATTACATTTTCCCGAAAATTACCTTTGCGGGAAAAGCTCTGATTGTCACAATTTTTGGGAATTTTCCCCGAAAGCTCCGAAAACATTGTGAAATTGCCCGAAAACCCAACACAACCAAAAATCAATGGGACTGTTCCCATTGACTTTTATGCAACCTCGACAGATTTGAGATGCCGTGTTTTTATATTTGGCTTTTTAGCCCTCGTGGTTTAATAAATTCCAAAAAAATTCATGATTTTTTTAAGCCTATTATAACACCAAAAATCACGAATTTCGGGTATTAGGAGCTTAGTAAATAATCCCCTTAGTGTGTGATTTCCTTTTTTCATAATAAGCATTTCCTTCATAAACAATGAACCTGCTATTGTTTTTGTGATAAACACAAATATTATATGGCAATGTTTATGAACAATGAATTTCAATCTACAACAAGTCATACAATTTGAATTGGACTACTTTTGCACCTTCCAAGCTTATGTAAGTTTTGATGCCACAATATCCCCTTAGTTCAACATGAATTCATTTAATAGGGCTTGTGTTGAAAGCACTTTTTGCCTATTTTTATTTTATTTTTGTATCACAATAAATAAATGTTTTTTAAGCAGGACGAACAGAAAAATTTAAAATAATCCATGTTGGTCCTTTCAAGGTAGAAAATTAAATAAGCAGTGCCCAAATAATCCTTGTATAATGGACTACAAATACAGACACAACAAAGGGTAAGGGGAGGTTTGTTTATACTGATAATCTAAGTAACTACCTCCCAAATACTAAAATAGAGTAGCTTCAATTTCCCCCTATTTAGCTCAAAAGACAAAAAACATAGATTTCTGATGATTGAAGCACAATCCCCAGTACAGTCAGCACAATTGCAATGGGGAACTTTTGATATATAAGCAATAGTTAAAGTGATACTGACACTAAAAAACGACTTTTTAAAATATGAATGTTCATTAAAAGTTACCTATAGGTCCTGTTGGTTGTTTTTTGCTGAGAGGTTTGTTTTTGTAAGTAATTGTTAGTTGAAGTTCCCAAACCTGACTGTTTTGCCAACCTGACTGTCCCACCTCAGTCTGTCAATTAAAGTTTCTAATGCTAACGGACTCTTGCTGCACAAACATGGCAGCCTCCTCATAAACGAACACAGAGAGCGAGATAGGTAATGTAAAAACCTTGTGCAAATACTTTATGGCAAAATTATAAGTAGCATGCAAAGTAAATGTTATGATAGATGTAACAAAAGGCATAATTTCTGGTGTCAGTATCTCTTTAAGGGACACAATATAACCTAGCAGTATTTTTGTAAAATTTCTCAGGCCATGGGAAATTATACCTATTTAAGAATGAAAAGTACAAGAAAAGATCTGTAAAAATTCTTACACAAAAAATCATGTGAGAAAATGTAAGGTGTTGTTTAGCTTTAACTTAACTTTTAGTACGGTGTAGAGAGTGATTGTAACGATCGCCGCCCGGAGCAGGCCCAGGAGCTCCGGGCGGCGCGTCCTCTCCTGCCGGCGTCGCTCCCAAGATGGCGGCGCCCATGGCCGCCACGTGGGTAAGCGGCGCCGGCGCGATGACGTCAGTGCGCCGACGTCGGCGCAAGGACGTCAATGACGTCATTAAGGCGCCAAATTCAAATAAAAAGCCTGTTTAGACGCCAGGATGGCGCCCAAGTATAGGAAACCTTGCCCTAAGTATTTCCTGGGTTCCCTGTGTGCTAATATTCCTTATCCTGATCCTGATTATTATCCTTGACCCCTGCCTGGCCTTTGGACTTCGCTGTTATCTGCCTGCCCCTGAACTCTTGCCTGGATTCTGACTACTCTCTGGATTAACCCCTTGGACACCGCGACCTTGCACCCTCAAGAAGGCTTCCTCCTTGATCCCGACTATCTCCCTGGAGGGAGCTCCCGGCTCCCTGACATTATACTTGGGCCATGGATCCTACTGAGGAAGCTACGCCTGATGTCGGACGAGCGCTCCGCGGACTGGCATCCCGCATGGAGGAATATGAAGCCCAGCAGTACCACATTGCACAGGCACTCGATACCCTTCTCTCCCGAGTGCCTCCAGCGCCTCCTGCTTCCCAAGCGGCTGCAAATCCTCCCTTGGCGGACGTCTCATCTAACACAGGTTTCTCGTCTGGTGAGCCTCGTATTCCGCCTCCTCCTCGCTTCAGTGGGGACCCACAGGCCTGCAGAGGTTTTGCTACACAGTGCCAGATCCAGTTCGAGTTTCAACCCTCGCACTTCCCCAATGAACGTTCCAAGGTGGGGTATGTAATGTCTCGTTTGGTGGGCAAACCGCTTGAGTGGGCAACATCTCTTTGGGAGAAGAATTCTCCACTGACTTTTGATGCCAAGGCTTTTCTGCAAACATTCCGTACTGTGTTTGATGCCCGGGTCGGGTCACTAATGCTCCTTCTCGTCTGCTGCAACTCCGACAGGGAAACCGCAGCGTCAGTGACTATGCTATTGACTTTAGAACTTTGATGGCCGAAACTTCCTGGAATGACGATGCCTATAAGGCCGTATTCTATCAAGGTCTGTCTATTCGCATTAAAGATGATCTTGTCTCCAGGGAGTTCCCTGATCTGCTGGAAGATCTGATTGCACTGTCCATTAAAGTGGACACTCGTCTCAGAGAGCATCAAGTAGAGAGGGAGCATTGTAAACGATTTCAACCCGTGTTGGCACCTCGCTTCCAGAGACCTCTCTTGCAAACTCCAGCTGCTCAGGCTCCTCCTTCTCCTCCGGAGGAACCGATGCAGGTTGGAAGGGCTCGTCTCTCCGAACAAGAAAGACTCCGTAGACGAATGGCTGGCTTATGTCTGTATTGTGGCGGACAGTCTCATTTTGCGAATTCTTGTCCAGCGAAGCCCACGAGTTCTGCTCCCCGAGGTATATCTAGGGTAACACATGTAGGGGGCACAACTCCAAAGTCTCAAGAGAACACTCACAGGTTTCTCCTTCCTTTACAGATTCGCCTAGCCACTAAGACTATTGTTGGCTCTGCTTTCATTGACTCTGGAGCTGCTGGGAACTTCATGGACGCTCTGTTCGCCAAACACTTGGAAGTTCCCTTATTCCCATTGTCTACTCCTCTCCGAGTCACAGCCATTGACGACAGACCCCTGGAGGCTGAATTTATCTCCATGACGACTGGGGAATTGCCTGTGCAGGTTGGGACATTGCATAAAGAAAGACTTTCGTTCCTAATTATTTCCTGCCCATCCGTTCCAGTTGTGTTGGGTCTTCCTTGGCTGCGCCTGCATAATCCTTCCATTGATTGGTCCGCAGGACAGATTTCCCGTTGGAGCCCATTTTGCCAGCAGCACTGCCTTCCTGCTGAACCCCTCCGGAGGGTGAATATCTCTTTGTCTGATCTGAAGACTCTACCCCCCTTTTACAAGGAATTCGCTGATGTGTTCTGTAAGAAGTCTGCAGAATTCCTTCCTCCACATCGACAATACGATTGTCCTGTCGATCTCCTGCCTGGAACCATGCCCCCTAGAGGTCGTACTTATCCTCTCTCTCCAGCGGAGACCACTGCTATGAAGCAGTATATCCAAGAAAATCTTCAGCGGGGGTTTATTCGCCCTTCTACCTCTCCTGCCGGGGCTGGATTCTTCTTCGTGGAAAAGAAGGATGGAGGCCTTCGTCCTTGCATCGACTACCGGGGTCTTAATAAGATTACGGTTAAGAACCGGTATCCCTTGCCCTTGATTGCCGAACTCTTTGACCAATTGAAGGGGGCTAAAATCTTCACTAAGTTGGATCTCCGTGGGGCGTACAACCTCATTCGCATCCGTGAGGGTGATGAATGGAAGACGGCTTTCAACACTCGTGACGGGCACTATGAATATCTCGTTATGCCCTTTGGCCTTTGCAATGCCCCTGCCGTCTTCCAGGAGTTTGTTAACGATGTGTTCCGGGATCTCCTAGGAAGGTTCGTAGTCGTGTACCTGGACGACATCCTGATCTTTTCTAAAGACCTAGAAAGCCATCGCTCCCAGGTGAAGGAGGTACTCTCTCGTTTGAGGAAGAACTCTCTCTTCGCCAAGTTGGAGAAGTGCGTCTTCGAGGTGTCTAAGATCCCCTTCCTAGGATACATTATCTCTCCTGGGGGATTTGAGATGGATCCCGTGAAAGTGTCTGCCATCCAGGAGTGGCCTCTCCCGCTGTGTACCAAGGCAATCCAGAGATTTGCTAATTACTATCGGCAGTTCATCCGGGGGTTCTCTTCCCGCATTGCACCTATCCTGGCCCTCATCCGGAAAGGGGGTAAACCCAGCTTGTGGCCTCCATCTGCCATTGATGCTTTTCAGTCCTTGAAAGAGGCCTTCACGTCCGCTTCTGTCCTCCGACACCCCAATCCTGAACTACCCTTCTGCATCGAAGTTGATGCTTCTGAAGTCGGAGCCGGAGCCATCCTGTCTCAGAGACACCCCACTGATGGGAAGTTGCACCCCTGTGCTTATTTCTCCAAGAAGTTCTCGTCCGCAGAGCAGAACTACGATGTCGGGAACCGAGAACTCTTGGCTGTTAAACTCGCCCTTGAAGAATGGCGTCACCTCTTGGAGGGTTCTCTGATTCCTGTTCAGATTTACACCGATCATAAGAATCTCGAGTTCATCCAGTCCCTCAAGAGGCTAAACCCCAGACAGGCAAGGTGGGCTCTCTTCTTCTCTCGATTTAATTTTATCTTGACTTATCGCCCAGGCTCCAAGAATCGGAAGGCCGATGCCTTGTCTCGTAGCTTCACTCCGGTGGACCGCTCTCCTGAGAGACAAGAGCCAATCATCCCTCCAGTCAAGATTATTGCCTCCCTGTATCCACAGTTTGCCGACCAAATCCTGGCTGGTCAGTCTTCTGCTCCTTCCGGTACTCCCATTGGGATGGCATTTGTTCCTCCTGAGCTGCGTCTGCCTATCCTGCAACAGACCCATTGCTCCAGGCAAGCCGGACACCCTGGCCCAGCTAAAACTCTTGAACTCTTACGACGCCTGGTCTGGTGGCCTGATATCCGCAAAGATGTGAAAGACTTTGTTGCTGCTTGTAATGTTTGTGCCACATCTAAGTCAAGCCACTCCCGCCCCAGTGGGTTACTACAGCCCTTGCCAGTTCCTTCCCGTCCCTGGACCCACCTGTCCATGGACTTCATTGTCGAACTTCCTCCCTCCTGTGGGAACACGGTGATCTGGGTTGTCATTGATCGTTTCTCCAAAATGGCCCATTTCATCCCTCTGAAGAAGTTGCCCTCTGCGGTGGAGTTGTCCCAGCTATTTATCCAGTACATCTTCCGCCTGCATGGTTTCCCGGTGGAGATTGTCTCCGATAGAGGCACACAGTTTACTGCCAAGTTCTGGCGTTCCCTATGCAAAGACCTGGGAATTGTTCTTCAGTTTTCATCTGCATACCACCCGCAGACGAATGGGGCAGCTGAACGTGTCAACCAAGCCCTGGAACAGTTCTTGAGGAACCACGTTTCCCTTTGTCAAGATGATTGGTCTGATCTCCTCCCGTGGGCGGAATTTGCTCATAACAATGCCTGCCACACTTCCACTGGAAGGTCCCCATTTATGGCGGTGTATGGTCAACATCCTCAAGCCTTCCCACAAGACTTTGTGTTGTCCGATGTTCCGGCCGCTGATGACCATGCAGCCCACATGTCTGCTATTTGGGCCGCAACCAAGTCCAATCTGGAGAAGAGTGCTCTGGTTCTTAAGACGTTTGCAGATCGTAGACGTAGACCCTCTCCTCCCTACAAGGTTGGTGATAAAGTCTGGTTGTCTTCCAGGAACATTCGGTTGAAGGTACCATCTCCTAAGTTGGGTCCGAGGTTCGTAGGTCCTTTTTCCATCCTGGAGGTGATCAATCCTGTGGCTGTCAGACTTCAGCTTCCTCCTGAGATGCGAATTCCCAACGTGTTTCATGTCTCCTTGGTGAAACCCGCTACCTCCAACCGCTTTTCTGTTGTCCAGCCTCCTCCTCCTACTATCTCTGTGGATGGTCAACAAGAATATGAAGTGGAGAAGATCCTTGACTCCAGAATCTCCAGGGGGTCTCTTCAGTACCTCATCAAGTGGAAGGGCTTTGGCCCTGAAGAATGCTCCTGGGAAGGATACTCTGATGTCCATGCTCCTCGTCTGGTGAGGGAGTTCCATTCCAAGTTTCCCCAGAAGCCAAGTCCTGGTGGTCCGGAGGCCCCCCGTGAAGGGGGGGGTACTGTAACGATCGCCGCCCGGAGCAGGCCCAGGAGCTCCGGGCGGCGCGTCCTCTCCTGCCGGCGTCGCTCCCAAGATGGCGGCGCCCATGGCCGCCACGTGGGTAAGCGGCGCCGGCGCGATGACGTCAGTGCGCCGACGTCGGCGCAAGGACGTCAATGACGTCATTAAGGCGCCAAATTCAAATAAAAAGCCTGTTTAGACGCCAGGATGGCGCCCAAGTATAGGAAACCTTGCCCTAAGTATTTCCTGGGTTCCCTGTGTGCTAATATTCCTTATCCTGATCCTGATTATTATCCTTGACCCCTGCCTGGCCTTTGGACTTCGCTGTTATCTGCCTGCCCCTGAACTCTTGCCTGGATTCTGACTACTCTCTGGATTAACCCCTTGGACACCGCGACCTTGCACCCTCAAGAAGGCTTCCTCCTTGATCCCGACTATCTCCCTGGAGGGAGCTCCCGGCTCCCTGACAGTGATATTCTGAGACAATTTGCCATTGGTTTTCATTGATTTGTCATTTTTTATTATTTGTTTTTTATTAGTTTTTTTAGTTGTTTAGCTTTTTATTAGCCATCTGCTTCTGACTGGAAAGAGTCAGAAGCAGATGGCAAATAATTCAAAAACCTTAAAAAATAAAAAATGAAGACCAAATGAAAAGTTGCTAAGAATCTTCCATTCTGTAAAATACTAAAAGTTACCGTAAAGGTGAACCACACCTTTAAGACCTGGGAGCAACTATCCTCAAAGAAAGTTGACTGAAGCTATACACAAGAATTATTTGAACCATTAACATGTTTTGGCCATTAGCTATACCTCTATATTTTGATATTGTAACATGTAAAGAAAATGCTTTGGTGTTATGATCCACTAGAAACATGGCTAACCCAAATGGCATCTTCTCTAGGTGAAGGTTCCAAGGTTTTTGATCCTCATGGACTGCTTATCATTATTGTGGGGCCAGTTGAAGCAGGGTAGGTCACAGGGAATATCTTCTCATCCTGAAGCATGTGCAAGAAAAATGAATGTATGGCTAGCACACCAAAACAGCTTTGAGCAAGGTTTTGTAAATCATCTGGAGGGATGCTGGTAAAATAAAGTTGACACTTATTTGTAAGAGACTAAAAAGGGCAAAGCAATTTAACTGCATTAATTAAGCTTGATATTTTATAAACACAGTCAGTTACTAAGGTTATTTATATTACACATCCTCCCATTGTTACCCATTAAATCCGAACCATGTGTGTATTTTTGCCATTTAAAACAGGCATATTAAAATGCACAGGTCATCTTGCTCAGAGTGCATCACTTATTATCATTTATGATTCTATTCTGCATCTTCCTGTTTGTGCTATTTATCTGTTGATTCTGAATGTCATCCTATTGTTAAAATGGTTTGTAAATTTTATATCTGAAAGATGTTCTTTTTATATAGTCTTATTGATCTCCGATCAATGGCAACAAGAAACATTAAAATCCCAATATTTAATTAGGCCTGTTTTCATATTATTCTCTTTTTTTCAATAAAATGTTACAGGATCTCTTTGTACTCATGAAAGGCCACTTGTAAGTCAATATACACTGGAGTTCCAAGTGTAAAAGAAAATTATGCTCAGATAAATTTTCTTTAAAAAAAAAGTGGTATTAAGAAATTAATGCAAAAATATTCTGGACAAAGTCGAATGGTGACCCCTCTCAGCATTTTATGTATTTGGAATGAGTTATATCAATGTTTTATAAAACACAGCTTTAAAGGTTTCTGTATAAAATTTAAAACAGTAATAATTCAAAACATATTTCTATAAGCTAGACAATGTAGTAAAATAAATTTCCTTTCCCCAACCTTTGCCGGTGAGCTTGGGTAACTTTTGATTGTAAAATAGTCTGCCCATAAAAATAAGCTAATTTCCTATCCTAATATGTACTGTTTAAATCATACAGTACTGGAAATAAACTACAACAATCTGGCTATAAATGAGCAAGGTTAGAGAAAAGCTAGAATTCAAACGTATCAAGTAACAGATTCCTAACGATATCTTTGTTTTTACACTATGGTTTTAACTAAAGAAAATAATACATGGTTGTTAATAAATAATTAATCAGACAGAACAAGTAATAGGGGGAAAGAGAGCAGGTATTTTATAACATTCTGCTACATGCTTTGTAGGTAGAAACCTGATTCATGAATTACATTATTTGCAAAATGAATTACAGTATTTGCAAAATGTTCTTGCCTTAAAAAATTAGAAAACTACAAGGATATAAGTCACCAAGCCAGAGCATAAAAGCAAAACAAATTTAAAAGTGTTAGGAGCCATGTTCCAGGGATTCTATGAATAAATGTTCATAATCAGATACTATCTCTGGTAGCAAGAACATAAGTAGTAGCTACTCTAGCTCTTTGTCTCGCAAGGTTTATTTAGAGGGAGTAGATGATCCAGCAGGGATCTCACATCATACAAGACAATGTCCAATATAAATCATGCATATTTAACTGATTCATTAATATAATTTAAATACATACCACCCAATCATGATCCAAGCAAACAAGAATATCAAGAAGCCATTATCAGAATTCCCCTTGACTATATTAAACTATATTAATGAATTCATTATATATGCACAGTTTATATTGAATATCGTCTTGTATGATAAAAAAAACATCATCTTATATAAAGTGACTTTTTTTGACAATACCGCCTGTGCCTGTGAAATTTTTTAGTGTGCAGGACCAATATAGGAGAATAAAGCAAGGCAGTGCACATATATTCAATGCATTTAATATCTTGACATTTTTTAAATAGCTAATATGTAGATGACTGGGCACAGGTAATAGTAATTAGCACCATTTTGTTTTAGGGGTGTATGCTATCTCACAGTGAAAGCTGTGCACAGGTCCAATATCACTCAATTGCATATACATTGAAGACATGCACAGTGTGTCACTTAAAAGTTTTATTTGTGCAATTCATACAAACTACAATTCAAATTAGTAAATTCTTCCATGGGATTCCAACATGACATACCACAATGCAGTTTCTCCCCCCAGTCTGCCTACCTTATGTTCAGCTACTCCCTCTTGACCTGTTCTTAAAAAAAAAATAGGAAGATCAGGAATGAGCGGAGAACAGGTAAAAAAGTAATATGTATTTTGGAATATGGACTGCAATATAAAGCATAATAAAAAAATGGAATATTGTAAATACTGATCCAGATATACTGGCCTTAAATCTAACTCCGATGGTTATTAGCAGAAAGGCCAAGTCTATAGCAAGTCAAGTAGCCCCTAATAGGCTAAAGAAGGATTCAAAAAAGAAAAATACCGGGTTGGAGCTAAAAGGATTCTTTCCCTGTAAAAGTTGTGTAGTATGTAAAAGTAATAATTGCAAAAAGGTGAATAAATTCTGACAAGTAATAGTAAGCCACAAACATGTAGCGTTAATACTTCTAACAATATTTTTTTGATACCTATACTATTTTAATGATTTTGTATTCTTCAAAATGAAAAATTGAGGAGTGACTAAGCCTCAAAGTGCCCTTAAGAGGGAAGAAGAACTCTAAAATATCTTAAATTAAATATCTTCAATTACAGGGAACCTTAACCTTAATCCCTGACTCTAACACCAGCCAAATGTATAATTATATTGAAATAGAATACCTCAGATTCACCATTTATAGTATTCTTCATGGAAATGGAAGATATTATGGACATAAAGACAGGAAAAAGTAACATGTTTTGGAAAACTATACACATTCTCCAAAAGAAGAAAGATTTCATTTTCACATTCAGTTAAACGGGAACATTTTAAAAACATTTTTGGGAGATGTTTGGAATGTTAACTATAACTTAAATATGTCTGATATTGTAAATTTATTTGAAGGTCTCAAACCTCATCAATGTTTTATACTCTTTCCTTTCTTCTGTACCTTTCAAAAAAATTGAATGGGGAAAAAAGAACCATTGTTGGGTAAATGTAGTTAAAAAGGTGTATACAGGTATAGGATCCCTTATCCGGAAACCCAATATCCAGAAAGCTCAGAATTACGGAATGGCTGTCTCCCATAGACTCCATTTTATCCAAATAATCCAAATTTTTAAAAATGATTACCTTTTTCTCGGTAATAATAAAACAGTAGCTTGTACTTGATCCCAACTAAGATATCATTAATCCTTATTGGAAGCAAAACCAGCCTATTGGGTTTATTTAATGTTCAAATGAATTTCTAGTAGACTTAAGGCATGAAGACCCGCATTACGGAAAGATCCGTAAACCCCCAGGTCCCGAGCATTCTGGATAACAGGTCCCATACCTGTATTTTAATTCTGTGTAATAATCCACAGCAATCGACAAACAGTTGAGCATTTCATATGTCTAATGTAAAGCAAAATTGCACCATGTTGGTAACTGTGTCCCAATATGTTCTGATTTCATATTTGTGATTCTTATTTAAACATGCTGAAATTCTCATCATTCTGTTGGAATGGATGATGTGATGGTCTGTGAATCATGGAGGGAGTTAGATAATGTTTTAGAATGTACTATATCAAAACATTGCTCTCCCAGAGCTTATGATATATAACAGAACACTATTAATCACTGTCTGTGCTTGATACAGACTATTAATTAAAAAGCAGATAAATGCATTTCTTAAGAGGAAATTGAAATACATATGTTACTATTAGCTTTATGCTTTACTCATAGCTATTTTTTTTAACTTTACTTCACATGTATCTTTCTTTGACAAGAATAATCCTCCTGACCATTTTATTTTAGTAAAACAAAGCAGATGTGCAATTACCAATTCAAGCAAAATGTATTTCCCCATCTCTGATTTTTTTTTTTTTTTATGAGAAAGGATATTTCTTGTTAAAGCACAGGAAAAACCGATCATATACTATGAATTTAAATGTTTTCAGCCATGTGTATAATGATATGAACCAGGTTATAAGAATATTCTTTCAAGGTTTAATTTCATGTACTGTAGCTAGGAGATTCAGTGAATGCTGACAAAGGAACATTCTTTGTGATATAAAAGATTGTTGATAAAAATCATCCCTTGAACCTCATCATTTACATTGGATAAAATGTTATATTTTTACTGCACTCTTGTTTTATGGATAATTACACTAATGCATTAATTTTTTCAGACTGGTATAAAGCATGTGCCCATACTGGCTTTCCAGTTACACGTGAATATAAGTTACATGCTTTTCAACAGAAAAGGGGCTTCTGATTATTCTTTAAATGCACATTCTGTAGTTATCATCAGTTTAGTCTACACTTACAAGTCACTGTGAGATATTGTTTTGGGGGTTCTAAATTTAAGTGCTAATCCATCAAAGTTTAAAAAAGCTGTTCAGGCAACAATCTGCAAGATGGCCCTGCTTTTCCTCCAAGGTTCTATGAAGAAGGGTTTGTGGAATTCACTTGTTTAAAAATCCTCTTTATTTATTGAATCTGTTTGAAAATGTGGCACTTGAAATGTGGAGATGAAACATGAAACATAAATAAGAAACCTCTAAAATAGATTAATTTCATGGGGCAACCAACATGTCTAAATCATTTTGACTACCCAATTAATTTAACTTATACATAAATATTTATATATTTAACCATTTTTTCATTCTTCTACAAGAGCCTGGTCAAATCCTAATACAAAAAAATCTTCTGTATAAACTGAGTGCATGTCATTTCAGGCGCATATATTTTTTTTCAGTTTGGATTTTGAATGAATCTGGAAAACTAGGGTCTAGTGTGTCCCCATTTTATGTACATTTATAATAGTTACCAAAGAGGAATATATATATCTATATATATATATAGATATATATTCCAACAATTATGATGCACCAATCAAGTAGAACGTATCACATCGTTAATAGGGTGCTGATCTGAATAGCGGTGAGTAATTCCGCTCTCAATTAATATATAGTGTCCAGCCAGCAACACCTTAATAAAACGTAGCATTTATTTGTTTAAGTTAAAACATTCCAAAGCGTACTTTCATTTGCAACATTGTTTAAACTTATCTGTACAAAGTCCAGCAGTACATAGTCCAGAGATAGCGCCACATAATTATGCACCCACGCGACGTTTCGGGAAATCCTCCTTCCCTTTCTCAAGCGTTTACAGCATGCAGTAGCGTCTAGGACTCCATAGTTGCATACAATTCGTCTCCATGCGGGGCGGAAGTGACGTGGTCGATCACTGTGATGACGCTCCCTCATATTGGAGACGGGTCTGCACGTCAGCGGACACATCCCCCCACCTCTCAGTTGCTAGCGATATTCCTTAGCTACAAAGTATTTGAAAAAAACATTAGTTCATCATTACATAGAACTTATTTCATTGAACATGGACAATTATACACAGCCAGCATTTCAGTTACAATGTACTATTCACAAAAATAAATGTAAGTCAAAGTCACGATTTAACCCCTGTGGAATCAGGGTTCCCAGTCTATCAATCCACTTTACTTCTGCTCTTTTTAATATAAGGGTTTGATCTCCCCCTCTCTTGGGTGGTGGAATATACTGAATAACCCTGAATTTAAGGTCCTCCGATGAGTGACCATAATCTAAACAGTGTCTTGATACAGGAAGTGATCGGTTACCTGTATTTATAGTTGCTCTATGTTGGGAAAACCTGTCTCTCACCTTTTGTGTGGTTTCCCCAACATAGATCAGTTTACATGGACACACCAACATGTACAGTACACCACAAAATTGGTGTCACATGTATTGTATCCCCCTGATTTTGAATTTCTTATTAGTCTGTTGATGATCAAACTCTGAACCTGTGAGGACATATCGGCATTGGGCACAACCTTTACATCTATACGTTCCCTCTTTCTTAGGGCCCCAAAACATTTCGTATGTCTGCATTGACTAGCCTATTGCCTATAGTGGTACCTCTGTGATATGACATCATAGGGTTTGATTGAAACTCTGGGATTGAGGGATATGCTTCCCTAAGTAAGTGCCAATGTTTGTCCAATATATTCTTAAAATTTGAACTCGCTGAACTATATTGTGACACATAAACTAGTCTATTCCTTTTATCCCTGATATTTGGCTCCCTGAACGTCCTCTTAGGCTCCCATCTCTCACTAACTTTTTGTTTTTTTCGAATTAGCATATTTGATACTCATCATTTCCAAATCTTGTTCCAAAGCTATTGGGTTACTTGTGATCCTACTGACTCTAGTAAATTGACTAGTTGGAATCGACTTTTTCACTTAGGGAGGGTGAAAACTATCATAGGACAATAACTGATTACGATCTTTGGGTTTAGTATAAATACAGGTATCAAAACCTGTCTGTGTGCGTGTAACCAACACGTCTAAAAATGATCTGGAGATCGGCTGTCATCGTGAATTTAATCTCATTGTGGGCTCCATTAATTGCCTCTCGGAAGGCGGCCAAGGTATCCAGGTCACCCCGCCATAGAAGGAACACGTCATCGATGTACCTCCACCAGGCAATACAATGCCCCATGAAAAGTACATTATGATAGACGTGCTCCTCCTCAAACCAACTCATGAAAGAATTGGCATATGACGGGGCGACTCTTGAGCCCATGGCTGTCCCCCGCGTCTGCAAATAATACTTGTCCTGAAATTGAAAATAATTTCTATGTAATATGAAACCTAACATCTCCATAAAGAATTCTATCTCATTGTCACTATATAGACCTGATCGCCTTAAAATGATCTGAGCTGCTCTCAACCCATTCACATGAGGAATTGATGTATATAGGCTGGCTACATCAAATGTAGCCAACCAAATGGTTCCCTCCAACTTAGGTACTTGTGATAGCTTGTTCAAAAAGTCATTAGTATCTGTGACATATGATTTAGTTGTTTGTATCAGGGGGCCCAAAATCTTATCCAATATATATATATAATAGTAATGCAGGTAATAACCGCACTCCGTCACAATCTTACATTTTCCTCTTCATAATTATCTATATCTATATATATATATATATATATATATATATATATATATCTATATATATATATATATATATATATATATATATATATATATATATATATACACCCATATATACCCATGAAGAAAAGGCACTCTCCAACCATACCAACTACTTGGGTGGCAAGTTGTAGTTCAACACAAGCAGCAAACGGAGTCCAACAGTAACAATTCTTTATTGAACTGATTTTTTAAACACTGTAAGTGCTGGACTCTGTGGGGCAAATTCAGGATCCGAAGTTGTGCCGGCGATAGCTTCGCCACACTCCGCCGTACTTCGCCAGACGTAGTTTTGCTAGCATTAGCCACTTCGCGCTTTAGTGAATTTGCCCCTTTGTTTCTGTTTCAGTCATGTGACAGAAATGACATCACTATGCTCCGATTATAACCAATGATATCACTAAGCACCATTTATAAAGATATAATTTACAGGATATTCATGGGTTTCATGTATTTTATATATATATATATATATATATATATATAAGGAATGGGAAGCTCTGAAACATTGCCTGTAATTCTTAGCAATGTGTATTTAACTCAGTTTTTAAAGAACATATGGAGTGCAGGACTTTTTTTTAGTTTTTTGCCTCCTTTTGGACATATATGTAGTGATGGGCGAATTTGTCCCATTTCGCTTCGCCGAAAAATCAGAGAAATTTATGAAACAGCAAAAAAGTCACGAAATGACGCCTGCGTTAAAGTCAATGGGCATCTGAATAGTGTTGACGTGAAATGGTTTTGATGCAAGCAACTTTTCCGATGCGCCGCCAAAATTTTCAGGGCCGTTTCGCAAATTTATTCTCTGATGGCGAAATGCAGACATTTTCAGTGAATTTGCGCCTGCCGAATATATTCTCTCATCACTACATCTATAATATATATATATATATATATATATATAATATATATATATATATATATATATATATATATATATATATATATATATAGGTTATAGTATATATATGGCTGTTGTGGTGGCAAAATGAATGGGCGGTAGAAGGACACTCAACAGACAGATCCTGAGCATGGCTTAAGGACCCTGACCAGGGTCAGAACTAGGAGTAGGCAGAGTAGGCATATGTCTAGGGCCGAAAGCTGGGGGGTGCCAGGCATGTACTGTCTCTGTCTCCTACTCCTAGTCCAGTCCCCTCTCGCCTCACTCTCATTGCAGACTGTGTTGGTGCATGCATCTATGCATGCCACAATTAGCAAGGTTGCCTGGCCTTCCTGGCCCTGTGCTGACCCTGACTAGGGGTAGATGGAAAGGGTATGTGCCTAGTGGCCCCCTACTCTAGACAAATGCCGACATTCTTTGACACACACACAGACATTTCAACCTTTTGTAAATAGGAAAAATATTTGTACTAGAATTTGCCAGATCTGCTCCCTAGTGTTTGTATGTGAGAGATCCAATAATACGTTTATCACAAACAATTCATGAAAAGGTAACTGTTTGTAAAAATGCAATGACATTAGTCAATGGAAAGGCAATTTCTAGCTCTAGAATGCACTACCTTTAATTAAAAAAAAAAAAGCTCCCATGTTGAAAATTTATTTCAAACATGGTGCTGGGACAGCTCCTTAAATTGCCATGGAAGAAGATTATCAGTTCCTTAGGATACCTTAACTGTGGTTGATATCCATGAATACTGGTTGATTTAAAGAAAAAAAATATGCTGTGAAAACATGAAAAAGCATGATGAGTTGTGCCAGTTATTTTGCACTTTGTCCATAACACAAAATAAGGTTGAATAAGTATTTTCAGTTGTATATGAATATCTTTACCTACTGTTTGAGAAACACCTGGAAAATATATTTTAAGGCTTGGCAGGAAAAGGTCATATTATGAAGGTTATGGGTTATGAGAGTTATCAGCACAGATATAACTGCCTTCTCTGGGAACTCTTGTGAGTGCATTCCATTCCATTCTTTCAACAATGAACGTGTGTCCGCAAGGCACTGTAGTTTCTGGTTCTCATTGCACATTTCACTTTGTTTATCCAGTCCTGTATTTGCACATCTGATTTAGGGTGAAAGTCCGGAGACTGTAAAAGAAGCATTTTGGCTATATATTTTTTTCTGACTGGCTGTCGCAGAGACCACATTTCTCAGTTATTCTGCATGGTGCCTAGTATTAAATTCTCCATTTCCATTGCTTTTAAAACCAAGCAGCAATTTAAGCTTTATGAAATGCAACATCCACATATTTGTACTTTCCAAAATACTAGCTAAAAACATTTCATCTTCAAAGAGAATATTTTTTTTCTTTGCCCATTTTTTAAACTCTAAATACAGAATACATTTGTATCTGAACACTGCATGATAAAAACCTTTTCAGTTAGCAATTTTAAAATGTTACATTTATGCACTATATATTTTATGCACTGAGCAACCCTATGACATGTCCGCTGCAATTAAAAATGGTATCCATCAAAAGACTATTCACAAAAGTCCTTGGTGGACATTTATGAACACTGGGCCAATTTACATCTTGGAAGTAACCCATGGCAACCAATCAGATGATTCCTTTCAGTGCTCAACCTGCAGCTGGCTGAAAAAAAAGCTGATCACTGATTGGTTGATATGGGTTACTGCCCTGGTGCAAATTTGCCAAGTGTGTAAAAAATTACCCCACTAATGTTTTTACACACTACTTGATACCAAAATGACATGTCTAATTAGGTGGTAAATGTGTAGGTTGATGGATTTAATAGGCATTACTAGCAGGGATCCTTTTTGTCACCTATTGCACTAATGCTGTTTCCTACACCTGTAACTCAAATGCTGTTTCCCAGCACAAATGCTAATATTAACAATAGCAATGGGTACATTTTTTCACCTGGTACAAATTCACAGCAACATTTTCAAAAGTGACAAAAGTTTGCATTTTGCTTCGCTAGGAAAAAATGATGTGAAAATGTCCATTGACTCCATTTGGTGCAAAATGCCCCCTGACTCCAATACATTTGACAATGGTTTGGCAACATTTCACAAAAGTGTCAGTGGTTTTGCTATTTTTCGTGTATATTTAATAAAATTTGATGAAAGAGTAAATAATACATTAGTGTTTACCTTTAAATAAATTCAATCCTCTGCTTGTTTTTAAATTCATGGCAAAAATAATAATGTGTCATTTTTAATATTATTAAATGTTTTTGAAAGGGCTTTTGGATATTTCTTTTTAAGAAATCCTGTCAAATCATACCAGATATTTGTAAATTATGCAGTAATGTAACACTCATCAAAGCAGTATCTGGGTATCTAAAACTTATTACAAAATAAAGTGTCTTTGAATAATAGCCTGGAAAGACTTATGAGAACCCAATAAATACCATATTGTAAAAATACTACCGTATATACTCGAGTATAAGCCGACCCGAGTATGAGCCGAGGTACCTAATTTTACCTACGAAAACTGGGAAAACTTATTGACTCTAGTATAAGCCTAGACACAACCACAGCCCTGTCTCCCAGCAGCGCACATTCTGCCAAAGCGACCCCCCCAGCGATCAACCGGACTTCTTTGGTGATGATGGTGCCAGAGAATTGCCAAACGGATTATTGTGTGCATTGTCCCACTGTCCCACTACCATGTGCAGAGGGTGCTGTGTGATATTGCCATCACTGTTAATCTTTCGTATAACCAACAGAGGGCGCTGTGTGATATTGCCATCACTGTTAATCCTTCATATAACCAACAGAGGGCGCTGTGTGATATTGCAGTCACTGTTATTCTTTCATATAACCAACAGAGGGCGCACTGTTATTCTTTCATATAACAGAGGGCGCACTGTCGTTCTTTCATATAACGAACAGATGGCGCTGTGTGATATTGTAGTCACTGTTATTCTTTCATATAACCAACAGAGGGCACTGTGTGATATTGCAGTCACTGTTATTCTTTAATATAGCCAACAGAGGGCGCACTGTTATTCTTTCATACAACCAACAGAGGGTGCTGTGTGATATTGCAGTCACTGTTATTCTTTCATATAACCAATAATTCACAAACAAGCAGAGATGAGGCTTTAAACTTTGTCTTGTACCATGTTCCAGTGCCATAACTTAACTTATTGCATAATATTTAAAAAGTTAAATATATATTAAAACTATTATCATGGTGAAGCTATCCAATAAATAGCTACAGTGGGGTTTTCAAAATTTGTTTCATAAATCTGCCCCTAAAACTGCACTAATTCGAATTTTGATAAATAGGCCTCCCAATGACTTTATAGTTCTTCATTATGCTCTTTAAATCCAGTGTCAGACTGGCCCACCGGGATACCAGGAAAACTCCCGGTGGGCCCAGGTGTCAGGGTGCCCTTGAGCTGCTGTAGATTTGGCCTATTTCATGGCTATTTCCTATTCCTTTGAGAACAAAGAGGTTAAATATATGGAATAATAGATTATAGTATGTAAAGAATAGAGACTAGGAGAATAGAGGTCGAGTGAGGAGAAGAATAATAATAGTACTGAGAGTGGACCCCTGGTCTATGGTTCTTTGGTGGACCCTGGTCTAAGGTTTTAGGGTGGGCCCCTGGTGTCCCAGTCCGACACTGTTTGAATCTCTATATGAGTGGCAAATTATGCCCTATTCATATTGGGCACAATTTGAATTGTGCAGTGTATTGGTACTGTGGTTTACTTGTAAATTTAATATGCAAACATTCATATATTGTGGAATACCCAATATTGTAAATTATGTGAACATTATAAATGCTACAAGTGACACCATGTTGCCCACTGTCAGCCCTGTCAATTTCCATGAATAAAAATAATAAAAAAAAACAATAATCAAATGCTTATTTTGTAACTAAAAACCTTGAAGAATTGACTATCTTATTCAAGACACTTCCCTGACACTGGTCTTCTTGGAGGATTGATTGTTATATGGGACTGAAATTATGGAAAGCCATTAGACTTCATTTAGTATAATCTTAGATGTGGGCACATAGTCGGAGAGTGTACATGATCCATATAATAGAAGGAATACTTGTTTGAAATTGACGGGGAATAGGGAAATATGCCTTGTTATATTTATTCCTTTATTTCAAATATAAGGAAAAAATAAAGTTTATTACAAAAAAGTTTCCCTTTAAAAAAAAAAAAAAAAAAAAGATTGCAAAATTGCTATACCAAAATGCCTTACAAAATGCCTTTTATGATGTAGTCTTGTAAAGCAAGTGGCCGTTCATATTTGCTGCATATGCAGCAAATATTAACACTGCCAGGTGTCGTTGCCTGTTATTGTATTCACCTCATTAAACTGTTTCTTATCAGAGCAAAAAATCAGTATGTATAGATAAAAAAGTTTAGCAACTTATCAACAGAATAAATACATTTAAAGCAGGTTACCAGTAACAGTTTTTACATGTAGTCAGCAAACACAGTATAAATAGAAAATTAAAAAAAAAGCATTTATTATGCCCAAGCCTTGAAAAACCAAAATGCAGCAAATCAATAGTTGCATGTATGCTTAATTAAAACTATTTTCTTTGTGTGCTGATTAGACTAAATTGTATGTATCAACAAAAACAGCCTGATACAAAATAGTTTGCAGCAGTGATTGTTTTGCATTGAATGAGGAATATAACAATCCAGTCTGAGAAAGGAGAAAATTACAGTTCTCTTTGGCTCCTTGGGACATAATAGAATCATATTCCCTTTTTGAATGACATAATGGACAAACTTTTCACTACACAGCTTATTTTTAAACATAAACACAAGACTATTTAATTAAAAAATGTCGCTCACAAAAACACAGTAGTGCCTTTCAAGAAAGGTACGGCAGAGCCATGAATAGTCCAACAATTGAAATTGGGATAAAAGGACTAGTGATTGTGTTTAGGCTACAGTAGCAACTATTTCCCACATTAAATCATGCCAAAAACGTAGTTGTGTAGGTCAAGCTTACAATTTGTTACATTCAAGGGAAACTTTAGATGTAAAGGTTTCTTATGCTAATGAAAAAATACAACATTTATTTGTGCATAGTAATTATGGATAGTTTGGTAATTAGTGTAAAATAAAAACAAAAAGAAGGTAGCAACTATTATAAAATAATTGTAGTTCTATATATATATATATATATATATATATATATATATATATATATATATATATATATATATATTTATTTATATATATATATATATATATATATATATATTTATATATATATATATATATATATATATATATATATATATATAAATATATATATATATATTGCCCCTAACCACACCAATTTTTATACTTATGTTGAATATATGTTTGTGTTCTGTTAAATGACATAACAGTTAAAAAGGACAGCAAAAGGCTAATTCCTATTTACATGTTAGGCACCCCTGTTTGTTTCTTTAATTGTTGAGAAAAAAATCAAGAATAAAAGCAACCAATGCAAGAAAATGTGAATGTGATCAAGGGGCACATTTACTATTGGTCGAATATCGAGGGTTAATTAACCCTCGATATTCGACCATCGAAGTAAAATCCTTCGACTTCGAATATCGAAGTCGAAGGATTTACCACATTTCCATTGATCGAACGATCGAAGGATTTTAATCCATCGATCGAATGATTTTTCTTCGATCAAAAAAGCTACGAAAGCCTATGGGGATCTTCCCCAAAGGCTAACATTGGTGCTCGGTAGGTTTAAGTGGTGAAGTAGGTGGTCAAAGTTTTTTTTAAAGAGACAGTACTTCGACTATCAAATGGTCGAATAGTCGAACGATTTTTAGTTCGATTCAAAGTCGAAGTCGATGGTCGAAGTAGCCAAAAAAACACTTCGAAATTCAAAGTATTTTTTATTCTAATCCTTCACTCGAGCCCTAAGAGTTAGTTTTCCAAAATTACTAGAAAGCCAAGGATCATTTTATAACAAATCTGCCCCTCCAGCACTCGCACATGCGAAGTAAAGTAAAATTAATTTGCATTTGTGAGCCATAGATCTACTGAGGGATGCCTGGGAAAAGGTATGTAAGATGGTGGCAGTGCTGGTTCATTTTTTTGCTTCCTAAAAGAAGGGGAGTGCCTAACATATTGTCATCCACCACCCACCCCCAGTGGATTTGGCTTTCCTTGTGCATTAAAAAACAGATCCTAAATACTGAAGGTTTTCCAAGGACCCGGTTACCATCGTATATCTTGGTATTCTACAAGAAGAAGACATGAGTAAAAGAAATAGACAGATTTAGCTAAACTAAATTGTTTCAAAATTTAAGAGAGATTGTCAGACCTTTTTAATTCAAGGCCCCCTTGCAGGTTAAGCCTACGTTTATGGCCCCATAGCTCAAAATAATCAGATGTAAGATAAAGCACTGGCGTGTCAGTCATTCAGCCATAGTTACAAGAAAATTTAGTAGAGTTAAAAAAGTTAAAAATAGCTGAAATTAGTAGGAATCTGCTAGCTGATCCAAAAAACCCCATCTGCAGCTACCTCCAAGATTCCTATGAAAAGATATAAAATTCCTTTGTGACACCAAGATGTCAATCAGACCTTTCCTTGGATAAACTATCTGCTAAGAGCTAATTTTAGTAACTCTATATCTTCTCCATTCCTAAAAGGTATCCACCCCTTCTTCACGCTTTCAATGTATCCTTCAAGGAGATAATTCTACAACTACAACAGTGTAAATAACCATTTAGCTTCACAAAAGGGGTTGTTCACCTTTACATTAACTTTTAGTATGATGTAGAGAGCGATATTCTGAGACAATTTGCATTTGGTTTTCATTTTTTATTTGTGGGTTTTGAATTATTTAGCTTTTTATTCAGCAGCTCTCCAGTTTGCAATTTCAGAAAATTATACTAGCAACTATACATTGATTTGAATAAGAAAATGCAAAAAGACAGGACCTAATGAAACAGTAAGGGCGTTGTTTATCAAAGTCTGAATTTATCTCAATATTTTCTGAAGAAAACTCTGACCAAATCTACACTTTTCCAAAAACTCAAAAAATTAGTGAAAAAACGAATTGTACTAATTTTTCTGATTTTCCACTGAAAACTGCAATTTTTTTAAAATTTTCCCTGAAAACCATGAAATCTTCAGATTAGATAGAGATATCTTTGGAACTTCTCCCATTGACTTCTATGCAGCCTCAGCAGGTCTGAGATGCCGGATTTTCGGATTCAAACTTCAAACTGAGTCCTTGGTAATCTGCACTCCACTGGAATTGATAAATCACCCAGGTGCTACTCATATGAGCATAAAGGTCCTAGAGGTGGACCGAAACATTGACCTGTTTTAATGTAACACAATAAAATTTATTTTTTTAAATAAAGCCCGGTGTGCACCCACCAATATATATTCTTGGAAATTCACGAAATAAAACTGATAAAATGTTTGTTATGATAAGGGAAACTCTGACCAAACAATGAACTGCAAAGTGTGGGTTTATCTCAAAATTAGTGATGGGCGAATTTATTCGCCCGGTGCGAATCCGCAGCAAATTCCCACGATTCGCCGCCGCGAATAAATTTGCGAAACCGCAGCGAAAATGTGCCAGCAAAAATTCTGCGGCGTCACAAAAATGGACGCCACCGTCAAAAACGAGATACTGGCGCCGTTTCGCAAATTTTTCCCTGAAGCGAAACGCCCCAAATTCGCCCATCACTACTCAAAATATCTTAAAACCACAAGCATGGTATATACATGGTTATATGTTTGTTTTATCTAGATAAAGTAGCTAAAAAACTGGATAGTTTTCTTTTTTTCTGGCCAATATATGCTATCTCTGCTTAAAAATTCAAACTGATGTAAAACTACCTCCCCCAGAACCTTATGTATCCTGGGATGACACTTTGTTTTGCTCAAATTGTTGTATTTTCAGAGCTAGATCAGCCCAAAAAATACATCTCCGACACTTCATTAATCATGGAAAAGTGATCCTTCTCTTTGGGAGCAATCTGACTTCTTGTGCTCAGTGAAGTGTTGGGGCTGTATTTTAGGGCTGCTTTGGCTTGAAAATAGAGTATAAATATGAATATACAGGCAAAGTTCTATCCTCAGTGCTTGGAGAGCACTGTGTCAGTATTGCTTTAATATAAGAGACCTAATACAGTATGTACTGTAAAAAAAAAAACCCTGAGATGTCCTTGGCATCAAGATTATGTAATATATGAGAGGTCTACTTGCTGCTATTCACTTAGAACTGTTTTCCTATTGAGTCTAGACAGACTTTTCTCTCTCTTTCTAATATGTCATTTTTTAGAATTAATTTCAGGAACAACAGAGGAACAGGCATTTACAAGTGTTTCAGTAGAAATGTTGAGAAAATATAAATGTTTAAACTGCCGGATCAAATGTTTTAGAAAGTAAAATGGATGGTTTATTCACTTCTGCTGTCTACATGGCGAGCATATGGTCATATATTTTAGATAAATGTTGAAAAGACATTTCAAACTGAATTTTTCAAATATTAGAATATCCATAGTGAAAGGATTAAACAAAGATCTGTTTTTGCATCATTACTTTGAACAATACAGTTGAAATTAAATTACAATAGCTGTTTAAATGGATTATGTTATAATGGATTTTCTGTTCTGGGTTTTATATTTTTATTTTATTCTTCCCTTGCTGTTTTTTTAAATGCCACAAACTCTGTTTGTTATAATTACTACTGATTTAACTTTCTTTATAACCACACCATAATTGCACCCTTTAAGAGTAGATTCTTTTGTTCTCTGTCTTTTTATTTGCCATACTTTTGTTGAGATGAATGTATTTGTATAATTTAACTTGCAAGTGAAGTGAGAGAAGCTAATTTATTTAGAAATGCATTTAGTTACTGAAGCATGCTGGAACACATTACACCTTTCTTTAATGCCTTTATTATGGATTTCTCATGTTGTAGTGATAGACCTCCATTTGCTTAAGTATTTTGACACTAGATTATTGTACTTTAGGTTTTCAAGCTAGTTGTATTTCAAAGAGATAGAGCCATTTCGCTGCATCTGGTTTAATACTTTAATTGGTTTTGGGGACGAGTTCTATGTTTAGAATTACAAGGATACGTGAAATACTGGTTAGTTTCAAAAATGTATCAATTCTATTTCAGCTACAAGCAAGTGTATTACGGCGTGGTTCATTTTCGGATACAAATATGTCTACATGTCTGTTTTCCCACAACTATAAGTAGTAAATGATTGGACGGTATCTTTACAACTCTAGTTAATCTGTCAAGTGTTCTGAGTAGTGATGGGCGAATTTATTCAGCAGGCGCGAATTTCACGTTTTTACATCGGCGCAAATTCGCCCATCACTAGTTCTAAGCAGATGTAAACAGGAAACACAACTCTTTTATACCTAATGTGTCTTAGAACTTTAAAGGCATGCCCTGTAGTTTCTGTTGTAATAACAAACCTTGTTTTTATGATTTGAGATACAGTATCAGTTGTCTATGACAGTTACAGCTTTATGACATATTTGAAGATTATTGTCACAGAAAAAGACGTGTGAGTATTTTATTTGAGGTTTTCCAAACAAACAACTTAAGTCTTGTATCTCTGTGATCAGGCTGAGCCCATGTGTTTTAACTGAATCAGAAATGTAATTGTATTGGCACTACAGTGAAGAATGTATGTGAATATAATCCTAACATGCCTGGACTTGGAAGAAGTGTTTATCATAAGAGGACGATTGTACCAGAACAACGGCTTCTATAATTGCAATACCAAAAGGGTTGTACACTTATTAGAATGTAAATGTTCTCAAGATAGTCCCCCAAAATCAGAATGTTTTCGGTATCTTCAAATACAACATTTTCTTAATATGGTGATTAAAGGGTGTACTAATCTTCTGCCTGGGAACAAATGTGTGTTAAATTCCCTTGTAGTGGAGGAATGATTTCCATTCTGTATAAAGAAATTTTGAATTCTTCAATTGCTACCCTTCCACCTTACACTAAACAATGGGTAAGAGAATTGAGCATTATAGTAGATGAATCTACATGGCAACAATCTTGGACTAATACGGCTAAGATCTCGATAAATATTTTGGCTCAAGAAACATTATATAAGGTAGTATCTGGATGGTATATGGTCCCCATGAAATTGCATAAATTTTATCCTACTTCTAGCCCGCTCTGCTTTCGTAATTGCGGCATGGATGGTTCTATGCTACACATTTGGTGGCAGTGTAGACAGGCGTTCAGATTTTGGTCCAGAATATTTACATTAATTGATTCACTTATGGGAATCAAACTTCGAAAAGACCCTATGATGGTACTACTTAATGCGACTATTCCAGTCCCGAACAAATATCATCGCAAACTCATACGATTTATCTTTCTGGCAGCGAAACAGACTATTGCTACATCCTGGGAAAAGTGTTCAATTCCTATAATTCTGTTCAGGCTGAAAATGAACTGGATTATGGTTAATGAGAGAATGTGGAGTATCACTATGGATAAATATAATGTCTACACCAAAATCTGGACGCCTTGGATAACATATGCCAGGTTACGATAAAAATATAAGATGAGTACTTGATCGTTTAAATCTATATAATTAAATAAGTGTAGCGAATTGTACGGTTAGATAGAGTTGAAACCTACAAGATGGAATTTTGCGTGGTTATCAACACTGTATTAGGAGCAATATTGTAACTTCACAGTAAACACGGACACGGAACCGGTTGTTTAAGTTTATTAGTTTAATTTTTGTTAATATGCAATTTCCAATGCTAAATTGTTTTGGTCTATGCTGTATACCTGTGTGAAATGATGGAAACAAAAGTTTTTTCTTAACCCTTAGGGTATTTGAATATGATGTCACTGTCCTCCTCTGCGTAGGAGAGTATCCATTTTCTGAAAGTAAAAATGTACAAAAATCAGCTATGACGAAAGTAAATGCTGTACTGTTATCTAATAAAAAAGTTTTAAAAGAATGTAAATGTTCTGAGAAGCAATTTGTGGGCCAAACGACCCACTGTTTAAAGGAAAGGATAAGGGAGCACTTAAGAGCAATTGCCAGGGGATTAGGGGTCCCCTGTGGGTAAACATTTCACTTCATGTTCCCCTTATGGCACCCGAGACACGATAGTCAAAGTTAATGAACAAGTGAGTATACCTTTAAGAGGAGGCGATTGAGTTCACTCCCTAAACTTGAGAGAGGCATTTTGCATTCTGAAACTGGAGACGAGAGTATCCAAGAGACTGAATACGAGACATGACATTGTCTATCTTTACTGACAATCAGTTGTAAGATGTCCCTTGTAACCCCCTTATATTGGATTTTTGGGTACTCTCGTCTACCAGTCTCATTATCTTTATCTTTACTGTACCTTATTATATACTACATATTATATATATTTTTGATCTTTTATTTTCTACATTTATTCCGACACATTTGCTCTTATTTGTAGTTTCTCTTAACCTTGACTACATATAGGAGCCATACGATGGTTATCCCACATGATTGCTACACCATTGGTAAACTAAACGCATGATTAATAGTAAGAAATAGGATTAAAAGACATAGAAACACATACAAGCACATACAGTCCCCTCTCGATCTGAGAAATTGTTGAAATTGTTTTTATTGTATGTCGACATTCAAATTTTACTCTTGCATGTTGTTTTTATCAAGACAAATAAAATTGCAATTTTTAACTGTAATATTGTGGTGAGTCACAACAGGGGTTGCTATACACTTTTTGTATAAAATATGGTCGCAAGGCAATAGTGGTTCTGCTTATGATTAAGGGATTGTGATATATGTAAAATGGGGAAATTTAAGAGCAGTTTTACAGGATACAGAGCTGAAGCAGTTCCTTCGGTTGAGGTTGGAGTTTATCATAAGAGGATGTGTGTCAAATATTGTTCAGCATGGTGGCATAGTTATTGGCTAAATTCAATTCACCTTTATAATGGAAAATGCATGTCTTGCAGTAGGAGAATCTTATACACTGGAGCAAAAATAATTGTAGCTGATTCTGTATGCAGACCTAGGACATCAGGAATACTGGCCCAAATACTTGTCTAAAAGCCCATTGGAGAACACCATAAACAGAAACGGAAGCTGAAGCTCCTGAATACTGAAGAATGCAATAGTAATTAATAACTCATCTCAGCAAAGTTAACACCCCTAATATGCCACCTAGTCACATTGTTGCATTTTCAAAATACAGTTCCTCTGTGGCCCCTTACTGAATGAGTTATTTTAAGTATTTTGGGGGGGGGGGGTATAATGGGTGTACATTCTATAGGTGGCATTGATGTTGCTGAACATGAGCATTTAATGGGTATTCAAAGTATCCTATATAATAAAGTTGAAGTGTCTCTGCGTCCAGTCCCTGTGTCCGTGGGATTGTGCTACTGCGCATGTGCCCCACGGACCGTCTCTGGCGAATTTTTATTAGACTAGAACAATTCTGTTTTTATAAATATTTGACTACATATGTTCTAGCGCCCGTTAATTTAACGGGCTTAATGTCTAGTGGATATATAAATGCATTGATGGTCACTTCCTTGTGCTGTGGGGTGCTCTTACAGTGAAAGTTTTCCTATTAAACTATTAAACTTAGCAGCAGATTTATCAAAGGTAGAGGTGAATTTTCAAGTTCAAAAAAATTCAAATTTGGAGCTATTTTTTGTGTACTTAGACCAGGGAATAGTCTAAATTCGATTCTAATTTGAAGAAAATGTATCATGTACTGTCTCTTTAAAAATACGACTTTGACGATTTGCCATTTGAAACCTGCCGAATTGCTGTTTTAGCCTATGGGGGACCTCCTAGAACCTATTTGTAGTAAATTTTTTGGGGAAAAACTTAGATTCGAATTTGATCGAATGTGCTTTTACTTAGATTCGTACAGACCTATTCGGCCAAAAAAAACTTTGACTTAATTATAGTTGGTCTTTTTGAATTCGAATTTCAAAGTTTTTCAAATTCAAAATTCAACCCTTGATAAATATGCGCCTTCCTGAGGGGCAGATTTATTAAAATGTGAGTTTAGAGCTTACTAAATAAAAACTGACCCACGTTCTGTTCATTCCTGTGGGATTTTTAGAACTGTATTTATCAAATGGTGAGTTCTAACTTTCACCCATTGATAAATACAATTCTAAAGATCTCATAGGAAGAAATAGAACTTGGGTGAGTTTTTATTCATTAAGCTTAGTGATGAGCGAATTTGACCCTTATTGCTTCACCGAAAAATTTGCGAAACTGCAAAAAAACTGGTGCGAAATTCATGAAATGCATTGTGGGTGCAAGTCAATTGGTGTAAAAAAATTTTATGTGCGACAATTTTTTACTTGTGGGATAAATTTTCTCACTTCAAATGCATTAAAGTCATTGGCCATTTTCCTTATGTCGACTTTTTGTCTCACAACTTTTTTCAGTGGAAAATTTTTGCTGCAGTTTTACAAAAAAATTTGCAGATGGTGAAATGTGGAATTTGCCCCATGGCTGGCAAAAAAATTAGCTCATGCCTAATTAAGCATTAAACTCACATTTTGATAATTCTGCCCCTAAGAGTAGCTCTTATTTATAGCTCTTTGTCACTCACACTAGACACCCTCTCTCTTGTTTTTCTGTTTCTTCCGAACAAATAAACCATTTAGAATCAGGCAAACTTGAATTAGCAGTGCATTTGGATATCCTATTACTTTGAATCAGGCAACACTTTGCTTTGCAACATTATAAAGTAAAATGTTAAAGACCCTAGTGTTGGCTGTCTCTGAGTGGTTTATTGAATAGGTAAGCACTGCATAACTTGCTGGTGCTACATTAAGAAAGAAAGATGGTTATATGGAAAAAAACAGGATGCTTATGTACCATACACTAAGGGGCAGTGTGTTGGGAGTTTCCTTAACTGAGAAGGAGCTAGTGTTTTTTGTAAATAACACGTTGTCTAATTCTGTGGCCACTAAAGCAAATAAAGTTCTGTCTTGCATAAGGGCATTAACTCAAAGCATGAAAACATAATTATACCTCTTATAGGTCCCTGGTAAGGCCTCATCTGGAGTATGCAGTGCAGTTTTGGACTCCAGTCCTTAAGAGGGATATAAATGAGCTGGAGAGAGTGTAGAGACTAAGTGCAACTAAATTGGTTAGAGGGATGGAAGACTTAAATTATGAGGGTAGACTGTCAAGGTTGGGGTTGTTTTCTCTTGAAAAAAGGCGCTTGCGAGGGGACATGATTACACTTTACAAGTACATTAGAGGACATTATAGACAAATAGCAGGGGACCTTTTTACCCATAAAGTGGATCACCGTACCAGAGGCCTCCCCTTTAGACTAGAAGAAAAGAACTTTCATTTGAAGCAACGTAGGTGGTTCTTCACAGTCAGGACAGTGAGGTTGTGGAATGCACTGCCGGGTGATGTTGTGATGGCTGATTCAGTTAATGCCTTTAAGAATGGCTTGGATGATTTTTTGGACAGACATAATATCAAAGGCTATTGTGATACTAAGCTCTATAGTTAGTATAGATATGGGTATATATAATTTATGTGAAAGTAGGGAGGGGTTTGTGTATGGATGCTGGGTTTTCATTTGGAGGGGTTGAACTTGATGGACTTTGTCTTTTTTCAACCCGATTTAACTATGTAACTAACTATAACTATGTAAGCCCCCTCAACAATTTGTTATTTACTGATTGCCGGATTAAAAAACTCAGGAGCTCAGTGAAGGGTGCAGCAGGATGTGCAGGACCTCAGAATGATGCTCAGGGTAGGGACGTGAGGGAAAAATGTCCACATGCCCCCTGACAGAGCTCTATGGCTATTTGCGCACACCCAGAAGCAGAGTGTAAGAAAATGACTGATTACAGCCTTTTTTTTTTTTTGCATTTTGCATTCTGTGTCTGGGTGCATAGGAATAACAGTACATTTATAGCTTTATAGAACATTTGTTTTTTTAGCTATGGTCATTGACCCCCATTTGAAAACTGGGCAGAGTCAGAAAAAGAAGGCAAATAATTCAGAAACTATAAAAAAATAAATAATAATGAAGGCCTATTGAAAAGTTGTTTATAATTAACCATTTTATGACATGCTAAATTTAACTAAAAGTGAACCACCCCCTTATTTGCATTAAGCAGTATCAATGCTTTTTTAACTGATATATAATGACCTGGATGGATCTATTGACATATGCTTGGTATTGTATATTGTACAGCAATCTTTGCCCAGGTGTAAATTTGCCCACTGTTGATAATATCCTCTATGTGTACTATTAAACAAGCAATAGAGCTCCATGATACCAATGCCTTAGGCTGCCTACATACAATATCTCTACCTTTTAGCAACTAAGGGTCAGATTTATCAAAGGTCGAATTTTGAAGTAATGGGAGTTTTTTTGAGCTCCCATAACTTCAAAATTCAAATAAAAAAAGACCAACCAAAATGTATTTTCTGAGATTGTTTGAATCAAAGTAAGAAGAAAAAAAACTTCAATTTTTCAAAGTAAACCAATTGACTCCTAATAGGTTCTAGGAGTTTCCCCCCATAGGCTAAAACAGCAATTTGGCAGGTTTTATATGGCAAATGGTCGAAGTTTTTTTGAGACAGTACATGATAAATATCAATATTCGAATTTTCGTTTTTTTTTCAAATTCGAATCGAAATTTGGACTATACTGTAGTTGAAGTACACAAAAATAGCTCGAAATTTGAATTTTTTACTTCGACCTTTGATAAATCTGCCCCCAAGTGTAGATTGTATGTCTCCTCAATTTGTCCACTGAGCAGATCTCGGCATGGGCAGTATACTTTGAAAAGAGGGTGAAGCTGCAGTGAATACAGCTTAAAGCGATACTGACACCAGAAATTTAACCTTTTTTACATCTACCATAAAATTGACTTTGCATGCTTCTTTTAATATTGTCATAAAATATTTGCACAATGCTTTTACATTACCTGTCTGATGGCCCATGTTCCTCTATGAGGGGGCTGCCATATTTGTGCAGCAGGAGTCTGTTAGCATTAGAAACTCTGACTGGTTAAGAAGGTTGGCAAAACAGTCAGGTTTAGAAACTTCAACTAACTAAATGCTTACAAAAACAAACCTCTTAGCAAAGAAGGATCAACATGACCTATAGGTAACATTTAGGGGCAGATTTATCAAGGGTCGAATTTCGAAGTAATGGGAGTTTTTTTGAACTCCCATAACTTTGAAATTTGAATTAAAAAAGACCAATCAAAATCTATTAAACAAATTTAAGGTTTCTTTTGGGCGAATAGGTCAAATTTTCGATTCAATTTGAATCTTACGAATCGAAGTAACAGCGCATTTGATCAAATTCAATTCAAAGTTTTTACAAATTGACCCCTAATTGACTTCTAATAGGTTGTAAGAGGTCCCCCATAGACAGCAATTCGACAGGTTTTAGATGGCCAATGGTTGAAGTCGATTTTTTACAGAGACAGTATATGATAAATTTTGATATTCAAATTTTTGAATTCTTTTCAAATTCAAATCGAATTTGGACTATTCCCTAGTCGAAGTACACAAAAATTAGCTCGAAATCAGATTTTTTTTCAATCGAATTTTCACTTCGACCTTTAATAAATCTCCCCCTTAATTTACATTCATATTTTAAAAAGTAGTTTTTTAGTGTCAGTATCATGTAAATATTAGACAAGCAGACAATAAGTCCTAGTGTTTTTATTGCTGTCAGTTAGTTCATCTCCTGCTCACCCATTACTACACTGAAGTGGTTACCTGTTAGGATGCTAGTCTATCAGTAGGGATGGGCGAATTTGACCTGTTTTGTTTCACTAAAAATTCAAATGGCGCCGAAGCTCATTAAAGTGTATGGACATCAAAAAAATGTTGTTACGCGTCGAAATTGTTTTGACGCGCGTCTTTTTTTTTCTTTTTCTTTTTGACGCACAACACCATACAAGGTACTATCTATCAGTACATAATACAGGTAAGCCCGGCTAAATCCCAAAAGCAACATTTCTCCCTACAGGCTTTCTGTAACTTGCACCAAAAGAACATCATATGGGTAAGCTTTGCATTAAAGAAAGCATATTATTTAAAGGGTTAAAAATTCCCATTTTACGAAGGAGATTGATGTGGTAAGGAATGCCCTTTAACATGAATAAAAGCCTGATGCAACATTTTGTTCCACTTAACAAAAAGGAAAGAAAATACTTAACCTCTAATTAACCTTTTCCTTGTTTAAAAGTTTGAATAAAATTACCCCTAAGTGTTTCACTCACAGGGCAGGACCTGTTTCCTCATAATACATATTCTTGCTAAAAGCTGCCACTTACTAACCTAAAGGAAATGGAAGGAAAAGTCAAACTTTACGGCCACCAAAATTATTTTATTTAAAAATTTGCATGTATGGGCTTTATACTGTACAGTATATTGATATTATTGGCTTTAAAGATTGTAGCCAATACCCCCTTGTTTCTTTTGGATTTTTGGTTTAAAACCAGTGCTTATTTCTTTTTTTCTCTTATTCCTGGCAACTGTGTCCATTTTTAGCACAAACAAAGCATTTCTCATAATTTTTTAACATGGCGATTTCAGTCAGAGGTATTGTTTTTGCGATTGCTATTTTTTGTAATTATCTTTCGAGTGCAGGTGGTAGAAATGAAGTGGAAATTCTGGAAGCTGCTTCAGATAATGTTGTTAAAGCAGACTATTGAGAGATAAAGTTATTGTGCTAACGTTTCCCTCAGAATTTGGATTAGGTGTACTTATTTCATTTTTTTGGAGGATTTCTCCACTTGCATGTATTCACTATTTGTATTTAAAAGAAAAGATTGACTTAATCTCTACTAGTGAAAAGCAAAGAAATACACAATCTCCACTCAAGGCTGCGTAGCCCAGTCTATTCAGCCCTTACTTTTCAATTACCTTGCAATTTCCCTAGAGGATTGTAGGAATTTTAAATATCTCCATATCTCAATGTATTCTTACTTTTCAACTGCTTTTCTTTGACAAACCATTGACTGTATGAACTTATACATTTCATGTGTTCCATCTAATTGGAGACCACATTCTCTTCCTTACTGAAAAGTTTACTTTAAGGAGTTTTATTATAGAGAAAAGAAACAATATTGAAGGGAGTATTCATTTGCAAAAACATTCCTTTTTACAGGTAATTATTTTCTAACCTAAAAAAGCCCATGCTTTATTCACTAATTAAGAATATCACCCACATTGCACTCTATAGAGGTAGTGTGATAAAAGTAGCATTGTTTGAACCTGTTCTATTAACTCATAACTCATTATCATAACCCAATTACATGTTTGCTGACGTGATGCAAACTTTGTAACTTTGTTAGATTACCCCATGTTAGCTTCTGAGTGTTGAGCTTCAACATATGGGGATTTATATAATGGGAAATATCCAATTATAAAATTATACTTGTAAATATAGAATTGTATTGAAATGTAAACAAAAAACACAATACAAAACTCTTTCCCATGAATAGCTATGATAAAAAAAATATCTTGTATAAAGTCTCTTCTTGAAGTAAAAAAAAAATCCACATCCATTTCTCAAAAGATTAAGGGGGTTATTTACTAAAACTCAAATTTATCTCATATTTTTATTAAAACATGCTCAACCAAACTCCCATGGACGATTTTATCTTATTTATCTATAAAATAACTTCAATAACTTGAAAAAATTTGGTCGGGAAATATCTTCAAAATGTAAAAGGGACATCTCTCATTGACTTCTACATTACCTCAGCAGGTTTGAGACGGCGGATTTTCAGATTCAGAATTTTTGCCACTTCAGGGTATAATAAATCTTGAAAAATTTGAGGGGTTTTTTCCATGAAAAATCTGAGTTTTTGCCCAAAAAACCCAGACCAGGTTTAGTAAATAACCCCCTAAAATTCCTGCTTAGACTTAGACAGGTCTGTTTGAAACATCTGTTCTTTTATGACAGTGCTGTCCAACTTCTGTAGTACAGAGGGCTGGAATTTTTCTGGCGTACATGGTGGATGGCCAATAATGGAAGCCAGTGTTAGCCACTTGCTGTTTTAAACCACACCCACTTTAAACCACACGCATGTTACCACAAGAACTTTTAAGACTATATCCACATTAATGGTGGTAGCACACCAAAAAACCAAATAGTTGTTGCTGAAGGGATATCACTCATCACTCGTGAAACAAGTTTATTTAGTCTTATTAAGATATGCCCTTAAATCCATATGCATCATCCTCCCCCATGGATAGCACAGCAACCCCCTACACATGATTAAACACCTTGGGGACCCATAACAAGTATTTTTAGGAACCATCAAATATGCAGAGGTGGTCCTGTTTTACCAATACATATTAAAGTAGCTTATTAATTAAGGCTTCATGGGGCCCCTATACCTCCTGTGGCCCCTACAACCACAGAGCTTGTTTACTCTGTAGATACACTCATACAAGGAGCATAGGGCAGGCAGAGTATGGCACACACAGGGAGCATAGGGCAGGCAGAATATGGCACACACAGGGAACATAGGAAAGGTAGAGTATGGTACACACAGGGAGCATAGGGCAGGCAGAGTATGGAACACAGGGAGCATAGGGCAGGCTGAATACAGCAGGAGACAGGGAAACTTATGAAGCGTATCAGTCCCTAAGCTCAGTAACTAACAGCAACTCAGTGAATCAGCAGAAAAGAAAATGGGGCGCTACTGGGGCATCTTTGAAGGAACAGATCTAAATGACTTTGGTTGTCTGGGCTGATATAGAAGCCTAAAACATTATGTACAACATTTCTAGCCTACTTTTTTAGTTAAACTTTAGTTCTCCTTAAAATGACAAATAATGGATATTAATAGGTTTAGGTCATATTTTTGGGTGAACCCTCATTTTTGCATAGAAAACATGGGAGGCCTTATTTATCCAAATTCAAATTTTTCTGACTATTTAAATAAAAAAAGTTTGACCAAACTAGCATCCCCTATTGGACCTCATTTAGTGTATTATTAAAAGAGCACTAATTGATCTGATTGGGGACAAACATGAAAAAATACACAACTAAAAAATCTTATGATTTTTTAGTTGTTTATTCCTGCATTGCTCACTTTTTTTGGGCTTTTTCCCCGAAAAGCTGGAATTTTCAGATTTTTGGCCGAAAAGTCAGAAATAATCATTTTCCGGCTAATTCTAGTGCAGACCACAGAAACTTTCAAATGGGATAGGGACCTCTCCTATTGACTTAAATACAACCTTGGTAGGTCTGATATGCTGGATTTTTTCGGATTCAGACTTCTTCAGGGTATAATAAATATTGAAAAATTTAAGGTTTTTTTTCCAACTAAAAATTCCGATTTTATAGTAAAAAAAACTTTAATTTTTCGCGTTTTTGACATTCAGACGTTAATAAATAACCCACTAAAACTTGATTACTTGAATAACATGGAATACTAGAATAACATCTGTTTCAGGTGCTCAACTAAACTAAAGTGTGGTTTTCCTAGTTTTTTAAAAGTTCAAAAAATGGGAGATCTATGAAGTGTAAAGACCAGATAAAAAAACTCTAATGCAAAACTTCACCAGGTAAAAGTTGTTAAGGTTCTATAGAAGTCAATGGGAGCTGCACTGATCCTATTGGACTGTTTAAAATCAATTCAGAGATTTTCCGATTTTTTGTTCGCTAGGAATTGTCTGAAAATTTTTTTAGCGCATAGTTCAGTGTTATTTTCTGTTCGTACTTATTTCATTTGGACTTTTTATTAAATGTCATGATATTCGTGGTTTTATAGAAAGTGAGTATAGTTGTCATTTCAAAAATCTCTAAAACCACTGAAATCCAAACTTTTATAAATAGGCCTCAACCTAAGTGTGGGCTAAGAGTTCCGGTATTTACAAAAATATAAATAATTTTTGTTACAAGAGAAAAATTGGCTTAATGATTTTTTCTTTACTTTGTATATGCTATAGAGGAGCCAGGCAAATTGTCAGTGGTTGACTTAAGACATGGTACTTGCACATGTAAGTAAAGGCAATGTAATCAAAGTGAGTACCTTAATGTAACATATGGGCACTCAGAAAACTTAGTTCATCTTTGCCAGGGCATTATCTGCTATCTTGTATGATACCAATGAATTACAGCAGGGCTGTCCAACTGGTGGCCCGCGGGCGACCCCCCCCTTCTGTGCCCCCCCACATGTTGTGTCTGCTTACCATATGTAAACTCTACAAGGTTTCACTACAGAGATTAACTGGCCCCTGCATTGTTTAAAACTCAAATTCAGACTAATCCCCTGTATTGTTCACACCTGTGATCCCCCTGTATTGTTCACACTTGTGATACCTCTGTTGTTTACATCCTAAAGCCTGTACTGTTCACACCTGAAACCCAGACTGAAACTGCCCACATTGTTCACCTGTTCACATCTTCAAAATGCTAATGGGGCACCAGCACTGTGTCACTGTATCTAGTACATATTAGAATAATAGCTTTCCCTGTCTCCTGCTCTGTTCTGCCTTCCCTCCCTGTGTGTGCCATTCTCTGCTTGCCCAGTGCTGCTTGTGTGTGCCATTCTCTGCTTACCCTACGCTACCTGTGGGATGTAAGCCTGTTAGGGGTTTGTTCTTGGGGTTTGTTAGCATTTGTTAATTGTTGTTAAGGGCCCCTAAGGTGTTTAATCATGTGTTGGGGGGTTGTTGTATTATCCACAGGGGAGGATGAGGCATATGTTATGTTTTTAACATGACTTACATTTTTCACATATGAGTGATGAGGGATTTCCCTGCAGTAAGCACCAACCATTTGTTTTTTTGGTGTGCTACCATCGTTAATGTGGATATGATCTTTAAAGTTCTTGTGGTAACATGGGTGTGGTTTACAGTGGGTGTGGTTAAAAGGGGGGAGTGGCCAACACTGTCTTCCATTATCGGCCCTCCACCACATAGGCCAGAGAAATTGGAAAGCTCTGAATTAGAGAAATGCTGATTTAATTCCAGTATTTTCAGTTTCAACCTTATAATAGTATTATATAAGTTTGGTACTTGTAATGGCAACATTATTTTTAGATAGGTCCCATTGAATATTATATATATTATAATATAATAACTCTAAGATGTAGAACGTAGGAAGTTTTTCAAGGAAAAGTTCCTACTTTGGACTGAAACATCAGAGTTCTGTATTGTGCATGTATAATAAAAAGCCCCACATCACAAAGGATGTGCTGGTCCAGGTATCATTTATTCCAGATATGTTATATATATATATATAATGGTGTGAAGGATCAGCACTCTCACCATTATCTACAATATTGATCGTGCACCCCTGCTCTAACAAGAAAAGAGTGCGGACACCAGCAAACATTTTATATATATATATATATATATATATATATATATATAGCACATTTGGTACAATAAGCACAGAATTACAGAACATCATTGAATGCTGAAAATACACAATTTCTTGATGCACTGGTCAGTGTTTTATCATAATGATATTATTTATATCAGAAACCTTTGAAGTAGTAGTTTAATCACACACTACAGGTACAGTATTAGACAGCTTGAATGAAACATAATATAAAATTATACAATTATATAAAAAAGGATGAAAACCCTCTTCAGAATGGTTATGATTGCATCTGATAAAGAGCTATGCATTAAACCTTTGGACAGCACTTCAAGAAAAAAAAAGACTGGGAAATTAATTCTTTATTATCATATTATTTTATTCATTTGTGCTTTTAAAAGCATCCTTTATACAATTGTAGCTGTGCCTACTAGCAAAGTGTGACTAGAATAATGCTCTGGGCTACAATGAGAGATAAGTAGTTGAACTCACTATGGAGACAATGCTAGCTAAAACTAAAAAGACAAATTATTATGCTCAGTTTTTGGATGAGTTATGCCTTGTGAATTTCAGTGTAACACTGTATTACAGTCTCTTTGGTAGATAATTCAAATCTTTTAACAGAAAAAGTATTGTATTACATCTGTAGTTTAACTGAATTTATAAACAAGCCACTGTATCCCAAAATAAATTAAAAAGTAGCAAATGTATCAATGAAGAAGTATCAATGAAGACATATCAATTCAAAATTCACCAACATGTATTATAAGTCTATCATCATCATTTATTTTCATCATCATTTATTTATATAGTGCTTTCAAGATACACAGTGCTTTAAGTCTATGGGAGACAACTTTTCTGATGCGCGGCAATTGTTTTTTTTAACGCGCAACAGTTCTCTCATCCATAGATCCTAGGGCCCTTTGCATTTTTAACTATTTAAATGGGGGAAAAACTCTAAAGGCCTAATGGTGGGTCTATGGCACAAGGGTTAATATCCTATATAGGAGGATTCTCCAGTATGAACTATCTCTGCATAGGCTGTGGCTGGTTCAGAGTCATTCACATGATATCATGAAATCAAGTAGCAGTTTTGCTTTGCACATGAAATAGTGCAGGGAAACTTCTGAGAAAAATAGTCTCCTGCATTTTGAATTAATCCCAGGCTATGAACTAATGTCTGTATGATGTAACAACGATCAAGGGGCATCAGTAGAATCTGCTCCAACTAGCAATAAAAATCTTTAACTATTACTAGTATTATAATTCACTCCATAGTGTTAAAAGCACAAGAAACAATTGGTCCAAGATGAAGTCTGCCTAACTGCTAGCTGAACTGGAGCAAGATGAAATACATCATCTGAAACCTTTACAATTTGAATAAAATCCTTTCTAACCCCAAGATAACAATTGAACCAGTTCTTGAATCCATCAAGAGGGAACTTCCATTCTTCTTGTCTCAGTGGATGCCACTAGTCTGCTGGAAGGACCTACTAGTGAATAAAGCTTCAAGAAAGGGTTCCCAATAAAAATTGTACCATATTTTTGTTGCTTTTTTTGTACCTGTGAAAAATGAAAATACCATACTATGCTTATTGCCATAGAACATCAAGCCTTTCCCCTCAGTTGTATTTCACCCCATATCTTTCTGCTCATCTTAAATATATGCAGCTTTATCTATTACCTATAGTAAGTCACTTACACATATACCAGTCCAGTGCTCCTGTTCTATTTCTGTAGATGCTCCTCATCTTCTTTGGTTTCTTCCATCTTCTCTTCATTCTTGTCCAGGCATACACATGCACCAAACCTAAATGCAAAAAGTTGTCTTTTTCTATTCTACTTCAAATGTGCCTGCCCAGACTTGGAAAAAAGTAAACAGAAGAGGAAGAATATTGTGGCTAATGAGCTTCTACAGGAACACCCTGGGCTGGTGCAGTGTTCTGTTGACAGGGTGGGGTATCAGGCAAGCAATTATAATCAATGGGGGTTGGGTAACATTTTGGCTGGCTCAATGATTAAACCTTTTACTTCTCCTTTAAGCAAACATTACAGAATGCAAATTAAAGGATGGCAATTCCCTCAAATTTTAATTTTCATTATTCTTCCTGCAGCTTTTTACAAAAGAAAAATCTAATAACTGATTGGTTGCTATGGTTTACTGTCCAGATGTAGTAAATGAGTGTAGGGACCTTAAGGGTTAAGTGCCCCTCCCCTGAGCCTCATGGCCTGAGATACTGGATTTCTACCTGAATTTTCTAGGGACAGAGCCTTTGGATAGTTGCAGCATAGCTGATCCCAAACAGAACCACAAGTTGGTGCTGTGCAACCATATAAAAAGGGATGCCATGTGCTCTGTCAGCCATTACAGTTTCAGCTTACAGTTATTGCTGTTATCTGCTGCAGAACTTTGTTTTACTTTGGACATAGTGACAACACCGGAAAAATGTAGGCTTCAGTGGAGTGCAATAGGCCTGGCAAAGGCTGGGCAGGATCATCCAGTGCCTGGATAACTCAAATAAGATGGTTTGGAGTTTGGATTTCTGTATTCACCTTTGGAGATGGATGAGAGATACAGTTCAGCATAGATGTTGTTTTGTGCTCGTGCTATAGACAGTGCTGGGAGCTATGAATGGAGGATCAAACAAGCTGCATTTGTTTCATGGAATGGATTCGTCACTCTGGATGCCTGCTCCAGCTCTGGATGAGCCTACCTAGCCCCATCTGTGTGACTCCCCAGGGTAAGGTGTGCCATGGGGAGGGTAGAAAAAGAGAGGATCCAGGATGGTTTCTGTTTATGACACAGGCTGTTTCTAGATGCCTGCCACGAGGGAGCCAGTACCTAACTGGAGGGAAAGGTATTTTGGGCTACTATTGCTACTTGGGACCTATTGTGCTCTTTGGGGAAAAAGGACTGAGACTCTTTGTCTGCTAAAGGAGTTGCGGGACTTTGCCTGGCATTGAGGGCCAGGAAATGGACTGCCATAGGTTCCCATGGGAGTGGGTTATTTGATATGATGTAAATGTGTTTTACTTCCCCTTTAAAATTACACTTATTTTATATAAAGTTATATTGTTATATAATAAAGTGTTTGAGTGATTTATTTTCCTAATCCTCAGGAGTATTCCAGGACCCCATTAGGTGGAGGCACTGCCAGAGAAGAGTTTTCCCAGTACCTTTCACCTTGCAAAGGGAACTCAGGACCCGAGTTGGTAAGCTGGTACAACCTTGGCACCAGGGGGGGTCGCCAAGTGGGTATTACATGAGTAAAAATATGTATAGAACATGCTGGGTTGCCATTGGCCTTAAATATAGATTCTGTGTTTTGTATTTAGGTTTCATTTTCATCACTAACATTGTTAACACCTGTTCTTTATGTTTGGGTTAAAATGATGCACTTCTCAGCTTTTGTATAGGGCTTCTCTACATATGTTCGCTAACTCCACAAATGGTTGTAAACACACATGTTTCTTTTAAAGCTAAATGCAGCCATACATATCTGGGTCTGATTATTTGTTTTACAATTTACAGCAATATGCTAAAGAACTCTGGGGAACATGGCTATTAAATATTAAAATAAATAAATTACTGAGTGTTTTACAAATACAACTCAATGAAATGCATATGATTTCAAAGTAAAGCAGCACTTGCAGGGACATCCTGGGAATTTTTATAAAAGAGAATGCTTCACTTGGAATTATTCAAAAAAGGCTTCTGGGAACATAAGACAATTTGCAAACTGTATTAAGATAAAAAAAATTGCATTTTCTTTTTCTAAAGAACAAAATTTGCATATTAATAACGGATTAAAGTGGCCATGAAAAAATTGTGAGTAGTTACTATTTCTTGTCTTTTTTGTTCTTCACATAAACATATTTCCTAATAAAAGAGGCTTATGGAACTGTAGCTACTGGAACAATTCTCAAAGGTTTTATGTTCCAATGTAACAGAATTTTTATCACTTAAAAGATTTTATTGTATTTATTAACCCAAGTAAGGGAGATCTAACAAATTAGACTTTCATTTATAAAACAAAGAAAGGGGAGGACAGTGTAAAAGGATCTGGTATTTGTATAAGATAAGGGTACATTTAATAGATGTCTGCAAAAAGTTTCTGTTTGCATGCTGAACAAATGCAGTTATACTACTGTGATCTAAAATACAAATAACCCAAATAACCCTCTTACTGCTGTTTCAAACTCCTTCATTCATTGGATGAGAAATATCTGGTTTGTTGTACGGCCAATATAAATTGATCAAATAACTAAAAAAAATCAACATCATTGAAGTATCAGAACAAAATTCTTGTACAATATAAGCAAGAGATAATCAAGCAAGTTAGGTTTGTTTCAATAAATGGCCACATAAGAGGACAGTCAAGACTCTACCACCCCAACTAAGGTTGGAGAAATATTTTAAATCAAAATTAAAAAATGAGAGGTCTCTATCTTGAGTCACAATGTTTTCCAGGATGAGGTCACAAAACAGGAATCAGCAGATGATGTGTCCACTGAAGCTGGTGAAAAAACAAAGTCAGTAAGGGATGTATCATATTATAGAGTTTATAGGGAGCAGGCATAAATCAGATTCTAAATTTATAATGTTTTCCAAGCCAGTCACTTCCTGAAAAATGTAAAATGATCAAAACCAATGAAGGATTTAATGTTTTAATTTATAAAGTCCTATTAGTAAGGTATATTTGGTGAACACGGTTTAATTGAGGCCTTTAGTGGACCATCTAGTTATTCACTATTTCACTAAGTAATGAGCTAGAAGGTGTATTTATTCATGAATTCAAGAATTAGGCTGTTGGTATACTGGGTACAACGCCGGATTTCTTTGCCGGTGCCCCTAGGCCGCGCGGTCCGACCAGGCGGCCGCGCGGTCCGACCAGGCGGCCGCGCGGTCCTAGCGCCCACCTACACTTTCCCTTTTCAGCGCGCCGGCGAAAAAACGCCGGCGCAGCTGGTGTAATTGAATGGGGACACACAAGTCCCCATAATGCGGCTGGGCGGCATGGCGCCCCTATTTTTTGCCACCCTAGGCCCGGGCCTATGCGGCCTTGCCGCAAATCCGGGCCGGACTGGGTATGGCTAGAATGAGCCACAGCCACAGGTATTTTTGAATTCTTATTGCTATCTAAGGAGTGGTTATTTATGTTTTCATATTTATACTGGTATTTTATTAAAATGATATACTGTATTATCATAAAACAGGGGTGCTCTCTTGTTACAAGTCAATTATTTTGTACACGCACATTTTATCCAAATAATCAAATTTCTCTGTAATAATAAAACAGTAGCTTGTACTTGATCCCATCTAAGATATAATTAATCCTTATTTAAAGCAAAACCAGCCTATTGGGTTTATTTAATGTTTAAATGAATTTCTAGTAGACTTAAGGCATGAAGACCCAATTACGGAAAGATCCGTTATTCGGAAAACCCCAGGTCCTGAGCATTCTGGATAACAGGTCCCATACCTGTACTACCCATAATTGGTCAACCATAATCAAAAAGAAGGAAGGATTTAATCTTTTAGTTTATAAAGTCCTATCAGTAAGGTATATTTGGTGAACACAGGTGTAATTGAGGCCTTTATTGGTTAATCTAGTTATTCGCTGATTCATTTAGTAATGAACTAGAAGGTTCATGAATTCAAGAATTAGGCTGTTTGTATACTGGGTATGGCTAAAGTGAGCCACAGACACAGGTATTTTTAAATCCTGATTGCTCTCTAGGGAGTGGTTATTTATGTTTTCATATTTATATTGGTATTTTATTAAAATAATATATTATCATAAAACAGGGGTGCTCTCTTGTTACACGTCAATTATATTTTACACACACATGGTTCTATAGAGATTGTTGCAACCCTGAATGCTAATATTATGTTATGATTTTTATAAAGTTATTAGTAATATTACCAACAATTGGTCAACCAGTTAAGGCAACTTTTATAGAGGTTAAGATTAGCTAAGATTGAGGATCTATATATTTAATAGAATTGTATTTATACTAAAGGGACATTGGCTTTCATGGTAGGCAATTTTATACTGATTCCTGCGACTCCATTGTGCTCTGCAAATTCTAAAATGGCAGCTTCTATAATGTATCAATTCTCTTCCACTGACTCCCACTGATTGTAAGTAATATGTACAGCCATATGTCTTTGGTGAAAATAAGTTTTAAGCATCCCCATTCTGCTCAAACACCAATATATGAAACTTTATTTTTATCAAGAATTATAGACCCATGTACATTTCTGTAACTCTATTTCTTGTCATTTCATCAGAGCAAGATATACAATATAATGTAATAATAATAATCACAGAACTTTGGAAGGCATAGAGTCAGTTTGTATTGCATTACCTTAAAGCAACTGCCAAGGTCTGTGTAGGAGGTTCATCACACACATTATTAACATCTACATGTGAACATAAACAACAGCTAAAGTGTGTATACAGTTAGGGGCAGATTTATCAAAGGTCGAATTTCGAAGTGATATATACTAGAAATTCGACCATAGAATGGCTATACTTCGACTTCGAATATCGAAGTCGAAGTCTTTTTTACCGAGTTTGACCGTTTTGCGGTCAAAGTAAAATCGTTAAATTGTTCGATCGAACGATTAAATCGTTTGAATCGAACGATTCGAATGATTTCATCGATCGATCAAAAGATTTTACTTAGACTACAAAAAAAACGTAGAAAAATGCATTAGAAGGTCCCCATAGGCTAACATAGAACTTCGGCAGGTTTAATTTGGCGAACAATTGAAGTCAAAGTTTTTTTAAAGAGACAGTACTTCGATTATCGAATATTCGAATATTCAAACTATTCCAATCGAATTCGAAGTAAATTCAAAGTCGTAGTATCCTATTCAATGGTCGAATTCACTCTAATTCACTTTGACCCTTGATAAATCTGAACCACAAACTTGTGTATTTGTCACTGCAGCTATTGACTGTGGTGGTTTCCAAAATAATTAAAGTTTCACCAAAATAATTAGCTCTCCTTTACTTTGAAGCATATTGAGAAGCTGAAACTTTAACAAACTGAAACATTCATTTGTGTTATACTGAATCTGAACGTGCTTATGTGTCTTATGTAGAAGAAAATGTTTCTTGCAGTGTGACTTGATTTTGAAAGCATTCTTACAAAATTGCGGACAAGACAATGGGAACAAATGCCTGTCAGGTAATAAATATGAAATCAGTTAGCAACCATTTAGCATTCACTGCAGTAAGTGCTGAGTTTGTAATGAACATAAGACTTTTGTTTCTCCCTTAGGGAAATTAAATATCTGCTACTGAGAATAACCTGCTATAATTATCAAGTGAGTTATATCTTCTTTGGAAAGAAAAAAAAAGAATTATACTAATACATCCAACATAATGCAGTAATGCACAAATGTCTCTGTTTTTAAAATATATAAGAAAATCAGTTTATGAAGGATAAAGCTCTGGAATGAGGTCTTGAAAGAACGGTTATGCTTTCATGTTTTTGTTTTATGTTAAGGGATTTTATCACATTTCTGTTTACCAGTGACTCTTTTTCTTTACACTTTTTAGAGGCACTTTTATCCATTTATGCATTTCTGACCGACTCTTTGACTTATTTTTAGTAACAGAATTTGGATTTGACCACTAGGTGAAGCATGCATAGAAATACCAACAACAGATTTTGAGCTAAATGCTTGGAAATCTAGATTTTCATCTCTCACATGGTTCTTTTCACTCTAATATTAAAAAAAAAAGTAGAATAAAAAAAAACACATCTGTATTCTAGATTTTTTAGATACAATGCATTGTTACCCTGCACCGATGCAAGGGGTGTTGGCTTCAGAAACACTATTATGGTTTATATTAGTGATGGGCGAAAAAGAGAAAAATTTGCGAAACGCATTAAAGTCAATGGGAGTCAAAATGATTTTGACGCGCGTCAATTTTGGCCCCCGTGACAATTTTTATACGTGCTCCTAATTTGTCCAAATTTTGTCAATGTGAATTTTCTCTGCAGTTTTGCCAATTTATTCACCGGCAGCGAAACATGGAAATATTTATTCACCCATCACTAGTTTATTTAAATATACTTTGTTCTGTGTAGCCATGAGGGCAGCCATTCCAGTCAATAAGGGCAAAAAGCACAGTTACAGCTGCAGTTAAGCTCTGTAGAACATAATGGGGTTAGTTGTTATATAGGAAGATAAACAGGAGTTGAATGCCATACATCTCTACAGGAATATAGAATTGAACTTTAATCATATAAAATAGATAATCTGCTACAAGAAATAGCTTATTTGTATGTGAAAAGACAGATACCAGAAAAAAAAAAACTTTTTATGTTACTGGTCCTGAAGTTGTATTTAGAAATGAAGAAAGCTATGAATCTATGACAACTGATATGAGAGATACAGCTTTTTAATCAGAATAAATTATCCAATTTAATTAAAAAAAATCTCTGTATACAGTCATACAGTCATGTCAACAGGATACCACTTCACGCAGGACTTATGGTGAATCATAGCAAAATCTACAGTATTTGAAAAAAACTATAGTAGTCCTGTGTGAAGATGTATCCTGTTCACTATTGGATCTACACATTGGACTACACCCAGGAATATAGTAACATAATAAGTTAGGTTGAAAAAAGACACAAGTCCATCAAGTTCAACCTTTTAACTTTTATTTATCCAGACAAAATGTGCCTGCGTGGAATAGTTGTTTATACATTTTATATTTGTAATGCTTTCATTTTATTTTGCAGTTGCAGTAGAAAGAGTATTCAAATTTAACATTGATGTTTTGTCAAAAAAAACTGCAGAACTGCTGTTGTACTTTAAAACTTTGCACATGGATTGGAAATTCCAAAGAACTTTCCATTAGACAGGTAATTATTCCATGAACACCTGAATAAATGTTAATTGTTCATATATTCAAATGGTAATAGTACTAAACAATTTTCATTAGAAAAATATCCATTACAACTTAAATTACAATTTTTGCCTGCTATCGATTGTCTAAAGCTATAAGGGTTATAATGTGTTTTACTGTGGTCTATACATGTTTGTTCAGTCACTGCAAGTTTTGTTTTACCAAAAACAGGGAGGCAAGTTAATAAAAAAAACTTTTTTTTCTAATACCTTTAAAATCTTAAAAGTTTAAATTTTAAAAAATAACTACCTAAAAATGTGAAAATCACATTCTACCCTTCAATTTCTGTCTGCAAAATGTCAAATTCTGGAAATTTGAGTTTTGAAAAACTAAAATTTGCCATTCTTGACTCAAGAAAACTCGATTTGTGGTAAAAATGTCAATTTGAATGTTGACCTTTGGGTGCGATGTATCAAAATTGCATTTTATATATGATTTCTGAAACACCCTGGCTAAAAATGCAAATATGCGTTAGAATATTTTTGGAAAACTTGCAAATTTGCATGAAAGAACTAGGCAAGTATTGATAATCTGCCTGAAAGCTTCAGCTTTCCTTTGCCATAATGCCATTCTCAGCAAGTCTTTTGTGCAGTGAATGATCATACAATAAAGTATTTTTATCTAGAATGACAACTTACCATATTATTATATGTCATTAATCTTAAATTAATTGAGCTGTCCTCTGCAACAGGAATGTATGTATAATTTTGAACACTTTTATCTTGAATTGTAAAGCATAAATTAATTATTTTCATATTACGAAACGATTATGTATTGTCATGCCTGTCATATTTCTATTATATAAACTAGCTGGATAAAAATATATAATCCATTATTTATCAATAGATAGCTGAATATGCATTTTTTAAACACATTTTTGTTCAGAAAGCTAGTGATGTTCCTGCATATCATAAATTACCTTGATGGATACACCCCCAGATCTGACAGATTTTAAATACTTCAATACTGCCTACAAGACCTAAAATTCTAACTGACCTTGATGAGTATTTGTGTTTATTATTGTGGAGACATAGTGGCTCATTCATGGATGCAGCCACACCATTATCAAACATACTTATGTGTAATCATAGTTAACACACTTCCATGTATAGGTACAAAGTGGTAGTTGCTAATTGCACTTTCTGCCATGCATGAGATTCAAAATACAGAGGGGATTGGTATATGGCTACCATGAATATAATGTGGTATCCTGTGATGCTTATGCCTTCAAGCCCCGAATAACCCACAAGGTAATGACACTCTTTCTGAGTACAATGCACCGCTGTGCCTAAACACTGTATAAACAAATTAGCTACAGGGAGTCAAGGTTCAAAATGCAAAATATTGGCTATCTTCAACTCCACATAATAAATAACTGCTAAACAGATTGTGGCCAAGGGCATGGCATACTACTTTTCTTAATGGAATAACCCTTTATTTAAACGATGAGTGTTTTGGGTCTTGTGATTAGGAAATGTTTTTTGAAAAAATCATTTATTATCACTTATGACTTTGTTGACTTTAGAAAACCATGTTATCTCTGTTTTCTACCCTATTCTTTTTGCCTTTATTCAAAACCAATTCAAGTAGTTGAAATTACAATATACATGTCCAATTAGCAGGATAGCCCAGTGAGGTAATGCCATGTATTAAAAAGGTATAGCACTGTTAAATCCAATGTAGATTATGTTATACTGTTTTTTGTGCTGCAGTGCTCAGAAGGGATTTAAATAAAATAGAAAAAAGTCCAGATAAGAGCCATTCAACTTACAAAGGGTATGGAATCAGTTATGAATCAGTTGTGTTTACACCGGAGAAGAGATAACAAATTATTCTTGGTGTAAAGCTAGTCCTTTCGCCTTCCTCGCTATCAACTACAATATAGATAGATTAAAAAAAATGAACTTGATGGACATGTGTACCTTTTTTTTTTTTTACTTTATAACTATGCCATATATAAGGGGTGTGTGTGTGTGTGTGTGTAATTAATTTCACGAGGCAGGAGCAAGACAAATTTCCTTGTGCCTCAGGCACTAGCAGTTAGATCCAAGCATAGTTACAAGATACTAACAATGCAACATCATTCTAATATATCCTTAAAGCGAACCTCTCATACAGACATGAAAATCTGTATAAATAAAATAAGAGTCCTTTTTCAGATTAAGCATGAAACCCAATTTTTTTTTAATGAAAACATCCATACCTATTATAAACTCATTTAATAGTCTCAGCCAGGGCAGCCATCAGGGGGGGACAGGGGGGAGAGTTGTAGGGGGCCCCAAGGGTAAGGGGGGCCCCAGCCACGCCACACTTACTTGATTAGCCGGGCCCCCCATCTTTCTGAGAGCTGCTGACTTTGGGAAGGCATGGACGTTTAAGGGGCCCTGGCCCCCAATTTTCTTATAATGTGGGGGGGGCCCTGGCCACTAATTTTGGCCACCATTTTTTTTTCTCATGTGGGGTCCTAGCCACCAATATTTTTTAATAGGGGGGCCCTGGCCACAAATGTTTTTTATGGGGGTCCTGACCACCAATATCTATTTATTTTTTATTAACATGTGGGAACCCTAGCCACCAATATTTTTTTTGTTTTTCTACTGTGTGGTGGGAAGGGTGGACCTGTAAGTGGGGCTTGCGATGGGCGCAGCCCAGGGGGCCCAGGAAATTTTGCAGTACGGGGCCCTGCGATTTCTGATGGCGGTCCTGGTCTCAGCTGTCAATCATATATTGCCAGCCCCTCCTTTATGCCCTAGACATAGAGGTGGTGCAGTCAATTACTTTCACTTTCCATTTTGCACTTCCTACATGTCACTGCACTCCTATTTAAATCATTTATATAGTGTAATTATTTTTTAGGGTGACAGGTTCCCTTTAACAGTTATAATACTTGCTAAATGCACAATAATTAAATCTAAATCTGCAGATTTTTTTAGATGAATCCAAAGACAATTCATAATATATACACTTATTCATTCTAACTGATCACCATTTTCAAAGATTTATAGGATTTTCATGTACTGATGTCATGTGCACTGCTGTTACGTAAGGGGATGTCATTCATACACACATTGATTAAGCCAAATTAAAAATTGGAGTCAACAGATGATATTCATAAAATATATTGTACCCATTCATTCTCCTAGAAACTTGCAGCACCAGTTGCACCTGTCCAACCCAGGTTTTACACGTGACAAATAAGTGTATGCAAAGACATTGGAAACCCTGGAACTATCATCTGCCTGGACATGGTAATTCCTGTTTTCGACTAGTGGGTTGTGTCCATGGATGCAATAAAAGGTCAAAGGGCACCAGAACCATAATCAATGAATTAAAGTGGACCTGTCACCCAGACACAAAAATCTGTATAATAAAAGTAATTTTCAAATTAAACATGAAATCCAATTTCTATTTTTTATTAAAGCATTCATAGCTGTTGTAAGCTCATTTAAAAATCTCAGCTGTCAATCAAATATTGTTGCCACTCCTCTATGCCCGTGGCATAGAGGCGGGGCAGACAATTACTTTCACTTTCCATTCAGATATCACTGCTCTCCATATATTCCCCTCATTCTTTTTACCATTTAATTGTGTAGCCAGGACATGGGGATGGACATCGGGTCCCCTATTCTGGTGCACAAACAAGATTCTGAGATGATGCAAGGCTTGTCTTAATAACAGTGTCCACAAAATGGCTGCTGCCTGCTTGCTAGAATTTTGAAATCCCAGACTGAAGGAAGCAAGATTCAAATAATTGATATAGTGTAATTAAAGTTTATTTTGCTTGACTAATGTGATAAAATAGGATTTTGAATAATTTTTTTGGGTGACGGGTCCCCTTTAACCCACATTTCTCTGAAATAGTCGCAGCAACTTGCAACCAGTTTGTTGAAACAGATGATAAAGTTGCATTCTTTTGAAGAACTGAATGCACATTGTGCAGGCGCCTTCAATGATGATGTAATTGCAGGAAAAAAACCCACTTTAAAAATGTAAGTAAAAGACATGGAGAATTGTGTATGAAAAGTCCACTTTATTTCGCCCTACTGTATAATGATTGGATGGAAATTTTTCTCAATGGCTTAATTATAAAAAAGAGAAAAAGAAAAAAAAACGATGTATTTTTGCTATTTTGCTCTAAATTATTTTGTACAAATGGTGCATGGAGTAAAGGGATGAAGACAGAGCAAAATCTGGAGTTGGAATTCTTATGAATAATGTGGTGTCAGTGTGCAATAGAAAGAATGTTTCTTTAGTATTTCCTGGATAACATTTGTCATTGTGCAAATATGCAGCGAATATGCTCTCCAGATGCAAAATATCCACATAAGATAAAAATCTGCTTCTCGTATAATGAACAGTATAATAGTGTGGCTTGAAGTGCTCTTAATAACTAAAATCCTCCCTCTGAATAGGAGTCTGGGATATAAATGTATTTACTAAGTACATTTCTCCTTGGACCTGGGCTTAAAGAACAAAAAACACAAATCCAACATCAATAATCATTTTCTACATTTATAGTTCACAGCACATATTTTTTTCCTAAATGGTTAGAAACAAGAATGTAATTTTGAAGTAAAAAGGATGTGTGTATGTAAATATATAAATATAGCCATTTACATTATATGAGCATTGCTGCTGCTAAATCTTTAGAAATAATGTGCTTTGCCGCACAGGGCATTTTGAAAGAAGGAGATTATACAATGTACATTACACAATAAAAAAAAAGATTTAAGCTAACCCTTAAGTGTAAAGGTATAGGATCCATTATACAGAAATCTGTTTTCAAGAAAGCTCCAAATTACAGAAAGTCCATCGACATTTTAATAAAAATTTTTAAAAATGCTTTTTATTTGCTCTGTAATAATAAAACAGTACCTTGTACTTGATGGCAACTAAGCTACATGAATACATGTTGGTTACAAAACAGTCTTATTGGGTTTATTTAATGTTTTATTGATTTTTAACAAGACCCCTTATCTGGAAAACTCCATTTAGATAGATAGATAGATAGATAGATAGATAGATCTATGACTGGAGTGGAATAAAGGGAGACTACCCAGGTACATAAATACAAAAGTCCTTTTATATAACTGATGCCTTATGTATGTTTTGTTCATACATCTATTTAAAGGGGCCATACAGACCAATGTTCTCTCACCTTGTCTTGCCTGGCATGTCTAGTTGTTAAGCTCTTAGAACACTAATGGTTACAATTCAATTTTTTTTTAATAATTTGCATCTGGGAATTGTATTTGCCTATAAATCATTTTAAAAATAGTGATGGGCTAATTTGTTCCATTTCACTTCGCCTAAAAATTTGTGAATTTCCATTGAAATTCACAAAAAGGTCGACAAATTTCAAAATAAACATGAATTCTGACGCCCAGCAGTTTAGCAACTTTATAGAAATTTGCTGCAAATTCTCGCCTGGCAAATGTATTCACCCATCAATATTAAAAATTACTGATTCACCTAACATACTGTACTTAATTCTTAAAGGATAATTCTAATCCTTGCCGCATGTTGTCTGTCTTGCATCAGAGCTAACCACAAAGCTGACACTATTGGGCCAATTTATTGATGTCCATTTTATTTTATTTCTGAGATTCAAACTATTTAATGCTAAAAACGGTGTATTTAAATAATTACTCCATGAACATTTCTGTGTAGATTCATCAATTAAATAGACAGGTACAAGTCAGACTAGGGATCTCTGCCAGATTTTCCCACACATATATCCAAAAACATATATACTGACTGTGGACTTGTATCAAAGAATTACAAAATCTTACTTTATTGCTTATACAGTAATTTTAAACTATTAGCTTGGAGTGCAATTGGGTTGTGACCACAAACTTCATAAAGAAAGGTCCTCTGCACCCACCCATTATCAAGGACATTAGGACATTTTGTGCATTAAGCTACAGTGTTAACAGTGCCTTGACTGGCACAATTACTATTTATATCAATTAGGGATTGTCATTGAGCATGGCGAATAGGGGATCAGAAAGAGAGAGAGGCCAAAATCTATCTTCTATATAGCTGGCAAAGAAAAAGAATAAATCATAAAATATGATGTCTACGTTGAAGATAAAGATAGCTAAATACTTATATATCTTATCTAAACAGTCCTTTGCAGTAGATGTTTTTGGAGTTAAAATAATGTAAGGGTTTTTATTTTATATATCTGCATACCTTTGCCGTATTAAAGAAAATCAATGATTATTAACAGTTATGCACTAAATGTAATGCAAAAACCAATTCACTACATGCTTCTGCAATTTTCATCAGATCAAGGCATGAGATTAAAATAATTATTTTGTTTTACAAGAGCCAAGAGGGATTTAGCACTTTTGGACAATTAGACATCTTGTGATTTTAATCACTAGCTAATACCTTAATGAGTTGAGCTAAACATGGTTTCTGGAATCAAGGTTACTGTTACGCAGAGTGTAAATGCTGAAACTGTTACTGTAATGATGCAGAGAAATTCCTATGAGATGGCCTAGAGAACATGCACTTAAATTGTAAAGGGACAGGGCAGTGGCTTACATTTTGAAGGATTTCTTACCTTTACAAAATAAAGAACAAAGGATTAATGTAGCAGTAGAATAAAAACAGTTACAATGGACCCTGTCCCACAATGCATGGCCAAGTCTTTGCACATGTAGGTATTTATGCTCCTGAATGGTAAAATTGTAACTTATGATGGACATGCTGGGGGTGGCAAGTAGACATCGGCTATCTAACCCCCATAGGATTTGTTTACACAGATTCCTTAAAGCAGAAGGAAAGGAAGAATCACTGGGGGTGTCAAATGTTAGAAAGAAAAAGCAGGGATTTCATTCTAAGTTTGGATCAATAGAAGGGATAGAGGTTAGCAGAACTGCTATTGTAATCACTGATGTCATAGGTGATCAGGGATGCAATATACATATATATATATATTGTCATTGTTATGTTACTTTATTTAAGATGTAACCCAAATCCTTGTATGTGAGAACATTAAACTTTGGTTTAGTTATCATCAGCCCAATTTTTTTGCCTTTTTCCTCTTTATATAGAACCTTAACCATACTTTTAATTCAGTTTTAATGGATGCCCTGCTTTTTACCAAAGTGCAAAAAATATAATAGTAATTCTGCTTAAGTAAAACCAATTCTGCAATTGAGTACCAGCATGCCAGCACTCTAGATGCGAAGTTTCCAGGTCCAGACATGGTGTCTGTCTTAGGCTCCTCTTTAAAAGATTAAAGCAGAAAACAAAAGGGTGCCAATTTGTTAGCCACATCCCAGTGATTTACTAGTCTGTAGCACACCGGGCTATTTACTGTAGAGTCACAGCCACCATCTGCTTTGCTGTTCCCAGGAATTCAAAAGATCAAAACCTGATGGATGCCTACACAGGTTTTTATATATAATGGTTTGAAGAAGAATCCTAAGGCGTTTCATTACATGAAATGTATTTCGATTCCATGTTAAAAAACCGGTATGTGTTTGTGCTATCCATAAAATTACCAGTAACATTAAGAAAGTGATAGCTCTGAGCAAAGGGTCAGGGGCAACTCACCCAGACCACACACTGGATGTTGGAAGAAGAAGAAGAAGAAGAAGAAGATTGTGGCTGTCCACTTTGCAGAAAGTATCTGAGGTTTGTGAATGTTTTAAGGAAAAAGAACAAAGACCCAGGTAGCAGTTGAGTGAGAAGTATTACTAGGAGTTTTATAAAAATTATCACTTATCAGTGCTTTTTGCTTGTGTGCCCTTTTGAGAATGGCAAATTCACATTGCTCAGCTCTGAGAAGATCAGTTTCTCAGCAAAGATCAATGAAGTTGACTAGGGCAAACATACTGATAGAACCCTTAGGATCAGAAGTGGAAGTGAAAGGTGAGTTATCATAGTTAAACACAGCTATGGGCTCAGACTGGAATGAGGAAGCAACAAGTTTATCAATATTAACAAGATTAAAAAAAGCTGAAAATTTTTAGTACCACGTTAAATTTTCTTTAAAATGGTTATCATTTAATAATCATATTTTTTCATCTCTATGTACTATATTATTTGGAGGTACAGATGTGAACTTACCATAGTAAGCATATCATATAAATCAAACCACTATAAACTAAGGAAAGTCCAGCTTTTCAAATGATATTGTACATCCCAGGGGCGTAACTACAGAGGAATCAGACACTGCAGCTGCAGGGGGCCAGCAGTGTAGGGGGACCATTAAAGTCATAATTAATGATCAGTTTATTTTCAATTATTTTAGTTACAGTTAAAGGACTTCAAGATGGATATCACAGTAAGAAATATATCTAATATAAGTAATTCTAAAAAAAACGCACTTGCTGAGTAATCATTGAGGACGTTTCACTACTCATCCGAGCAGCTTTTTCAGTTCAAGGTGCTCGAATGAGTAGTGAAACGTTTTTAATGATTGCTCAGCAAGTCCAGTTGTTTTAGAATTACTTATATGAGATATACCATGACCTGGATGAATGGAAATCTTCATAGTCAGTAAGAAATATGCTTAATTAATTCCAGCAATTCATTTGAAGAGAAATTTCAATATATCTTGGTAGAATAGGTTAACTTACCAGTGTTTTGGGGCCCTAAATTGAATTTGATGTGGGGCCCAGTAACATTTAGTTACACTCTGACATCCTTTGGTTTTTGCCTAAATAAAATTGAACAACTTTATTAAGGGATTTTAGTCCATCCCTTAAAAGTATAGAGAGCCAAGGGCAACCTTTCATCTACATGAGGAATCTGAAAATACCAGAGAGAGTGATATAAACTTCAACTAAATGGCACAGAAAAGACAAAACTCCACAGAAATCCCATCCCAAAGTGAAATCCTGCATTGCCAGAGAGTCCTACAGTAAGGTTTTCATAAATCTCATTTTGGCAACATCTTAATCTAGTCACTGGGGAGTAACATCTGTTCCTTGCTAGAGTGTATTTCACTTTCAAATGCTTTCTATTTGACTCTTACATTTCCATCATCTTAAGCAATATTGAATCTATTATCTGGCTTAGAATGCCACGTAATATGAAGACCACATTTTTAGTTGTGTTCAGCCGCTCCTTTCTATAAATGTCACCATTGGTTTTTCTGTACAAAATATTTGGACAAGTCTGAGATGACAAAAATCTCGATTTGCACTTGATAAAGTCACACAATGGATGCCTTAAAGGGAGAAAAATCTTGTGTGAGACAAAATGTCACCAGTACCAGTACCAGTACACCAAAAAAAAATGTCACCTGGTGAATAAGAAAGGAAATAAATTGTAAATCATGACCTCTCTCATAATGTATTTTTCAATCTCTCCAGGCTATGCACTGTTACTAATCATAACATTATTAGCATCTCTGTGGCCCATTCATTTTAAGGTTAAAAGAACAGACTGTGCTGATCTCCAGAACCCTTGCTGTAGAGTGCCTGTCTTTTTATGATATCCCTGTTCTTCGCCTTCTGCTCTACATTTTGACTCTACATTTTACTTCTCCTTAACACGATCCCCTGCAGTTCTTGGTATTACAGAACTAAGGGCTATAAACTTACAGTGTATATAATGCCTTAGGTATAATGTTTCCATTAACTTTATAATGCAATGGTTAATTCTAAGCAACTTTTCAATTGGCCTTCATTTTTTCTTTTTTAGAGTTTTTTAATTATTTGCTTTTTTCTTCTGACTTTTTCCAGTTTTCAAATGAGGGTCACTGACCCCTTATAAAAACAAATGCTCTGTAAGGCTACACATGTATTATTATTGCTACTTTATATTACTTATCTTTATATTCAGGCCCTCTCCTATTCATATTCCAACCTCTTATTCAAACCAATGGATGGCACATTGGACCCTAGAAACCAGATTGATGAAATTGCAAACTGGAGAGCTGCTGAACAAAAATCTAAATAACTCAAAAACCACAAATTTGAAAAATAAAAAAATGAAAACCAATAGCAAGTTGTTTCAGAATATCACTCTCTAACTTGTGTTAAGAGTTAAGTCAAAGGTGAACGACCCTTTAAAAAAGATATCTTAAGAATTGTTTGTTTTTCAAATGAAACACTTTCCACAACTGTAGAGCAAATTGATTTACTGATATTAAGGCTGGTCATTTCTATTCAAACTCTGGCTATATAGCCTTCAGGGACCCCTTGACTAAAAGACATGATTCATTGTTAGTCTAGTCTAACAGGTTTCCACTTTATATGTTTACTGGTTAGAGTGTTCCACAAGAGATCACATTACCTGTCCTCACTGAGAGTGAATTCATGCAAACATATTACACAGCATTGGTGTTTCAATGGTAGTGCTTAGAGTGGAAATATAGGAATGAAACTAAAATATATGAAAAAAAGGAAAAATCAGTTGGGTAAAGTAATAATAGTAATTAAGGAATAAATACAAAACTAAAGTTGCAAGTTGCTTTGCAATTTTGTATATTGGGCTTCTACTACATTATGAATATTTATTGTGCATAGTATTCATTTAAAAGGGTAGGATAGGAGAGCACAGTATGGATCATTCATTGGTTACTCCCTGTGGTGACTATGTTCTGTCCCTCCAATGCCCAACATAGTCACCTGACCTATCCAGTGCTGGGGGCCTGTCAAATTGAAGTAATTAATACCTGAGCTGTCAGAGACAAGAAGACTTTTAAACACCTTCAAATGTATAAATAAAGGTTGTTAATGTATGTATTTATTATTTTTATTTACAACCCCATTTCCAAAAAATTGGGGTGATTTGCAAATAATTTACATAATAATATGTAAATCATTTTATCCCTGTAGTTAATTGAAAATAGTGCAAAGACAACATATCATATAATGTCAACACATTTTGAAATTGAGATATGTTATTGTTTTCTGAACAATATATGCTCATTTTGTTTATACTACAGTTGGGGCAGGAGCCCAATTGCAACCACTTGTGTGCATTACCTTTCCTTTTAACAGCACTCTGAAAACATTTGGGAACTGAGGAGGACAATTGCTATAGTTTTTAAAGTGAAATATTGTCCCATCCTTGTCTGATATAGGATTTCAGCTGCTCTACATTTAGTGGTCTCGTTAGTTGTATATATCCATATTCCATTCAAATGTGCCAAATGTTTGCAATAGCTTTTTAAAACCAGCTGTAAATAGCACAATGAATGCAGCAATTTGATTGGTTTCCATGGGTTACTACCCATGGGCAAATTTGCCCATTGTTGCTAAATAACCCCCAGTATGTTGCTCCAAAACTTGTATATATGGTTCAGCATTAACGGTGTCTTCCCAGATGTGCAAACTACCCATATCATGCACACAAATGCACACCCATACCATCATGGATGTTGGGTCTTGAGTTGTGTTCTGATAACAAGTAGGATGATCCTTCTCTTCTTTAGCTCAGAGGAAGCAGTGACTGTGTCCATGGTATTCAAAAAGATTTTAAAAATGTTCGATTTTGATTCATCAGACCACAAGACAGTTTTCCACTTAACTTTGCATGGTAGAACTTTACTTGAATTTGAGGGTGCAGGAATGAACTGTGTTAACAGACAATGGTTTTTGGAATTGTAGGGGACTGATAAAATAGTTGCCTTTTAGTCAGACAGTCCCCTAAGTTTTGGCAAGCCAAGTGGGTCCAATTTAAGGTTTAGACAACTAAGGGAGTCCTTAGCACAGTTGGGAAATACTTTCTTGGGTTAAGGAATGATCTTTGTAGTTGGCCATATAAAATATATATAAAGTATATAAACTGGAGTACACATGTGCTCTTGGACCATTTCTGAGGGGTTTCACCTGAGCAGGCAGGTGGGTCCAGAGGAGAACCTAAGTAAGGAATGGCCTAGTAAGTGCTAGGGTGGCTAGGAGTGCTATATGAGCAGCCTGAAGCTCCACTGAGGAAATTTACTGAAGATTAAAATCCAGGGTACACTACTGCTTAGAGTAGGGACCAAGTGTACATACCTAGGGAGTAGAGGAGTTTGTCTAGGTTCCACTTGAAATGAATACTGAAAGCTGGGGGGGGATTGAAATAATTCACTGTTCATTGATTGACCCTGAGAGGCAAAGTGTTGAGTGTTTGAAGCTGTTTTTGTGAGTATATGCCTCACCATTGTATACCCAAGAAGCATAGTTTCACTAAACCCTGTCTCCAACAAATGCAAGGGACCACACCTGGTAAAGTTTATAATCCTTGGAGCAACTGGTGCCTCCATTTATCTATAGCCTTACAGAAGTATTTCTGAGCCACCTGAGGGCCTTAAGATCACGGCCATCCAATATTTTCTTTTGGTCTTGTCCCTTGAGTACAGCGATTTCTCTGAATTATCTGCATTTTTTAATATTATATGCTGTAGATGATGAACTCTCCAAAGTATTTGCAAATTTACATTGAGGAATATTATTCTTAAATAATTGAAATATACACCAAGTGGTTTACCCCTCCCCTTCTTTATTTTTTGAGATGTCCTTTTTATACCTAACCATGTTACTGACCTGTTGCTACTCGGTGAGATGTTCCACCAGGTTTTTTTTAGTAATAACAATTTTCTCAGCCTTTTGTTGCTCATGTCACAACTTTTTTGAAACATATTGCTGGAATCAAACTAAAAATAAGCATTTATTTTGCGGAAAACAATACAATTTCTCAGTTGCAACATTTGATATGTTGTTTTTGTACTGTTTGCAATTTGCTATAGGTTTAAAAGATTTGCAAATCACCCCATTCTCTTTTTAGTTATATTTTTATACAGTGCGCCAAGTTTTTTAGAAATGGGCTTGTACTTATCTTATTTAATATTAAATTCTTATATAATGAATATATGTTACATAGTAATTGATTAAAGTTGTCCTTTGTTCTAATATATTTAGATGTATATTTGTATGGATTAGACAGCTGAACCATTGTCAGCAACTCTGGACAAGATGCTTCTGCCAATATGTATTAACCTGATGACTTGCTGTTTCAAAAATATTCATAAAATGTAAATACACCACATCTAATGCAAAACAACTTCATTGTAAAAAGCAAGTACATTTCCTATCCAAGACCCTCATGAAATAGAGCTTACTGCTACAACTGATATTATTCTTCAACACATAATTCTGCATACAATCATTTCATTACATATAATCAAATATATTCCTCTGTACATATATCTTAAGTATAGGTTAACAGCACTATGCAGAAATGGAATTTAATTTTTGAATATTGAAATCAATCTTTAATTTAATCCAGTGAAACTAAGAAATAAAATACAAGAAACTAGGGAGTCTAAAAAGATAACATATGATGGTTTGGTTCACAATAAGCTAAATTCTCAGAGAACTTATGGGTGTGTTCCATCATTTGTCTTAATTTTTAAATTTCTAGTGTCAAACAAGGAGTGGTTCACTCTCCTGAGCCATGCATATATTATTATAACAGAAGCACTTACATTCTGTATTCTCTGCTGTATAATATTCTGAGGGAAATGAATTATTTAGGACATTAGCATTCACACTGGTAACCAACATATTAATCATTCTGACGGACCAACATTCTCTTTACTTTGCTGTGATGATTTTAAAAGTTATCTTCCTTTTTTCTTTGCAATTTCTTCTACATGTGTATAGGTTTGTTAGCTACGAACTGCACTGGCTCAGGGTATTGCTATAGAAATCAACCATCTCCATCTTGTTCCCAATTCTATTTGTTCCTGTCCAGAGCAAGCACAGTAACATGAAAGGCAAACTTGGAAGAAAAGCTGTAACCTTTCACTTTACTACCCATCCACATGCCCATCCCAGGAGGAAAGAAGAGAGAAGAGGAAGAAAATTGTGGCTAATCAGCTTCTACACCGGTACCTTGGGCTGGTGCAATTTTCTGCAAACAGGATCAAACAGGATCACCAGTGTGGGGTATGAAGTAATCAATTACAATCACAGGGTGTGCCTAACATGTTGCACTCCCTAGGGTTTTAAATTTAGTTTTCCTTTAATGAAGGGTTTTTTGTTATACAATTATGAAATGAAGAATGAAGACCCAGGCAAAAGTCCATTTCATCGAATGTTGTTTGTGGGGTTCTATTGTAAATATAATGGGGAGTAGAAAATGTGGCCCTTGCCCTATCCTAAAACCAGGTTTTAAAGTAATTAAGTATGTATATGTAGTTCATGAACTCTGAACAGTGCTACTAACCCTGAAAGTATGAACTACTACCAAGTTGTAAAAAATATAACTTTAATACTATTAGATTTGTCTACAATAAAAGATTTGAACTCGCAATGCACATTATTTCCAAAGCTCTCTCAGTACTTTGTTTATATTTGCTTTAATTTTACTATTAGCCAGGTAAAAGCAGTATGTAATTATATCTCCACATTTTTGAAGCAAAGTCAAGCAAAAGTATCACTCTGTAGAATCACGTATACTTACCTGTTAATGAGGAGTAGATTTAAGTCTAGTGTAAAGAACAGGGAGCAGGGATGTATAGGTATAAGGACATGACAAGGTTAGGAGGCAGTTGTTCTGGGAATGAGAGGGAGGTACCTTAGAGCAGGCAGGAAATTATTGCAGGCAAAAGGTCAGGGAGCATCATCCCAACCACCCACCACCAATGGGGATTGTTTGGTGTCATCAAAGTTGGTGAAATGAAATGCCTGCTGTTTGTGTGCTTATGTTGAGTTATTATCATGGCTAAATAGTTGTCTGCTTTTGAGACTGCCTCATTGCGGGTGTGGCTCACATAAAGTGGTGACAATTAGTTACCAGGCTTAATTTGACCATTTAACTCCCTATGGGTTGGTGGCCCTGGAAGGTGCGTGGTGGTTACTCTCTGGCAAGCATTCTTTAATAGATTCAATTTATGTGTGTATTTATTGACATTTGTTATTTTCTCTGTTAATAAAAGCTTTTGCTGTTTCAGTCCCAAACTGGATGTCATTCTTTGTCTCCTGGGGCTAAAGGGGGGGGGTAGCAATATTTTCATGGGTGTTTTGTGTAATATCTACAATCTTGACACTGCCCATGTCAGAAAACATCTAGCCTGATTTCTGTACTGTCATTTATGCAACTGCATCACACTTTTGCTGATAATAGACTGACAGATTTGCTAATATTGCCATTGACACCAAGTCTGTGGGAATGGTTAAGACTGTATGATTATGCTGAATAATTGTGAGTGTCTCCTGTAGCTCAAGATTGCTGTGTTTCAACTTCTCATGTAATGTTTGAGCTGGACCACCAACTGTGCTTCTGGTTTTAAGTCTTTGGAGATCTTCTTTAATTTCCACTGCTGCAAAAGGATATATATAGGTGTTTAATTGGCTTTTATTATATCTCCCTGTGAGCTCTGCTTCTCTGACATGTTTTGATGGTTTGTACGATGTGCAGTGTATAAAGTTTTAAAGGAATTTTTAGACTATACATTTTAAGTATTTTAGTTCATGACAGCACAAGTTCTTGTAAGGCTTTGGATAACATGATACATTGAGTTATAATTTGTTTTAACATAGCAAAGTAAATTAAAAAGGGTTAGAAAGGCTTGAGTACAAGTCATACTTGTTATTTTAATAAGATCTGTTATAGATGTGAATTAACACTCAGATTCAAAGAACTGATTACTAGTTTTCAGCTTGAAATTTATATTATCATTTTGAAAGTCATTATATGAGCTTGCCAATAATTGAGATAAGTCTACATTAAAATATCAATAAAACATATGCCAGGCCTGTTTAGGGCAATGTTTTCACAATAGGTATGTCACCAATCTACGGAATCTTTATAATAAATGAACCTGGCATATGACATCTTGTAATATAGGACTATTGAGCCACATTGCTGTAGACTTTGGAAAATTAGATTTACCATCAGTTCAAAAGCTAATGTACTGTAACTATATAAATAAATACTAAACCTTTATTAACTCTACCAGGCCTACAAGTGTTGTGTGCTCATAAGTGAATAATAATTATATAATTAGGAGGGATTAGGGGCAAGATATATTTTGGAAAGTGAAGTTAACTTGACCTTTAGAATTGAGACACTATCTCAAAAGCTACAATACATAAAGAAAATCAGTGCTACGTAATATGGTGGCGCTATATAAATGCATGTTAATAATAATGTTAATAATATAGATATTATATGGTCTAGAAACTTTGTAATCTCTTGATATTCCCTCTGTTGTGGTTCCATTAGGAAATGTTGACAGGTAGAGACATCAGTTTCTTTTCTCCTTTTCCATTTTAGTGTTCCTATTTTCATTTCCTATTTGGAGCAGAAACTTTAAGTCATGATTTCTTTGTTGTGTGTGTTCCTGAAAATGAAATGGACACCTAGGTCCTGTAACAAAACTTTCCAATACTACAATTGCCATTAGCGATGCACCAAATCCAGGATTCGGTTTGGGATTCGGCCAGGATTCGGCCTTTTTCAGCAGGATTCGGATTCTGCCCAGCCGAACCAAATCCAAATTTGCATATGCAAATTAGGAGTGGGAAAGGAAAATAGCGTGACTTTTTGTCACAAAACAAGGAAGTAAAAAATGTTTTCCCCTTCCCACCTCTAGTTTGTATATGCAAATCAGGATTCGGATTCGACCAAATCTTTCGCGAAGGATTTGGGGGTTCAGCCGAATCCAAAATAGTGGATTCGGTGCATCCCTAATTGCCATATAGCACAATGACAATGGAGTTTTGCCTTAACCCATCACCTGAAAAAATTAATCAAAATCCTATTTTATCAAGTTAGTCAAGCAAAATTAACTTTAATTATACAATATAAATTATTTGAATCTTGTTTCCTTCAGTCTGGGAATTCATAATTATAGCAAGCAGGCAGCAGCCATTTTGTGGACACTGTTATTAAGACAAGCCTTGCATCATCTCAGAATCTTGTTTGTGCACCAGAATAGAGGACATGATGTCCATCCCCATGCACTGGCTACACAATTAAATTGTTAAGAGAACTGGGGGAATGTGGGGAGAGCAGTGACATCTAGGAAGTGCTGAAAGGAAAGTGAAAGTAATTGTCTGCCCCACCTCTATGCCTAAGGCATAGAGGAGGGGCAGACAATATTTGATTGACAGCTAGTTTTTTAAATGCTATGAAACAGCTATGAACGTTTTAATAAAAAATAGAAATTGGATTTCATGTTTAATTTGGAAAGGGCTTTTATTATACATCTTTTTAAAATATTGGGGACTTTATACAGTAAAATGCCAAGTAATTTCAAATTCATTGGAAAAATAAAACTGGGTAAAAAGACAGGCTGTGCTAAATAGAAAATATTGTCAATATAGTAAGCCAAAAATCAAATCTATAAAAGCTGGAGTAAGTGGATGTCTAAGTTAATAGCCAGAACATTACTTCTTCTTTGCATCTCTCTAACTTGTTAGTCAAGGACCTGAATGGGGGCCACATGGGGTTTGCTTTTGATCCTGACCTGCATGCTTAGATCATCTTGTTAGAAGCAATTAAAATAACACATTGCTGTTTGATCACTGTTAGTGTAGTCATTGTTTTCAAGAACACTCTTAGGTATTGAGTCAGATAATATAAAGTGACAGAATAGGACCAAATTGTATCAGGTACCAAGCCTTGCCACAACACTGACAAGCCACCAAGATTTGCCTTGTCTTGGTAAGTGTCGGACTTTCCATATGGAGTGTAATGCCAGTTATGGCCAGAACCTAGATATTTATAGAACATCATCATTATTAATAATGTTTATATTCTGAAGATCCCTCCACATGAAAAATAAGAGCCTTAACTCACTATGTTTTTTTTCTTTTTGTGTAATCAACTGTAGTACAGTCACTCCAAAATCTTTTTGATCAATGAGACAAATACTTATACAGTTCAGATGCAAAACATCTTCATTGTATAAGAGGCCAGTAGTAGAAAATGTAAATATGTGACTAGTGATTGGCGAATTTGGGCAGTTTCGCCGAAAATTCGTGAAACGGCAAAAAATTTGCGAAACAGCGCCGTTTTTGACGCAGTGTTTGTTTTTGGACGCCGGCATCCATTTTTGGATGCCGGCACACATTCGCCAGTGAAAATGTGCCCGCATCCAAAAAACCCAAATTTATTCAGCGGCGGCGAATCGCGGGAATTCGCCTCAAATTCGCACCTGCCGAATAAATTTGCCCATTACTACAGATGCAGCCACTTTGGTTTGTCTGTTTGACACAGAATAACTAAACACAGATATCCCATTTATCTCATTTAACACAGAAAACTGCGTCACAACATCCCATCTAATTAAAGCATTCACCATTGTTCACAATGGTGCTTTGGTATGCTAATGAAAAGGTTAAATGCATTAAATGAGTTAAGATGACTTTAGATAACGCAGTTTCTTCAATTAACCATGAGTCATGACGCATTTATCTCACAAATCCAAGTGGCTTCATCTGTATATGTGACAACTGCATATTAAACCAAGAAGGCTTGTCATTTAATAAAAGCCTTTTTACTGGTAACTGCCATTGATAATATTTCTATATTTACAAAATATTGAGATTGTTTGAACAGCTAATAAAGGAAATAATGGACAATAGTAGACACATTTCTATAAAATAGGCTATTTCATACATTTTCATGCCAAAAATGTAATTGTATTTTCCTCTCTACAGTCTCCCATATAGCTCAGTAACTATTGATTATCTGTGTTCTGAACCAACAAAATGAACCAATGTACAATTGTATATGTAGATACATATTCAAATGTTATAAATAAAAATATAGTCAAATCTTGTAAGCAAGGCCTTCCTCTTTTTTTTTTTTCTCTATATTAAGAGGAACCAAATTTCACTTAGACCATACCTAAAGATAACGACTTAATGAGAAATCTAACTACAGGTTATCATATCAATATTACTTAAGGCAATATGAAACAAATCTTACACTGGATTAATATATTACACTATCAGATCTGAAATAGTCCTTCTGACACAACCCTATGAATAAAAATATGTATGCATACGATCTTTAAACAATTGTAAGATACATGTACCAGCATAGCCATTAAAGTAAATCTGCATTTGGGGGTTGTTATGTTTGATCTGTTAGCTCCACCTAGGGGCAAAAAGAAACACAAGGACTAATTCTTGTAGTCTTTTTAAGTAATCTACTGTACACACAATATAAAATGTTTTGATAAACACATTCCATTCAACCTGTATTTTTTTCCAGTTTAGAGACAGTCAAGAGCATAATTGGGTTTATTAACAAGCTGCTTTCAAATTTATTAAAGCACTCTTTCCATTTGTCAACATCTTGGCCAGTAATTAATACGTATAGTGTGTTTGACTATAGAAGTTTCAACAAAATGCTGTCACTGTCACCGTTGGAGCTGACATTTGATTTTTTGAATGCCTTAAATGGCTACTAAATTGTTTTAGCCCTGACCATTTCAAAATAGGCACGCAGATGAAAAAAAAGATTTTAATAGGTTCTTATATCTCAATGAAAATGCCTTATAAATGCCTCTGTATAAATGGTAGGTAGGTGTAGTCTTCTGTACACTGTTCTGCTACCTATAGAGAACATTGGTCCAAACCAGCTGACTTAAGTATGGAAGGAATGGTTGGGCAGGCTATAGTTTGCTAAATAATCCAATGAAGTGTGAGCTGTAGTTTGCTAACTAATACAGTGTATATGTACACATTCAGTAAAATACATAGAATTTGAACTATAAAGTAGGACTGAAGGTTCTATTGTCGGCCTTGAGGTAGTAACTACATTTTACCATTTCTTGCTGTCATTTTATTTCTTTTAAATTTTGTTTTTCAGTGTTAAAGGTCAAGGTCTTCTGGGACATTTCTTAATGCCAGTTAGATACGGGGTCAAACTGTATATTCACTGCCCTTCTGCTTATTTATGTTTGCTTTAAAAATTTGGGGTTCGATTTAGTGCTTTGCATTAGGAATGGGGCCACATTAGCCTACGACTTAGTGCCCTCAAGGCATGAAGCGTGCAATGTTACATATTGGGATGTTTCTTTTTTAAATTAACAACCTTTTTAACTGCATCAGTTTTCATGTAATGTCCAGCTTGTGCCAGCTCCAAAGAGAAGATAATAAAATGGACCCCTGTTAACTTCGGTAAGTTAAAACCCTGCTTTATTCTCCAAAAAATACTGGATTCCTTGTTAAACAGAATGGGATCACATTAGGAAGATAGAGAAGTACATCAAATGTATAGAGAAATACAGTGAGAAGTTTTGTATTCAAAACAGAAAGACTTGTCAGAAGCAACAGCTGTACTATGGCAATAACCATTCTTACAAATATTATTTCTTGTTAAAAATAATTATACGGGGCAATAGATGCAGAGCATATGATCATGTATAAATCCAGGGTATTTAAACTGCAGGTATGTATTACATAAAACCTTAAAATTAAGGGGTGATTTTTTCTTTTGCTTTTATAAATATTTTCTCTCGCTCTCTCTCTCTCTCTCTCTCTCTCTCTCTCTCTCTCTCTCTCTCTCTGTATATATGTATATCTATATATATATATATCTATATATATATATATATATATATATATATATAAATATATATATATATATATATATATATTAAGGTAGTGTTTTCAGAACATTAATACATTTTCATGAGTTTCTTCAATTTAATTAAGTAGGTAACGCTTCACTGGTAACTTAGTTATCGGACAGAGTCATTTCCTAATGTGTTTATTTTAGCCTTGCAATACAAAGCTAAGAATCCCCTGCTAGAGAAAATAAAGTGCTCAGTATAGAGGGAATTTGCTTTGCTCTTTGCTAATGCTATCCACAAGTGGGATGAGTTTGTTATGAATTTTGGCTGGGATTCTATTATACCAGCTATGTTTACCGTAAGCCTTGGGTTTCTGTGATGAAGTTCTTGACTCATTTTGACTATTTTCTATTTGGGTGTTAGGTTTAGTCCTATTTTTTTTAAACAAGTTTGTCAATGTCCTGTAGAAATCTCCTGAAATGTATACAATGATTCTTCCTAAAAATTGGTTTTATCTGGTTTTTAGAAATCACTGTCATTCTTACAAATGCTTTCCCGAATCTTATTATAATTGCTGTGCTTCTAAGTTACACTTTACACTTCTGTATCCATTATAATGCTTATAGGTGTTTCAGGTTAGCTTGTCATTAACAATAACATTTTATAAATCAAGTGGATGAGTGCACTAATAACCCTACAAGTTAATCTGTTCCTTTAGCGCAGTGATTACCAAACTGTGGGGCTGCCCCACCTTGAGCAGACTTAGAACAATGGTGCTCCCCCTGAAACTTAACTGAACTTGGGAAGAATGGCTCATTTGCTCTCATAGATATACATGAATATCCAGTTTAATAGTTAGTTAGGGTGCAATTTGGAATATGTATTTTCTGTTCTAGACATTCTTAAAACTGCTACCAATATTTTCCTAATCTATAGTCAAGGTAAGAGGGAACCTGACAATGTTTAGACCTTCAAGGGAGACATGAACTGCCAAAGTTTGACAACCCCCACCCACAACAATTATGTATTGATATAGACTGCTAAGTCATATGTACTCTAAGTACAGTACAGGTATGGGATCAGTTATCCAGAAACCCATTATCTAGGCTGTACATGTGCTTGTGGGCACGCCTCACCCCTGCATCTCCCCACAAGAACAAAGACTGTTAAATTTAATTTATAATTAGCCATTACCTCCAAAAGTAAGGCCTTAGAACCTCCAACCTTAGGGGAGGTTATCAGCTGGTAGCAGACATGAAAATAATGGAGGAAATGACTTGGAAACATAAAGGGACAGTGCCTTTACATGATAAAGTGTGGTCCAAGTCTGATTATTATGTTTTCCAAAACAGAACAACCCACCTTATGTAGGAAGACACAAATATGAATGGGTGTTGTCATTTCAGTTAGTAAACATAGATACAACTCTCCTCCCTTACAGTTGACAGGGCAATGATGTAGGGTACAAGGTTAACAGAGCTGAAAAAAATGCACACAGTATATGATTACGTGTATATATGCAATAGCTATAAAAAGACTACAACCTGAAAAAAAAATATATTAATCTATATGTCATTCTGATGTTTGCTGTTACTGTTTTTGTTTTTTCCTTTTCTCCTTTTTTTTAATTTTTTATATTTATTCAAACTGTCTACAACTATGTAACTTTTAGGCTTAATATTACAAGTCTTTGTAATCTCAAACAGTTTCAAGTATGATAAAAATGTCAAAACTCAATTAATCAGAAGTTACAAAAAACGATATACAGTATACAAATATATATATATATATATATATATATATATATATATATATATATACACTGTATATAAAAAGTATATATACAGTTGTTACTAAGGGGGTTATTTACTAAACTCTGAATCCAGAAATCATGAAAAATTTGTGATTTTTTTTTTTTATAAAATCAGACTTTTAAAAAAACAAGAAATTTTTCAGAATTTATTAAACCCTGAGGATGGAAAAGTCCGACCTGTCGAGGTTGCATATAAGTCAATGAAGTCCCAATGATTTTTCGATGTGCTCTGGGTTTCGTGCAATACCCCAAAGTTGTCAGAGTTTTCGGGTGAAAATTCCAAAAAAAATACTGAAATTCATGAAAATAGGATGAAAAAAATCATGAAAATCAAAGCAAATTTTCGGGAAAATCTAATAATAAATAAGCGTTAAAAAACCCAAGCATATTTGATCGGTGTTTGTAGCAGAAAATATTGAGATAAATTTGGACTTTGATAAATAACCCCCTAAATGTTGCTCTTGCATGATGAGATCTAAAGAAAAGAAACCTCATCATTTAAATCTCACAGTTATCGACTGATATTAGTTACAAATGTCTTCGTAAATTACAATTTCATGACTCAATAGCTTTGCTCTGCTCCAAAATATTTATTATCTGAACTGCTTTGTCCAGGAGCAGAGGGCAACCAGCATTTCTTCTGGAGCATAGATCGTTGACTGGCGCATTGGGAACTCTTACTGTGCTGAATATAAGGAAAAGATACTTGTTTCATATTATCTCTGTTGTCTGTTCTTAATTGATTGACTTCTTTTTTATATCATGAATTAAGCAGTATATTTATTATCTTAAGGTGGCCATACATGGGCAGATTACAGTTGCAAATATCGGTCCTTTAGACCGATTCGGCATCTTATCTGCCAGTGTATGAGGACTTCCGACGGGTCTCCCCTCTCTCTGGCTCATCCTCTTCATTGTAATCCGATTGTTCAGATTAACCCGACATCTCCCTTCTGTTGTTGGGCATATATCCTTATTTAATGTCCTTGGCTAACTAGCAGATCTTATTGTGTATGGCCACCTTTAGAATCAAATTATGAGATAGTATTTTATTGAAAAAATAACAATGCATCATCAATGCATTAAATCAGGTCATAACGTGGTCAAAACTATGGTGGAGTTTTTAAAAGGGTCTACTGAGACCACACCCACAGCATATAAATATGAAAATAGTCATCTTAAATGCCAACATCATCATTCCAAAAATGTTTTTTAAAGGATTGTGATAAGTGATAAAAACATATTGGAACTGGAAGATACTATCAAATACTTAATATTAACATGATCTTAACAGGTGTCCTTTATGCATGTTAAGTATTATTTCATTGATCATTTTGTATATTTTAATCCTTAATTGCATATACAGGTATGGGGCCTGTTTTCCAGAATGCTCGGGACCTGGGATTTTCCAAATAATGGCTTTTTCCGTAATTTAGATCTTCATACCTTAAGTCTACTAGATAATCACGGAAACATGAAATCACCCCAATTGGCTGGTTTGCTTCCAATAAGGATTAATTATATCTTAGTTGGGATCAAGTACAAGGTACTGTTTTATTATTACGCAGAAAGAGAAAATCATTTTTAAAAATTTGGATTAATTGGATAAAATGGAGTCTATGGGAGACGCCCTTTCCATAATTCGGAGCTTTGGATAACGGGTTTCCGGACAATGGATCCCATACCTGTAGCACAAAATTCAATGAAATGAAGATTGTACTATTTACAACTGGGATACTTAGAACCTAGAAAAACTACAGCTTAAAGACTCTTAATTTTTACTTCTTTTTGGCATGTACAAACCCCTTGCACAACTGGATACTTGTTTTACATAATCTCTTGATTTATCTAAGGGTGGTGGCACACGTGGTGATTCTGGGAGATTAGTCGCTAAGCGACAAATCTCCTCTTCTTCTGCGACTAATCTCCCCTTCAGGCTAGGCTGAATCACCAGCGGGATAGCATTCAGATAGCTTTTCCAAAGTAGACTAAAGTTGCCCCTCGAGTAAACTTCGAGTGGCTTTGGAAAAACAAAGCCATCTGAATACCACCCCTCCAACGATTTACATTCTAGCCAATGGAAAGGCATTTTGGGGTGATTAGTCACACAAAGAAGAGGAGATTTGTCGCTGGGCAACTAATTTCCCCGAATCGCCACCACCCTAAAGACTCCAACATGGTTTATGACTTGATTTAGCCAAATCCCCACAGGCATAAATAAGTCATTAGTGTAGGGCAGAGAGGACACCTTAGGTTGTACCGTTTGCTACTGTATCGTAATTATATTATAGACTTTATTTTTTTGAAAAATGTTGCATTTAATTCACTAGTGTGCTGATTTTACTTACTAAAACAGTCATGTTGTATAGACTTTGTGCCTTTTAACAATGCTTAAAAGTAGAAGAAAAATAGGGGGAAATGACATTATTTCTGTTGTACAGACAAAGGTTGCTTGCTGTGTAGTCTCAGACATACACACACAGACACTGCATATGTTTGTAACTAAACATCTCTGTGGTGCATCTATTAAGTATGTATGTACCTTATGTAAGTGGATTGATTTACCTCATTGAAATTCCTAACTGAGAATATCTGGGTGCTCCTGCAGTGATTGCATATTGTTCATGCTGTTATAAAGACATCTTAACTGGGTATGTCTTGCTTTAAATGCTCAATTGCTTGCTCTCAAGTCGTTTATATCAGCTGGAATGCCCCAAAGTACTTAAAACAAATATTTTTGAGGATACAGTGTTAGATGAGTTTGTTTTTCTCAAAGACATCTGAAAGGCTATGCTAATTTTCAAAGTGTTCACAGAATACATTTGGAGTTTATAAAAGTTCATGCCGTAAAAAGAAAAAAAACAACTAATGGAGACAGTGACCACACAAAGATTAATTGACATCATGAGATCCTTTGAAGACATAAAAGAATTTCGATATATGACAACCGGCCTGAAACATGACTTTATTAGTTCTACCAAACACAAGTATTTTATCAAATAATTTAGTGTTAGAAGGATATGAGAGAATTTAGTAATGAAGTACTTTTCTAATAAACTCTTACTAGCTGTATAATGCTCATATGCCACCATTGAAGCTATAAATAGATGCAGATGGGAAAATGGATAAATCTGCTAGAGAGAGAATTTTTTTTGTTGTTGTATATAATAAAAGGCAAAGTAAAAAATAATTTTGCGATATAGTAATGTTCATTAGATAGTTTTCTCCACTGAGCACTTTAATTGTGCATTTTTAAAACTACCTGCAAGGTGGCTTAATTTTTTTTGTTATAAAATAACTGATTTTTCTGTAAGATCTGCTCACTGGAGCGCATGACGACAATTATTTTATTTTCTGTTGGCAGTTGAGTCGCTATGTATTCACAATATTACATATCTTGACTATGAGCAAAAATTGATACAAAGTAAAAAATAGTATGCCTATTTTTTCCATTGATGCCATTTATTATATTCCTTTACTTTGCCGGCTTACTTTGATTTTCTTTTGCCCTGGTTGTTATCAGGTACAGGTTAAACCTCTGTATAATTATGTACTAGGATAATTAGGATAATGAGTATATTCAACCACCATGGGGGTGGGGGGATGCAATCAAAGTCAGTAACAGAAAAAATATAGTGTATCTTCAATTTAAAAATGTATAGACAGACTTATAGATAATTCAAGGTTAAAATAAAATAGATGTTAGTATTATCACTGCACTTGCATTGCTCATGTATGTGTGCAGCATGTTTTTTATGTTTTCAAAGATTTTAACTAATTAGAATAAAAAAAAATTAAATAGGGCAAAGATCGTGTAAGGATTTACATTAAGGATGAACTAAAATAGTTATAGTTTTGGAATTTAGCCATTCAGAAAGAGAATACATAAGATTTATATATAAATCATTATACATAAACATGTTATGGTTCATGAATACATATAATAAATTATAAATAATGATGTCTCAGACTTAATTTCACCTCAATTTCACCTTCCTGGAAACTAGATCAAGTACAAGGTTCAACTATTCTTCAAGTGAACATCATAGGACTTCATAAGTATAACACTATTCAGGCTATTTTCACATATTAGGAATCTACCAGCTATGGACAGCGCCATTACATACAGATGTATGTTTTTGGATGTATGTTTTTTCGAAACTCTAATTTGTAGAAAAAAAAAATATTTTCATTAAACTCAGTCTAGTTTGATTTTTGTTTGTTCCTGTTGCTACCATAATTGTGAATAATTTGATTGCCTTACATCACTGAGAATAAAGTTGTATTCATGTATTGAAATGAAAAGCGCATTGTTCAATTAATTTCTAGAATAGGGTGAAAAAAGAGACATGCCTAACAGCTAGTTGTTCCAGAGGAAGGCAAAAGACGCCAACTGAAGCCTATCCAATTTGCCTTTAACATGGCAATCGGGCCAGCCCATAACTTCTAATGTTCTTATATTTAACATATGATGGTTATTTAATAAAACTCGAATTTATCTCACTTTTTAATTAAACCAAGCTCAACCAAACCCCCATCCACAATTGTATCTTATTTATCAATAAAATAACTTGAAAAAATCAGTTTGGAAAAAAACTTGATAAAATCAAGTGTAAAATTTTTCGGATTCTTTAAGAGCCACCACAGGGTTAACCATGCAGAGGTGAGGGCTGGACATCCAACTATCTGTTGTGTTGGACATTTGTTACAGAACACAAGCTTCTTCTGTTGCCATTTTTCTGCTGCTGGAAAGCCCTTTTGATTTAAAAATAAACTGAATGTGACTGTTTTTTGCCTGCATTTATTGTGGAAATCCTGGTGTGATTCCCCCAAACTTCGCAAGAGTAAAGCTGGCCATAGATGCAAAGATCCGATCGTACGAATCATCATACAATCGGACTTTCCCATCTCCCGACCCGCCACTAACCATTCAGATCAAAGTCTTACCAGTCAGATTAGTAAAAGAACAGATCAGCAATGTTCTGCCCCTGACAGCAATCGTACAATATCTATGTCCAACCAAAGCTAGTGACAGTCTCCCACTGAAAATCGTGCGATCGGCAATACACGCAGAGATATTATCGGCAGCCGACAGAAATTTTCTAACCTGTCCGATCGACCAAACGACCGATCTCCGCCGGACGAAAAATGTCGGGACTCTCCACACACGGTCCGAATATCGTACGAATCCTCGATTCGTACGATCAGATCTTTGCGTCTATGGCCAGCTTAAGACAAAAATATCTGACATCTGAATCTGTCAGCAGGAGAAGAAACAATTTTTACCTCCAAAAAGATTCCAGTATTTCACTAGCTCACTAAACAGGCATCTAATCCTTTTTTCCCTAATCCATCTTAAAACTCAAAATCTTTACACAAAAATGTGCACTGTACAATTTGCATTGTACAAAATGATAACTGGGGTCCTATTGCTTTTATTACCTTTGCAGGATGGGTTCTTAACTATTTCTACCTGCTTATTAAAAAAAAACTTACCTCTACCTATCAGTGTAAATTCCTTGCTTGTTCTTAAAAAACTGAGACATAAAATTCTGTATTCTGAATTTGTACCAGAAAATATAGTACACATTTTAATGCATAACCAAATGTCAAGTAGGAGGAAAAGTCAATAAAAGTAAGTAGTCAGGTCAGTAGAATTAAAAGAGGTCTCACACTATGAAAGCATGTACAGTATGTTTCAATGCCAGTTGTCAACATAAGCACAATGTTTTCAAACCAAGTTTTTTATCATAATAATTTAGGATGGGTAGTTTTTTAAAGCACAACATTAACTTATTATAACCTCACATGATCACTCTGAATGCCCTGTTTATTTCTTTAAATAGGTTAACTGGTAATGTTACTATAACTCCCTGTGCAGCTTGCTGGCATCTGATAAATAATATGCTATAAATATTAATAACTAGTGTTCATATGGGATTGCTATAATCAGTGTGCACAACTGTAGTCACAGCACTGTTTAATTCCCTAAATGGCACACATCATGAAAGATGCAGGTTTTGAATCATCAGTGTTTCCCCGTGTGTTTTATTAAATATCTATTAAACATGAATTTGTTTGAACAAATGAAGAGATCTGACAGCAGCTGATATTAGACCCAGTGATATCAAAGAAGGCAACCTGAATACATGAGATAAGTGCTGTAGTTTGAGCAGATAGTATGGCTGAATATGAGAATAGTAAGGGGGTTATTTATCAAGCTCCGAATATCCAAACCTCGAATAATTTGTAGTTTTCTGGGGAAAAAATTAACATTTTCTAGATTTATTAAAGTCCAATGGTCTAAAAACTCCAAATCCGAAACCCCCGGCATCTAACAGCTCTCAAGGTCCTGTATAAGTCAATGGGAAGGTCCCAGTGTCTGCACTGATGTCCATACCGATATCCGATGATTTCGGGGTTTCGGCACAAAAATTTAGAAAACTCAGAAAAAATCTTAGTTTTTGTGGAAAACTCTGAACATTTCTGGGAAAGCTCTTTGGGGAAAGCTCTGAAGTTTTCTGAGTTTTGCCCGACCCTATTTTTCCGTGCTCTTTTCTTCATAAATAAGGTCCATTTGGGAATTCAGAGTTGCTCAGAGTTGGATATTAGAAATACTGAGATAAATT